>NC_133483.1:14021900-14088782 GCF_025370935.1 Choristoneura fumiferana | reverse complement strand
GTAGGTACATGGCCTGCATAAGTGGGTGGACACCTTACGTTCTATAATCGCTTGAAAACGAGAGTTGGCGATTTTGTTAAGTGTTCACAAGAAATAAACTAGATGGGCTGTAAACAGTTATTATGATATGATCGATATTTTATCCCGTAACAGTAATGTGTTGATAGCTGAGTTGATCGGCTGCTTAGATAACTCGTTAATGATCATGAGTTCGTATCCTACATATCCGAATTGTTTTTTTTGTTCTTATTTTTATATTTTATAAGTTTATTTTAATTTTGTAGATAATGTATGGAAATTAAAAAAATATTGAAAAAAGGATAACGTTGTAGAAATAATACACGTTTTGAAGTTTAAAACATAAAATGTTTATTCTTAAAACAATATTTCTATTCATTAAATATTGACGCAGTTATTAATGTTATACTTATATATTAATTAAATAACTGAAAACAGAAAGTAGTTTTTCAGAATCCAGAATAGAATCGATTACACTATGGTTTAAATCAGGTTGTGTTTGAGTTTTTAACTTTTTTTTATTGGGCCAGTCTAAATATTACGAATGCATCATCCCAGCCTATATACGTCCCTGCTGGCACAGGCCTCCTCTCGAACAAGAGGGCTTGGGCAATAGTTCCCACGCGGGCCCAGTGCGGATTGGGGAACTTCACACGCACCATTGAATTGCTTCGCAGGTTTGTGCAGGTTTCCTCACGATGTTTTCTTCACCGCAATGTTTTCCTTCACGCAAATATTACGAATGCATACACCAATTAAATGTTTTAGGGATGTTTCATACCCCTTAGATATTTAATATCTACCTACTGGCCGTTTTGCGTCAGTTTGGCTTTTCTTCTAAATTGGCATTAAAAATTACAAACAGTAAAGTTAGAAATGAAGTAGAATTACTTACTGATTACGTAAAACATAACAATTATTTTAGGAAATAATGAAGGTATTCGAAAATAAACGCAACAATAACTTAAAATAAAATGAAAAAATGTTTACTGGGTGTCGTGTGAGGTTTTCAGTTATTTAATTAGCACTGACAAAAAGTTGTATTTTAACATTTTATTGAGGTATTAGCTTAAGTATCATTTCCGATTCTGGAAAGGATTGAAGCTGAACCACAATAAAAAAATTGTATTGAAAGTATTATACTGAGACGGGTTATATAAGACCGAAAGCTTTATAAATTATAATAATTGAAGTTTTCCAGTTTTAAAAAACATTTACTTATCAATAGTTGATGGCGTAGATCCACTGTAGTGTGTAATGTGTTACTGACAGTTATAATAAGATTACAGTATTTACAGTCATATATTGAACTTTCACACTATCTCATATAATAAGTAAACAAACTTCAAGGTATATTAAATGTTTTGTTATAATAATAAAATAATTAACTTTTCATAACAAAGTGATACCTACAGGATCATAAATAAAGATAAATATATTGATATATACAGTGTGCTAGAAAATCAGATGCGGATATTTTGAGGATCGATTATTTGCATCGTCGTTAATTGGTTTAATTACTTAAATTAAATTAAAAAAATACAGTTAATGTTAATGCGAGGATGATTATTTGGAACGGAATGGTATTTTGTATGAAGCAAAAAATATTACACACATACTTCATAATTTATGCGTCAATTATGATTCTTAGGTTATTAATTACATACCCTGAAAATATCTGCACCTTATATATTTATTATAAAAATAATTGTTTCAGTATATAACCCGGTCTACACGTAACTATCATTTTATTTTAATAACGGGTGTAACCACCATGATGTCCGATAACTGCTTGCAAAAAGAATCGCATCGATGCAACTAGATTTTCACACATATTAGAGCGCGGAATAACTGTTCCTTATTTTTACACAGTGGGCTTCTAACGTAACAGAGTTCGCTTAGTTTGGTTATCCCAACGTTGGACATGGTTATAACACCCATACATTTTTAATGGGATTTAAATCGGTGATCTGGCAGGCCAAGGAACGACTTTAATATTATTTTTGTGTTGATCAAACCAGTCTTGCACAATACGCGACCCGTGTATTGGGCAGTTATCTGGCACGAACGTTATGCACGGCACTTGTTCTTCTGGATAGACATTCTAACAGTGGCAACATAGCGGGGCATCTATGAGTCGTAGTCTACCGATCATTGACGATGCAGCAAAGATCCTTCGTCCTGATATCGTCGTACCCATAATATAACTGTTTTTATCTGTAACAATATAAATAAACATAAATAATATAACGTAGATATAATTTTAATGAAGAAGTTGGTAGGATGAACGTAAACAAAAAAACTCACATTATTATCTCCAATTTCTCTAGAAATTTCGACATATTTTTTCCTTCTTCATATAAATTAATAATTTCACATGTTTTAACCATTTCAATATTGCGATGAGAACTCATTTTAAAGAATAATTACGATAATAAGCAGATTCAACTTGAAAGAGACGATCAAACGATGTTGCAAGCAGCTGAACAAGTAGCAAAATATTTGTAATAAAACTAAGCCTGGTAGTTTGAAGATCTTCAGTCTACCCTCTTTAAGTTTCGTTAAACACGCATGACTTACCGATTAATTTTAAGACGACCCGATATAGATCCGATTTTCATCGCTTAAGATAACAGTACGATGGTCAAGTGGTTGTGAACTTCGTTCTTCGTTCGTATGTCACAAGTTCAAATCCCACCAGGCGATAATATTGAGTTTGTGTTTTTGTAAATTTACTGCTAGATTTGGAGATTACTAAAGTTGACACTAATTTGCAACATGAATCTTCGTAAATAAAGAATTTATCTATCATCAGCATCCCAGCCTATAGATACACGTCCCACTGCTGGTCACAGGCCTTCTCTCAGAATGAGAGGTCTTGGGCCGTAGTTCCCACGCAGGCCCAGTGCGGATTGGGAACTTCACACACACCAAAGAATTTATCGTTGGAATATTTGAAGGACAAGAAACGATAGTAATGCGAATAATAATATTCTCCTTCTCTTACGACAAGTACGAAAGAGACAGAAAATGTCGTTACGCGCTTCGCAGGCAGGGACATAATTTAGTTACTACGGCAGTGAAATATCAAATTTCTAACATGAATATAAAATATTTTTTTAAGGCCAGCGCCAGCGCCCTCTAGTGGCATCTTAATAAACTAACTAAGTTAGTAAATAAGTAAATACCGCTAATACACTTCAAACACATAGATGGCGCCGTTTCACGTGTCAGACGATTATGTTGGGAATTGTCCATCGACTTTTGCTGGCCATAGTACCCACTTAAACACTACACAAATTAAGGTTTCTAAATGTATACGATAGTTAAGTTAATTTTTGTTTTTAAAATACATACAATTTGATGAAATGAAATGTTTAATTGTCATCTTAACCTTAAACGTCATTTTAATAAGTCATAAACATTAATTAAAAAGGAACAATTGAGGTTACTGCGCTGGATCGTGATTCCAATACGTTGGGCGAGAAATGCACCAGCCCTATGGTTATTGGTAATATCGAATTATTTTTTTTTTGTCCAAAAAGTCTGTGAGCTTCCGAACTCCATGGACCCAAAGTTTCAACAGCAATTGTTCATGAATA
The DNA here is from genome assembly GCF_025370935.1 of Choristoneura fumiferana. Classification (NCBI taxonomy): domain Eukaryota; kingdom Metazoa; phylum Arthropoda; class Insecta; order Lepidoptera; family Tortricidae; genus Choristoneura; species Choristoneura fumiferana. Next base: position 14,085,162 of record NC_133483.1, on the reverse strand, counting down.
ATAATAATAATAAATAACTAAATATAGAATAATGTACTTAGCGAAATATTAAAAAAATGTACTCGAATGTAGATATTTCAAAGTTTAATTTTCACTTAAATGGACCCGAAAAATAAGATTTCTGTCGATTTATTTCTGTTGTGAGTAAGTGTATCTTGTTTGTGTATTTTATTCTCATGCACACAAGATTGTTTTCTAAAGTTCCTAGTGCAGATCTATTACTTCGTAGTTCAGACTAAACTTCTCAAAGATTTATCTTCTTTAATCGCCAAGCAACTGGAACATATTGCCGAAACTAGTTGCCAAAGTAAAGTCAAACTTCAGTGTATTTTGGCAGTTAGAAATGAGTGTTTAAAAAAAACGCATCTTACTTAAGTATAGTTTTTAAAGAATTATTTTGCATTTGCAACTAAATTCACATTTTTGATTTTGTTTTCTAACGTTATTGCCAAAAAAACTTTACGCGACTTATAAGCACGAGCCACCTAAATAAAATTTAGTTATTGCAGAGAGAGAGAGAGTGCCTCATTGTGGATTAGATTTCATTGGTGATACACCATATTTAAAAAAAAATGTATAAAATAAACATAAACGTATAACAGCCAGCGAGGCAAAAAAATGGCGACATTTTTATTACTCTTATTATTAGATCCGAGGGTGAAACACTTTCTTGGTGTACTAAATCAAAACATAATAATATTGTCATTTTATGGGATGTATAGCAGCACAATAACGGACGGCGTCGATAGCGAGGCGGCAAATCGTCTTATGCTGCGGAGAGGATTTTTAAATATTTATAGAAGTGTTCGCGCAAACGTTAAGCTTCTGTCTGGAAAAATCTCGGATTCGCCAGTGCAAGTGCAGGCAGTCGCACACATAAATATTGTTCAGCGTCTTCATAAATAAGCATCGCCTGAAAGTGGTCTTAAGTCCCTTTATTTATTCTGAAATATTCGAGTGTTACTTTTTTATTCATTGCTCGAATGAGTCACGGCCGAGAGTAACACAACCGGATATTATATACAATGCCATTGAAATATTATTGAATTGAATTATAGGCTTTAAACGTCAAAATGTATACAATTCATTTTAAAAATTTGTACTCAACGCATTTTATTTTCAAAATATATATTTCGAATGAACCGTTGAGCAGCTGTATTGAAATTCCGACATTTTAATGAATTTCTTTGAGGATTCCCAAAGATAACTTGATGGTCTTCATTTACACTGTGTAGTGAATTATCTCATGTGATTCAAAATTACTACTTCTAGCTCCATTAATGCTAGATAATAATTACAATGCATTTTTTTTCATTATTTTAGCAATTGGATTAATTTGTAGTATGTACAACCGAAACCAAATAAGACTAGATATTAAAAAAAAATATGAATCCGTTTCCTAAGTATAATATTGTCTAGAATTAGCTAAACTATGAACAGTGATTTTATATTTCATGAAAAAAAATCTGTATGAAGACGAAGCATAACTCATTTCAAACTCATCTATCGTAATCGTATCGTGTCGTCGATATTTGAATCGTAATAAATACTTCTCAACACAATTCGTTTAATATTGGTATCTGAAATCACAAAGTGAGTTTTAAACAAGCTCCCAATAAAAACAAGCTTTGATATAAAGCATATTTGCGAAAATGAAATTACCCACGGTACAAGACGCGAGACTTACTGTTCTTACGCAAACAGTTCCTGAGAAAGGTAAACTGAAGAACCCTTCAACTTCATTCATACAAAAGCAAGATAAGACGTGCTCACAAAATGTACGGGAAGGTGGTTGGTAACGGGTTAGAAGGCTTTACTTTACCCACATATACTATATACATGGAACAGCGATTGCTCGTTGTACATCTTTCGAGTGGGCTTCTTATTTTCATAGAGCACTTACCAGGTTTACTGAGGTAGGCACTTACGCAAATGTTAAGCTGAATTATTAAGGCTAAGTCGGCACGTCACAAGGCCACGTTTCATTTACAAAGAAATTAATCAATGGACTGTTGTAGTTTACCTATTCTCGTGTTTTGCACTTGATGTTGGATAATAATATTTTAGATTACCTGCATCAAAATTCGCATACCTGGATAGGAAACGGATCAACTCAAAAGCAAAGCTGTAATAAAGTTTAACCTCATTCCATTTCCGGAAGGTCTAAACTAAAATGGTGTTCCAAAAATGTAAAGCGCAACGAGTGGATAGATGATTAAGGGTCAAATAAAATGAAAGCACTGGTACTAAGTATGGTCTTACATGAAGCTTAATGTTAGAACATCATAGCTGAGAATCGAAATCAGTGTACCTACCCTACATGGGGGGATAAATTTAATTTAGGCGCGAACTCAAATCAGTTTCATTCGATAAGTAATAATTTAAGTAATTCCATGGAGGTAATTGTCGGGTCGAGGGGCAACGACGCTGAAATCAATATTTCGACCGACTGGGTGGCAGAAGGGTGAATTTATTTCATTGCGCCGTCTGAGGCGCTTAATCGAGGAAGCGCTAATTTATGTGCCTTTACCGAACAGCGGGAAAGAACAGTGCGCTCACGGACCGATATAAAACTAGAAGAGTCGTGAAAAAGTTCCGGCCATCGTTAAGGAACACGGTCGCTTTGTGCAGTTTTATGGCATTAATAGTTTTTCTACTTGTTTAGGGCGTTACATTTGTAGCTATGATACGGAACCATTTTTAACTTGAATGAAAATAAAGTATCAGCCAAGTGTGAGTCTGACTCGCGCACCTAGGGTTCTGTACACATTTAAAGGTGTCTATGAATATTCATTGTTAGCGGAGCCCCTCCTCTAAGGAAATTACGAGTGGGGTCATTTAGATGGTTACTGATATATGTAGACAGGCATACAAAATTAAAATTTTCTTATAAGTTGTGCTAAAAGAGGTACCTTCATCCAAATTTGAAGTTTCTGTAGCAACCGGAAGCACCCTCCATGTTTTTTGGTTCTGCCAATACTTATGTAGGTACCTATTGAAACACCTTTTTTTACTGTGGTGACTTAGAAGTTTGATTTTTTCACTGTTTAAAGAGGGTAACAGACCTAAGTATTTGATACTATTTTAGCTGGATACCCTCACGCGTTCCTGGGAAAAGGGTCTTGACATATGGCCAGATAGACAGACAGACGGACAACTAAGTGATCCGATAAGGATTCCGTTTTTCCTTTTGAGGTACGGAACGCTAAATAACTTTTCAAAATATTTTAAGCCAACTTTTGCAAATGTAGATAGAAATTCGCAAATCTACATCTGGAATTTACAGGTCGTAGTATTAATAAAATAAGGGGTATTCTTTGTACTTTGTTTGTTTTTTTGTATGTACGGGGTAGAGTCACCGACATAGTTAGCAACTAGAGGTATGTAAGTTTAAGTAATAACGAGCAGAGGCAGTATTGCCTAACGTTCCGACGCTCGCGACCGCTATCAAATGACCATTTTTGTATGCAAGATCTGTCATTTGATTGCGATCACGAGCGTCAGAATTAGTTCGTTGAAGTGGCGTTGGGCTTGTGACCTCTGTCGCAGGACCGATGAACGGTGGAGCAGACGAGTCCTCGAATGGAGACCACGGACGGGAAAACGTGGTGTAGGCCGTCCTGAGGCACGGTGGACGGATGACCTTAAGAGGATCGCTGGCGGCGGATGGATGCGAGGGGCTGAAGACAGAGTGTTGTGGCGCGCCATGGAAGAGGCCTATGTCCAGCAGTGGACTGCTGTAGGCTGATGATGATGACGATGATGATGACGAGCGTCAGAAACGTTAGGCAAGGTTAAGTAGTTTATAGGCACCAAAAAAAACATTATAAACAAGTATTAAACTCTATCTCTTTGCTTTATTGGATACCTATAACAATTGCTGTTATTTAAAAATGTGAGATCTTAAAGTAGGTTAGATTTGACTTGGCCAATTTATATATATATATATTGAATAACTTTATAAAATGACTGATGTAATGAAAACTGCCCAAGTCAAATCTAACCTACTTTATGATCTCACATTTTTAAATAACAGCAATTGTTATAGGTATCCAATAAAGCAAAGAAATAGAGTTTAATACGTGTTAATAATGTTATTTTGTTCCTTTAAATACATATTTGGATTTTGCATAGAACTTGGCACTCATTTAGATCTCCATTCTTTTTGCGGCGAAGCCTGTGGGCATAATTTTAGTATTGAACTTGGCTCTCCTTTTTTACATTTATGTTTTTGGTGGGATAGAAATCTACATTATCGCTAACTACTCGTAACATAGGCTATTTTTATCTCGAAAAGTTAAAAATTTACAGCGACACGACGATGAATTTGTGGGAAAAACCTAGTATAAAAGTAAAAAGTGATTTAATTGTTTTTTTTATTTACCATGTCATTAAAAATGTGAGACTAGACAACTTCATTCCTAAGATGACAGCGCCTAACAAGATAACATTTTCTGAAGCAGACCCTATATTACGAAGTGCAAAATTCGAACTTCGTATCTAGCCGTCCCGCTGACGCTGATATTATTTAATACGAGAGTGAGAGGGACGCTACGATACGAATTTCGGTTTTCCAATTTCGTAGTAGCCCCCAGTAATACACAGTTTCATCCATCAAGCTGGTTTTAATGGCCATTAAAATAATGTTGAACATGGGGTCCCATGTCTTAAATACGGTTTCTTTGTCACGACCCCGGGGGTCGTTAGTGGACGCTGGCCGCGATTACACGCGATTAGTGGCCATCTCTCGGGGGATACTTGTCGGCTAATGACTTTTGTTTGCTTTTTATTTACCCTTTTACAATCGAACGAAGAGCTAAAAATATTTAGTTCTTTAGCTTTTAGAACAGTTTAACTTTGAAATGCAAGTTTTGAAAACAATTATTACTCGTATTAAGATACGCATGAAAAGATTGCACGTGCTTTAACTATTAAACATTATGTGAGTTTCTCAAACATGAAATATGTCGTATGAACGATACGAGAAATTGTAATTTGTTTTTAGACAGGAACAATCTGTAATGTATATTGCGGAGCTTCTATACAATGACGGTCTTTTCCGGCCAAGTGTAAGTCGGATCACGCGTAGAGTAGGGTTCCGTACTAATATGCGGTACATACTCAATCTTAACTTGTGATCGATTATTACTTGATAACTTGTAAAGCCTGCTAAGCTGTAAAAGATTTTTATAATTCGTTATATTTTTCTTTAAAGCTAAGCTTTCAAGCCTAAATCAAAAAATATCTGGAAGCTAAGCCGCGGACGGGCGGACGTGGCGAAACCAATAGGTTCCCTATAGGACTGAGTAACTCTGAAAAACATGCAGGTACATTATAATTTTCTGCAAACTATCTTTAAATCATAATTATAATTAAATAAAAACAGTTACTTATACAATAAAAAAAATGACAAAAATCACAAAAAAAAGAGAATCTTAAAATTATTTTTTTCTATTAGGAACATAGCATTCGTGTTTATTTGTGGTCATCTTTTACAGTATATCAAGTTATCCTAAATTTACTGAGCATGTTTGTCGTCTAGTTATTTGCTGACACACAAAATATTACCAGAAAAACATTGCAAATTAGAAAAAAAGAACCGAAATCCACATTGCATACATCTTATCTAAGGAAGTAGCGAGTGGAGTAGTCGGGAGAGGATTATATAGTTACCTGCTCAAAGCTTTCTTCTGAATATTTCAACTGCAGTAAAACGTTCGGAACGAGTAGCGTTCTTAGTTATCTCATTCGTTAAATGTCTTGGAAACATTTCGCAATTGAACTCCGCTCTTAAAGCATTAGTGAGATACCTACCGAAGTTTTTTAAATTGGCGTGGAATGGTTAGAGGCTATTAATGGACTGTTAAGTCACTATTTTTAAAAATATATTAAGCATAGATGTAACATGTGAACCGTAACTAATTTAGGTAGGGTTATGGTACGTCTCATGAACAAAAACTAATGTGGCTTTTCTTCCCGTTAACCCAAATTTTAAGTAGTAGACCCTACTTTTAAAAGAAAAATAACTAATGTTCAGATAACTGCTATATGTAAGGCATTGAATCCTTGCTGTCCTTTATTGGGTACCTACTACTGGGCCTAACTTGTACATGATTAGCGCCGTCACTCTAGTCTACATTGGTTATTAAAAAAAAGTTGTGATAGATGGCATAATGGCACGAACTTTGGTCTCTCAAGCAGAGCATTAGAGGGGCTCGAACTCGAGTTTGCACCTTTACAAAATTAAACTACATATAACTTTGATTGTTATCTTACCATGAATTTTTCAGTGTAGCAAAATATCATGAGAGAACCGGGATGATAATATACATATAGGGTAGCTCATTTTATATGGGTCAGTGTGACTCAATCTGAATTATAATAAGACATAGAAAAATCTGTTTTAAAGAGTCATCGATTTCATTGACAAGAAAACTGCTAACATGATTACTTTGGTGATGTAGTTTGCTGTATAATTATAAAATAATTGCAATATTTAAATTAAATATAATGACCCGGATAACTCACGTCTTAAATCGAGTTTAGCTCGACATGTTTCGGGCTAATCCGGGGTTTTTAATATGAGTGAGTCTCACGGTAGTTTCATGTTCAAAATATTTAAATTATCATTCAGGTTTTTATTCCTTTATTGAGCCGACTCTGTTTTCGTTTGTTGCGTTTTAATATTTTTGTATTTCGTTTAGCTAATAATAAATGTCATTAGCAATATACTTAGTATCAGCAGGGCGTCGTCTATTGGGCATTAGCATGTCAAACACTAGGGCACAATTAGAATGACGCCATAACAAACACGGCAGAATTAGTTGAGACTTTTTAAGGGTATCCCGCCAATTAATAGTCGAGCTCTATTAAATTATCTCGTATGAAAGCACACCAGAGTGGTTTCCGGAGGTACAAAGACATCAAGGGGTGCAAAATTAAGGCGTCTTGACGTAAATAAAAGTAATTTAGTGAAGCCCGCGTCGTCAGGGAATTTTTATTGCGTGAACATTCCGCTCGGAATTAACACATGAACACATAATATAATTATCACTTAGCATGCTCCCGGGCTATTATTGTTAAAGCAATTTGCTCAGACGTTCCTTGATTACTGAAAATTGTCGTGTTCCTGTAGAAAACAGTGTCGTGTAACTTTAATGCTGTTTTGCGAATAACTGAGTTATCGCTGGTAAGATGTAGCGGACACTTTCGCTTGCAGTTAAACATTGTGATTTTGTTAAACATTCTATTATTTGGAATAGAAATGCTATCGTCTATTTTACGGCTCTCATGCAATTAATCCCCAAAGGATTCTTATGTTTTCACAAGGTTTTAGTAAATTACGGTATTCTCCGAAATATACTCTTTTACAAGCTTGCCCTGTTTGTTTTTTGGCCAAAGCTTGCAAGTTCATTTTGATCCACTTCTAGTGGTGGATTGTCTTGAATTATCACACTGATCCTATTAATATTGCGAATACAAAATAGCTAGACGAATTTGGGTGAAAGTAAATATGTAGATAGCTGAATCTCAGGAAAAACGCATAAGTTACTTTTTATTTCGACATTCCCGAATTCCCGACAAAATCCAAACCCCATAATCTCAACCGTTAGGTTTACGAGTATAAACATGGAATTTGACGCAGGTGTTTTTTGCAGCGAAAATAAAGATTACGATGTAATTTTTGGGAAATCCCGTGGGAATTTTTACGATTTCTGGAATTTTAATTGAAATGCCACATCCCATACGAACGAAACCGCAGGTGAGGGCTAGTACTTACATTTTTATAACTTAAAAGTATTAAAACCACCTATCATACACTTCTATTGCACCACACTATCTCCGCAGTAAAAGTATGAGACGTTGAAACAACGCGTCCTCTTATCGGGACGATTTCATTTCATAATGTTAACAGAGACAATTATTGTAACGATACAATGGTCGTTTTATGTTTCCTCGTAAACCTTTAACGACGGATCTCCGAACCCTAGAGATGGTTCAGTGTTTATTGCATTCCTATTTTCTGCTCAAGTGTGTAGATGCCAGGACCAGTGATTTTGCTTTCAAATTATCTGAATACACATAAAGGTAACCATCGAAGGTAATCATTGCCTTAGAGTCATGAAATTTGACCATGATTGTTTTTAATGTAACGTCAATGAAAGCAACGATTTAATTTTCGGGAATTCCCACGGGAATTAAAAAAAACCTCGGAATGTCAATTCAGCTGCTGGACCTATAGTTTAGACTTTTAGGTATTTAAAAGAATGTAAACAAACGGGAGCTGTCAAAAATGACAGATCCAGAGGTTGTGAACCTTTATGACGAGAATAAAAAATCGAAAATGTAGCTAGTACTAAATAGGTACGCTATTGGACTTCTTATAATGATTCCATTTTATGTAAAAGCATGAAATCTGAACGTTGTTGAATAATCAATAATATCACTGGTGAATAAAGTAATTACTAGTCTTTCAATTAAATTTTGTGTGGTATCTATAACCTGCACAAACCTGCAAAGCAATTCAATGGTGCGTGTGAAGTTCCCAATCCGCACTGGGCCCGCGTGGGAACTATGGCCCAAGCCCTCTTGTTCTGAGAGGAGGCCTGTGCCCAGCAGTGGGACATATATAGGCTGGGATGATGATCTATATCCTATCTACTAATCCACCACCGCAATACCACCCAAGTCAATATAATCAACGCTATTCACTAAACTTGGTTTTGTCGCAGGTGGCGGTGGAGATAGAACACAATCGTGGGTTTTGTATTCTTTGAAAACACGTACACGGTAGGAATCGAGACAACCATCTTTCTGCCGTTTTTTGGGTTATGTCAGTTTTGGATGGATATCTATTTTTTGGCCACGTTTCTTCGACATATTTACTCAATACTAAATACTCAATATTTAATTGCTTTTCCACAATGTATGGTTACAGATGTTACAAAGAGATTATGTGATCATCATGGACCCTGTTGGGCACAGCAATATTTATACAAGAGGGCAGCTTTTATATAATTAATAAATTTTATCTTATAGCTAAATATCACAATCACATTAAACGGACTTACTTTTATGAAATTCTTAATCAATTAATATTACATCATGTCCCTTTTATCTATAGGATTATTTATTAACATTATGTTAAATTTATCATCTATCATCTAGGTATTCATTTATTGAGTAGTAGCATTTAAATATGTTCACAAGCACATTCTTTTCCAATGATGTAAGATGTCCTGTCTTAGTTCGCTTCTTCTTCGGAGAAGGAAATGTAAGCAAGGAACTAGCCCGGCTAGTTCCCGGCTCGCCATCACCCATGTCTTCGTAAAATACACAACTCCGTAACAAAATAAACAAATTAACAGAAAACAACAAACTTAACGAACAATAAATGAAATTTCTAAAACAACACAAATATCGCACTCGCATCAGATTACAACAAGCAATGGCGAATGTCAAACCGACAAAGTTAAAAATCACGTAGGGTAGGTGTTGCTACATTAAATACGACACTTTCTATTTTAGTCGCATTACATTCTGATTAAATAAAACCTTGCGTTTTAAACCTCTGCAAGATTGGGTATTTTTTAGTGACAATTTAGAAATTAAAAATTAAATATTCATTTAACATGATAAGAATACTTTTGTATTCGTAAATGTGTACATATTCAGTAAAATTAAGCGTAATTACATGTTATTAGAATTTAACGAACTGAAGTAGGTTGCTCATTTATTTTAAAATAATAAATATTGAACAGGAACCTAACATTGTCTCAGAAATAACCTCTTTAATGGTTTGTTTACATTCTTTTAAGTAAGTAAATTACTGCACGTGAGGTATCCCATCTTAGGCCTCTAGGTGGCAACGCGTCTGCAATACCCTGGTGTTGCAGAAGTTTATGGCGGTGGTGATCTCTTACATCAGGAGACCCATTTGCTCGTTTGCCATCCAGTCAAATAAAAAAAAGTACCTAAAAGTCTAAAGCATAATGATTTACTGAGTTTTCCAGGGTTTTGATTCCAGACATAAAAGACATTATTTTTACTACATTGTTTTCTGTTTTTCTCTCTACGTACTATCCGTAATGACTCAGATTGAAATCCTTCCTACTAATATTATAAATGTGAAAGTTTGTGAGTGAGTGAGTGAGTTTGTGAGTGAGTGAAACGACTTAGGATTTAAATGAAATTTGGCAAAAAGTTAGTTTATAACCTGGATTAACACATAGGATACTTTTTATCCCAATATTCCCACAGGATAGGGATAAAATCTCTAAATAACAACCGCTGGGCTTAGAGTCATGAAATTTTAGGGAAATCCCACGAGAATTTAATAAAATCCCGGAATATCAATTCAACTGCTGTATCTAATGATTTACGCGTGCGAAGCCGTATAAATGTAGGTAATTTTTTTCTATTCAGTTTCTTTGTCTTTTATTCATTTATTTTTCTGTAAGTAGTAATTTTTACAGTACTAATGATATCTGTATTATCTATGATTGCTACGTTAAATCTTTTATTGATTTAAGTATAACGACTTTTTTGAAAATGGTGACAGCACCTGCTATTTAGGTGACTTGGGACAGCTTTTTATCAAACATGCTATGTAATGTTTATGTTGTGTTCCATAAAAGAGGCTTCAAAATATACTGTTGCAGACCTAGGCCTGCAAGACAACAGTCTTTTGTTTCAATGCGAAACGTCAAATATCCACGACTTGAAATTAATAATCTGAATTTCTATGGTTCATTTATTAGTTAGTGAATAAATTCACTGGACTATGAATATTCTATATGTAAATATATAAATATTACCGACGCGTTTTACGTCAAGTTACAATTTAATTTACATAATAAAGTATTAATGTAGCTGATTAAATGGGCTGCAGTTCGTGTATAATGGCCCTAAAAGCCGAACAGCAAACACGATAAAAAAAAGTTTTGGCGGGAAAATTGGCAAGTGTCATTGTCTTTTTTCTTGCTTTAGCCATTTTGCAAGTAAGTTCCATTGTCATTTCCAAAGTTTCGTGTTGCAGTCCGTTATATCTACATGTTTTATAGCAATTTGATTTTATTGGGATTATTTTAACGTTTTAAAAATCATGTTAGAATAAAATAAACACTTATATAGATGGTAGTTATAATTTGAGTCTGGTACAATTTTAGTTGTCTTACGAATAAAACATTGATTTCTAGGAGTTTTTATTTCTTTTAGTGTATGTTTGAGAAAAGCACTATACAAGCCTCGGCGTGAAAGAACATGTCTGTACATACTCGGCCTGCAAGCCTTTCTTTCCCGGCCTCTGCAGTAATGTACTATTGCTGCAAATAATGATAGTAGGTACTTTTTGCCTAAAGCCAAATATTAAGTTACTGTGACAATAACGTGACAATCGTGTACCTAGATATTGAAAAGGAGGTCAAATACGAGTATACCTTCGAGTAACATAAATAAACATAATAAAATGTGATTATTAGGGCCTTCACTAACTACTCTTAAAGAGGTAGTATCAAAAATACACGCTGTATTAAATAATTATAGTGAGTAATAACTATTATTAGGTACATCAGTATTTTTCAATTCTGATCTGACGTTGTAGGTATTATTGAGCAACGAGCGTGAGCTTGTCCATCCAATTTCTAATGTACGAACTACGAACAAAAAATTAAACTTATATAGTTATAACATCACAGAAAATAAACCAGCAATACGCTCTTCTAATACACCCACACCCACATATCAGAATATTTGTATAGCGAATCAAAATTAGAAACTGGAGTCGAGGTAGAAACAAGAACTGTGGTTGACTTCTTACCCTCATTGCGGTAATCTTGTGGGAAATCAAGACAACCGCGACCGAGCAATCTGTTATACTCGTATTGCGAATAAACCAGCGGGATGAGATCCCTTCAGCGCCTGTCGCCGCGGAGCATGGCGGCCCAACCAATAAATAGACACGAATTAAGAGATATTTCATTGTGAATGGATTCAATTATGCTTTATGTTTCAGGGTATTTAGAATTAAAACAGTCGTGGAGAGATAAATCTAATCGTTTGGGAGTTATAATTGGCTTTTAAATTAGCTTAAGCCAGTGGTCAGTCGAGTGGATCTGACGACAGCGTAAACAGTTTAGTGAAAAATTTATTGAAGACAGCTGGAAGTATGTAAATGTACAATTTTATAAGTAAAGAAAGCTCAGTGTTATAAGTTATAGTGTTACAAGTTAGTAGTTTATTAAAATTTAATGAAAGGGATTGTGTTGCGGGCATTAAATATCTAAAAGCGTTCCAAAACGATCGAACGGTCCAGGGATCGAACCGTTCAGAGTTCAGGGTTACGTTGCTATCCTATTGCTGTAGTAACTGCCGTAGAAGGTTTATATTTCTACCTTGTTCTAATACATAGTTGTGTCCTTTCGGTACGCCGGACAGTTCGAACGTCTGTTAAAACTGTTGGGGTACATCACTACGACAAGGAGACATCACTACGACGTCGGCCATCTTGGGTATAATGAAAATCATCGTTGTTACATACTACTTATGAATAAGATAATTAAAATTACTATAAACACAATACAAAGTGTTTCAATAACACAACTAAAACTATGATAGAACTGCGTAGGTATAAAAGGTCTACTATCCACCTGCGCGGTTAGCCCATTCTCGCCACCCCGAAGACGGTGATCCAGAAAACTTAAAAACATATGGCCTACTTTTTAATTTCAATTTCCACGGGATCAGAATGTGTACATGTAAAACTTAGTTTAGTCATAAAATTTGGCACATGAGTCCTTGATATAACGTACCTAAGGGCTAGCACAGACGGACTGCATTCCAACTGTAACGTAACCGCAAATGCCAACTGCTCATACATTTTTAACGCAGTCAGCGTGCAGTTTGCGTGCAGTTGTGCCGACTGCCCATACATTTGTCATTGCAGTTACGTTGCAGTTGGAATGCAGTCCGTCTGTACTGGCCCTTTGAAAGAGAAGAACACTTTATGGTGTAAGGTGTTTTGGGAAATTTAGTAAAATCCCGGAATTTCAATTCAACTGCCAGACCCGAGACCTTATTGTCTAACACACTTGAAATCACAATCGTTTTCTTCTTGTCACACGGCATAAAGGTAGAAAGAGATGGTGAACGCGATCGCAAACGTCAGAGCGTTACACAATATGGTGCCTAACTGGTTTACGATGCGAAGCCGCGGGTAAAAGCTAATCCTACTTAATATTATAAATGTGAAAGTTTGTGAAGATATTTGGATGTTTGTTACTCAATCATGTCTAAACCGCTGAACCGATTTGGATGAAATTCGGTATACAGATAGTTTTTATCCCGGAAAATTGCTTTTCCCCTGGGATAGCGATAAACAAATACTACACGGACGGAGTCGCGGGCAACGGCTAGTTGAACATATTTTGAGGGTATAGCTAGTAGGTCTCGCACTGCGATGCTTGTTTACTAGCACTATGGATATTTTTTGTCCGAAATAAAGAACTCGCCTTGTCATCAAACCCAGCATCGGTATCCTCGGCGTTGACACGAAGAGTGACGTTCAATTTCGTGGTCATCTGGAGGAAAAGGTTAAATTAGCTTCCAAGAAATTGCAAATATGAAATACTAGCCTTAACCCGCGGCTTCTCTCGTGTGATACATTCGATTTGGCAGCTGAATTTAAATTCGGGGATATTAATAAATTCTCATGAGAATTACTCAATAATTACTTACATAGTGGTCTTCTCTTATGTCTTATGAAGAAGACTCGAAAATTTTATATGTACTTATCTAGAGTTAAGAAGTATGGATTTTACAGGCGTAGTATATCCCACCGATCCCGTGGAACTATCGGAATAAAAAGTAGCCTAAATATGTGTTATTCCGTGGGTATTACCGGGGGATCCCTATTACCTGGATAGCTATTTACATGTTCGAGGCCTTACAAATCTGTCAAGCTAGCGTCAAAGGGTGAAAACACAAACATTCACATTCGAAATATAAGTAGTATTGAGCACACACATGTTGCAATTACGTGCGACAATTTTAATATGAATATTTTATCTGAACGGTCGATTGGCTGCCGTACCTACAAACATTTTATATTCACTGTGAATACGAAAGGTTTGCTTATTAATTGGATTGTCGTGCCACGTAGCAGAGTCCAACGACAGAAAATCGGCCGATGTGAATTGCTCTTAATTCGGCGCCAGGCTTCCAATAAAATATACGAGGCTTTGGTTCGACCGCACTGTAAACGGGGTTTGAATAATAAACAAAATACCTATTAAACCCAGGATTAAAGTGCACTAGTTTGCCGATAACTTGACTTAGAGTGTGTACTTTGCTCTAACGATGGTTTTGCGTTCTGTTTCTTCTTGGCCCAGTTACTTGGGATCTAGGCATAACTACGTACTTCCATTTTATTTCACAGAACTGAGAAATGAAACGATGCATTTTAGAATAAAAATAGAGGCATATTTTTATACACGTTCGTGACTTTAAAGTTATGCAAAAATGATTATAGGTACATAGATAGATTTCATAAATTTTTAAGCTTTCAATAAAAGTGTTTTCTACTAACATTATATAGATTCTGATTGAGTCTGAAATAAATACACTTTTTATTATGTATTTGTTTATTACACTTCTAAGATTGGTTTTTTGGAATCTTTTTGTATTTTTTATTTCAATTCCAAATTTTTACTTTTACGGTCATCCCGTAAAACCGAAATTGAAAATACAAACTGAAATATAGATGCACAGAAAAAACAGAAAAATAAGACTAAAAAATAAGATCATCTGGGAATCGAACCCAGGTCCTCGGTAATCCGTACCGCGTGCTATACCGCTACACCACTGATGGTCAACGGTACCGACACGAATTTCCCTATGCACCTAATATCTCAGCTTGTGTTACACTTTTAATTTGAGCTGAATGTGGTTCAATCACCCAGTTTTAGCAGCATGGACGAGTAGAAAAAATCCTTACCTAACATAAAGAGTGGCACGTGCAAGGGCACGTGGGGTACTAAAGGTCCTAATAATGTCTAATGCACTTGGAATCGCGTTTTCACCAGTTCTTTCTGACGTACGCACACGGTATAGGATGACGGTAGAAAGAGAAGGTGAATGCGCTCGCAACTAGCGCCCGGGTCTTAAGAGCGTTTATACCTGCTGAGCTGGCAACGTAGCATTTTTGTTAGTTTTTCTCGATTAAATATAAATACCATAAAATTTGTATAAAAATTAAAAATGTTGTCTGATAGAACACTTCTTAATACTGTATAAGTTAATGTGTCTACTCCAATACACACACACACACAAACATCACGCCTGTATTCCCAAATGGTGTCGGCAGAGCACACGAAACGTTACCGCGTCAGAGCCATTTTTAGCAATTTTAGGTTTTAAGTTTACTCTCCAATAATCCAATAATTATTCGTTATAGACTTTTATTTTCTTTAAAAACCGTTTATAAACATTAATTCGTTTTTAAAGAATATAAAAGTCTATCACGAATAATTATTGGAGTAGACTTTAACTTATATATTAAGACGTGTTCTATCAGACAACATTATTAATTTTCATTCAATTTTTATGGAATAATCGAGAAAAACTAACAAAAATGAAACGTTGCCAGCTCAGCAGGTATAAACGCTCTTAAAACTTAAATATTACGGCTACTGGCCCAGTACCACGAAGTGCAAAATTCGAACTTCGTATCTTGCTGTCCCGCTGACGCCTATAATATTTAATACGAGAGTGAGAGGGACGAACGACACGAACTTCGATTTCCGAATTTCGTAGTAGCCCCGCTGATTTGGAACTAAGCGGTCATCATCATCCCAGCCTATATACGTCCCACTGCTGGGCACAGGCCTCCTTTCAGAGCAATTGCGGATTGGGAACTTCACACGCACCATTGAATTGCTTCGCAGGTTTGTGCAGGTTTCCTCACGATGTTTTCTAACTAAGGTCACTAAGGGAACTAAGGTCATATGGAACGTCAACTTGTTTGCACAGATACGCTACTACGTCAAAACCGTTTATATAGCGATATCAGTTATAACGACATATCGGATATAACGAGCAAAAAAAAAATCTCAACACGATTTTACCTATATACCAAAGTTACACTGGTTATAACGACCAACCGTGTATAATGAATAACGATCAAATATTTGCTGTCCCTTCAATGTCGTTATAAACGATTTTGACTGTACATACTGTAACGAGCTTCACATGTAAGGGGCTTTACATAAATTTTCTACAATGTTGTCGTCTGTTTATTACTCTCTCGCCTCAATTCTCCAACTTTCAACCTCTCGCCCAAAAACTCAACTCTGTAAATGTTTTGATGCACAAAATTAATTTTAACTTTTTAATTTGTCAGTAGATTGTATTGTTTTGTCAAATCATTCACGAAGAAATAATACCGTCTTAGAATTATTTATTGAGCTATCATATTCAAGATTCGGAGAAGGGCCACAATAAGTCATTAAAATTCGGACCTCAATCTGTTCGAAATGAGTGTACGTAAGGAACTCATAAAACTTTTTAATGAGGGTCTCTGAGTACTTGTCCGCGGGTCGCAACCTTTGGTTTAATCATTTCGAGTTTAGTTGCCATCGCCTATCTTCCTTTGAGACAATATGTTTGCAATGCAATTTAGAAAGGAACTTCTATAAGAGTTTGATTTTTCTTTTTATTATATTTGTTTTTCGGGTTTATAGTCCTACTAACAAGGAATTCTTAGTTTCGCCATGCCATGTCCGTCCGTCTCTCTGTCGGTTTGCGGCTTACTTAACTCAGACATTGCTGGTGCTAGAGAGCTGTAATTTTGCATGGGTTGGTATACGTATTAGAAGGTTAGGGCACTTCCTCCACATTTAAAGTGGAGTTGTTTTTTTTCTTGTCTAAACCCATAGTGTGGGGTAAATAGATTTTTCTAAAACAAGTATTGAATATATTTTCCGCATGCTATTAGGTAAATAACCCTATATATATTTTATACTTGATTGAATTTTTGATTGCCTTGATTATTTCTTGTATGATTGCATTTTATATAATTTTATTTTTATTTTTATTTCAATGGAATGATTAATATCAATTGTATTTTTATTGTTAATTTGATTGGCTTCGGCTGCATTTTAAATTGTATAATAAATTGTAATAATGATTTTATATATTAAAATGTTTGACATGTAATTTTTTCAATTTTATGAATAAATGAATATGAATATACAGCGAGTAGCCTGATTCGTACTTGGCCAGTTTTTTCTATTGCTATTATAAAGCACAGTTGTATGTACTTAGTTGTAATATCCCAAATCTATATTATTTAGTTTTACATCCCCATTGTTTTTAAGACCGAAAGTTAATTGAGTTGCAAAATGAGGTATTTTTCAAGTACCTTGTAGGTACAAAAAGGCCACTACAAGAACTTAAAAAAATTAAGTGTTGTTTAAAGATGAGCATGAGTAAATAAATCGTTTATAGTAAGTTTTTTTCAGAACAACATGACTTGTTTATCCACAAAAGTTAGCACGTCCACTTAAACTAGTTAGCTAATGCCGTTCGGAATAACAAACAAAAGATCGGTTTTCTTTTTCTTTCTCATTTGAATCTTCAGGAAAACGAAGAAAACCGACGAGTCCCCACATTAACATTCTGGTTGTACTGTAAGATCGTCTTTCCACTTCAAACATCAACGTATCATCTTCTAATTTCGTAATAACCGACGCACCTAGTGCTCGTCTTGGTTCAGGACAAGCAATTTCAGTGGGTGTTTATGGTTATGACTTCATACGGCTTTATACTCGTAGCGTAGGTGTTTGTTATAACAGTAAAACTGTGCTCAATGTTAGTTTAAATACTAAACTTCGTGTTTCAGGGCACGCAAACATCGTGGGTCTCCATAAAAATTGCGGTATATGGCACCGACGTTTATAGGTACGTGATTACTTTGTATGGAACGCTTCTGAAGTTGTATGTAGGTAATACTGTAGGTAGGTAGGTACGAGTATTTTGAACTTCCAACGCAAAAAGAGGGGTGTTGTAAGTTTGACGCCAATGTCTGTTTGTCTATATGTAACATCATAGCTCTTAAACAGATGGACGGATTTCGATGAGGTTTTTTTACGTGAGAGCGAGTTCCCTTGTGGATTTAAAAGAATTTAGTATGAAGATAGTTTGAAACCCTGGGAAGTAAATATGATAGCGGGATAGCGATAAACGATTTTTTGCAGACGGAATCGCGGACAAAAGCTAGTATCTGATAAAGGTACTAATATATTTACAGCTTTTGTATCAACACAAGTTGTTAAGCATAACTTTGTAACTGGTTGATTTGTGTGTAACTGTTTGCCTATCATCATCTTAATAATCAGTCTAGGCATAACTACATAGGTTACTTGGATAATATGATATTTTATTAGGGATAAGTTCGCCTGTGTACTTCACTCTGTGAACCTATCTGTATTTTTATTTTTATTCATTATGTGCAATACGGCCAGTGTCTTGAGGCAGAAAAATCTTGACGACATTTTGCTTTGCAATTTCAGTTTTTTTAAGTAGTTTATATTTAGTTTTAGTTTTGTAGTTGTTGTTTATTATATTGGTTAGTCAAGTTAATATTTGTTTTAGGAGTTGTTAATTATCTGTTAAAGACTAAATTGAATAAAGACATTATGTGCAATAAAGAGTTTATATACATACATACATACTTCGTAGTTTTTTTTCTGGAAAGCAATCGCCAAGTCATCAACATAAAAGTACAAGCCGTCAATTATTTTTCGGCACATATCAACAAGCCCCGTTGATCGGGCTCGAGATTTATAGCTCGTGTGGTGGCAGTGGCCGCTCGTTTTCAAGTGGTTTGTTTAACGAGGGTTGACCTATCGTCCTCTAATTATTATCCGCAGCAAGTTCGGCGGCTTCCTTAGCTTGTCTGCTTTTGACGTAAACAATAAACGGTAAATATTGATAGAGCTTGCTTGTTATGGGTCCTGTTGTTTAGGGTAAGCCCGGTCTATTTGGTGCATGAAATATTTCCAAGCGAAATTGATTTTTGTTTCGTGTTGGCGCAAAGCATTTGTGAAGATGTCAATAAATAGCTGAATAAATTCTTAATTATTATGCTTATTATCATAAGTTCCGACATTTATAACGTTTGAACGATGTCCCTGATGGCTTTGATTAATTTTTAATTACATCGAAAATGCAAAAGGAAACATAGAAAACGTTCTTTTTTGCGTTATAAAGGCGAGTAGATGTTTGGTGTCCTCGGAACGTATAAAGTGTTAGGCTACTAGGTTCCAAATTTATGTTCTTTGACTTCTTCTTCTCTGTCGCCATATTCTAAAAGTTCAATAATAGTACATTACTGCAGAGGCCATGAAGTAAGGGATTGACGGACGAGTTTGGGATAAAACTCGTCCGAATCCCTGTAGGCGAGGTTTGATAAAACTCGTCCATCCATCCCTCCATTCTGGTCCGTCCGTCCGTCCGTCCGTCCTTTTCCGTCCATCCATCCGTCCATCCATCCGTCCATCCATCCGTCCATCCATCCATCCATCCATCCATCCGTCCATCCATCCATCCGTCCGTCCATCCATCCATCCGTTCATCCATCCGTCCGTCCATCCGTCCGTCCATCCATCCGTCCGTCCATCCATCCGTCCGTCCGTCCATCCATCCGTCCGTCCATCCATCCGTCCGTCCATCCATCTGTCCCTCCATCCATCCGTCCGTCCATCCGTCCGTCCATCCATCCGTCCATCCATCCATCCGCTGGTTAATTAACTTGTATGAATACATTTTGTACTCTGTTGTAAGTAATCATTATTTTACTTATATTTTTTGATAAGTCATCGTAATTCACTACGACTAGTATGTCATTATTATACCTACTATCCATTTAACACAGCCTAGGTTCAAGTACATTTACCACTATTAACATTTAACATCAAACACTACAAATATATTGCCTGGTAAGTTAACGTCGCAAATTTCAAAATCTGTAATTACGTAGATGGCCATTGATAAGGGCAAATATGTAGCAGTTGAAAAGTATAGGCATCCTGAAAGCCTATTACCCTCTCGCGACTGCTAGCGGAAGAGAAAATATTATTCCTGATTCAAATCTTGCTACACTAATATCAGTACAAGCGTGAAGTTTACGCGAATAATACAAGGAGACATCTTGGTTTTCGTTCTTTTTTAAACAACAGCATGCGACTGACAAAACATCGCGAATTCAGACCCCCGAGGAGACAAAAGGGTATAAACCTGATATGTGCAGTGCAAATACATTCCTCGCATGAAGTGAAATATTTCACTCCACTCCTCACCTATGTTTCTAGGGGTTTGTTGTATTTCATAAAATACGACCTATGAAATGCAAGCGCGCTTGCTTGAGGCACGCCGTGAAATGAGATATTTCATTAACATTGCACATTGTTATCTACAAGTACTTTAATTGAATCCCTGTTCGGGCCATTAATTTTCAACTTTGACTTTTAGAGTCCATCCGCTGACAGTGGCGAGCGGGCCTACAGCATTGCTGTGAGAAGGTCCAATAATGTCGAGGGCGGGATAACGATGGTTCAAAGTTTTAATTAAATAGGGCAACATCTGCGAGGCTCGTTACTGACACGACAATTATTGTTACGAGCACACACAAAAACACATATCGGGGAAGCAATATGGCGGCGCGCTTTGTTGTTCTAATGCTTTCTAAGTAATATTATGAATTCAAAGTATCTGTTTTACCATTTCTAATCTTCATTAGTAATGGAAATTAAAATCATACGACGATTAAAACTGCCAATTCGAGGTAAAGGTGAACCCGTATCCGGAATTAGTTTGAAATAACAAAAGGTTCCACATAACAATTTTAGTTAAATTAAAGCGTTTTGTTTAAGTATCGAAAAGTCGTTATTTCGTTTTAGATACTCGTACATAAGTTGTATTTAAAGATGACGTTACGTGATTGCTTTGCAAACGTCCGAGCTAAATCGGACGCCATTACTTCCACGCCTGCATTCAAAGACAGCTAGACGTAAAGGTCGAGCAAACATTTTATTGCATGCGCCCGGAGCCCGGAGGTTCGTCTTGGTCCGCTTTACATAGCCGCTCTCTGTGAGACTCGCAACAATTTTCCGGAACATTTCCGAGCGGGCTAACGAACGGAAACGCAGGGGACGCGCC
Organism: Choristoneura fumiferana; assembly: GCF_025370935.1. Classification (NCBI taxonomy): domain Eukaryota; kingdom Metazoa; phylum Arthropoda; class Insecta; order Lepidoptera; family Tortricidae; genus Choristoneura; species Choristoneura fumiferana. The sequence goes on along the minus strand of NC_133483.1, from coordinate 14,063,949 downwards.
CAATTGGCGGATAAATGCAGCTCAATTACTACATTGTGGCCACATTTTTCCCCTAAATGTTCTTTTGGCTTGAACAACGAAAGCTTTTATTATTTATCTCGCTTTACCACACAACGAGGACTTTTTAAAAGTTCTCACAAAAGTTCAACGTCCAGGTCTCAATACTTTCGACTAAATAGGGAGTTGATTATGAATATTTACGCAAATTCTCTGGGCGCTTTTCATTTTGCGGCGGTTTATTAATGAGGACTTTAAAAACAATTAGTAGATTGTTATTATAAATCTGCGCGGTGTTGGTCTGTCCGCAGGGTTACCCTTGATTAAGCTCGTAATTAATTGGTCAAGTACAAAAAGATCCCTACAAAATTTACATTTGTATTCCGGTAGACTGGGGGTGTTTAAGAATTATTTACGTTCAAAAGTTAGTTACTCAAGTTTTGTTATATTTACGTATTTGAATAAACGTTACAAAAAAATATTTAAAGCAATTAGTTTCTATCAAATCTTTTGTTAAGTACTTAGTTCGGATTGCCGTATAGTCAAGTTTAAGAACTATCTTATAAAATATCGCAGATTGTAGCCACCAAAATAACTGAATTGTCGTATTATTTTACAACTTCCACGCCGCGGAATGTGTGATTACTTGTTCTTACACTATTCGCATTTCTTGCCATGACTAGAAACATCTTATTGCCCTGCTTGACTTGAAAAATACGAGAAGAATGTGCACGCATTAGGTTCGGTCGTTACTTAGGTCCTCGAGTGTGGGTTCGGGGCAGAGTCTGACTAATAGCAGCGGTGCGGTAAAATATGTTCCACGTAAGTGCGCGACATAACAAGCAGCGGCTATTCGTTAACTGAACGTGCACTATAGCTGTTAAAATATTAAATTTAAATAAAAGACTAAAGGCTTGGTGGATAACCTTTTGTCGTTTATTTATCGTTACGTTTAAGTATCGCAGTAATTACTTGTGAGTGCTAGTGATTAATCGATCGACATTTTTGCCTGAATCTTTGACCATTGTCTGTAATTTATTTTTTGTTAAATAGGAAATTTTGTATGATTATTACAAAAAAGTACGTTAAAAATAAATAGCCGCATGCAATGTTCAACTTCAACACGTAGGATGTTCCTACTTTTCTTACTTATAATTATTACTAGTGCTTACCCGCGGATTCACACACGTAAATATTAACGTATATTATACGTCCATGCAGCTGTAATGTGCGGGGTCCGAATAAAATAAAATCATTAACGTCCAGCAGCTGAATTGAAATTCCGGGATTTAAAAAAATTCGCGTGGGAATTCCCGAAAATTAAATCGTTGTTTTCATTGACGTTTCATTATTAATAACAATCATGGTCAAATTTCATGACTCTAAGCCCAGCCGTTATAAGATCGAGATTTTATCCCTATCCTGTGGGAACATCGGGATAAAAAGTAGCCTATGTGTTATTCCAGACGTCCAGCTACCTACATACCAAATTTCATTACTCTAAGCCCAGCGGTTGTTATTTAGAGTTTTTATCCCTATCCCGTGGGAATATCGGGATAAAAAGTATCATATGTGTTAATCCAGGTTATAAACTAACTTTTTGCTAAATTTCATTTAAATCCGTCCAGCAGTTTCAGCGTGAAGAAGTAATAAACATACTCACTCACTCACTCACACACAAACTTTCACATTTATAATATTAGTAGGATAAATACGAAAGTGCGCGCGCGCGCGTGTGTGTGTGTGTGTGTGTGTGTGTGTGTGTGTGTGTGTGTGTGTGTGTGTTGTTACTCCTTCACGCTAAAACGGCTGGACGGATTTGGATGAAATTTGGTATGATAGCTGGACATCTGGAATAATATAAAGGCTACTTTTTATCCCGATATTCCCACGGGACAGGGATAAAGTCTCAAAATAACAACCATTGGGCTTAGAGTCCTGAAATTTGGCTGCTGGGTTTAGTGTCATAAAATTTTGCACAGTTGTTCTTAACACAACCTCAATGAAGATCACGATATAAATTTTGGGATTTTCCAGGGGGATTTTGTAAAATCCCGGAATTTAAATTTTAATTACCAGATCGAATAGTTTACGCGTGCGAAACCGCGGGTAAACTCTTGCGTATACATTGTAAAATCGTCGGGTGACAACCAAAACTCACTAAGTACCAAAATGTGTTTTCATGTTTTTTTGATTTTATAAATCTGTTTGTAATTAATAGTAAACGAAACGTATTTATTTTAACGTATTTGTAACTATGGCCGATATACGAAGAAACAAATTTAGATAATATTATCGATAGTTTAATAGCTAAGTGACTTTTAGGTGCCGTAAATTGGAAGAAAGAGTGTCCAGAGACCTTCACTGAAATAAAGACTTTCACTTAAGAGTATTTTTAGTTCATTTGTCTCTCTCACACTCTAACGAGCCAATTTTCAGTATATAGTGAAACATTACTTAAGTAATTGCGTAAGCAATGGTCAACTTTATTAAAATTAAATTAATTACACATTTTAACCAAAAATTAAACCTATTCGCCATATAATGAAATAACTTGACATTTAAAACTTATCAAATAATCTTTACTCGGACTCAGATTCACTCCGTTTTGATTCATCGAAGTTAGGCTGAGTAAGTGAGTTTTTGCTGCCGATTGTAGTTTGACGTATGTGTTAATGATTTTTTATAACATATAAGTTAGTTATAAATTTTATTTAAACAAACGCATTATAAAAAAGGTACAATAAATAATAAATTGTTCGCATGAGATTTACGAGTTTGTGAGTAGCTAAAATGTAAAAAAATACCTTATATACTTACCTATATAATACTATACTATAATACCTTTATACCTTATACCCAAAATAGTGTATTTTCATAAAAGTGTACTTAGTGAATTTTGGTTGTCACCCGACGATATACAAAAATAAAATTCTTCCTTCAGGAAATGTCAACTTCTGGATTATAAATATTCGGCGAAACGTTGTTTGTTCAAATTAACTCCATCAATAGAGAACTGGCCAGCCGTAGAGTCCCACGTCCCCATTTAATAGAAAGAAGAGGTAATAAAATTCCACTTTCCATTGTTTACAGAACTGCTTTTTGATTCGTTTGCGACAAGATATAGTGGGACAGAGTGACTGAACGGATGTTACCTAATATCAGAACGATGTAGAATATACGTACATTTAAATTCAAATGTACAAATTACACCTGTTTACCTACACGCGTAGTACAAAGCTCTTGCAAATTAATTTGTCTTTAATTTTATTATTTTTCCTAGTTCACATAATAAAGGTAGTTAATAAAAATGAAGCTTTTGCCTGGTACATTTTATTGGATCAGTTGAAAAACAAAATATTTAGTGGGATTTCAGAAACTCTTACAAAAAGGAAATAGCGAGAAATATCCTTTACCACCCTAAGATTTAATGTTAGTTGTATTGCTTCAAACGTCAAAGACTATTCTCTCCTCAACGTCAATATAACTAGCTTATTTGTTTTTATTTTCATGATTATCATGTAGAAATTGTCATAAAAAACTGTAAAGCACTTGGTGGAATACACCCGGCAAGTGGTCATTTATATTATGTAAAAGACCGTCGTGGCTTACGCGCTAGAGTCAGAGTGACTTAACTGACTTAAAACATGTCTGGGATATCACTTAAGATATCGAACAGGCCCTCGTAAGCCCAATCCTATCGAAGTTTGCATTAAATCGGGTTAAAATCTCCTCCCATTAACTTCTAAGAGAGCCTTTAGTGTAATAATTAATTAGTTGGTTAGTCAATCACGTTTATAAGCTTACGGACCTGACTTTTAATCTTCGTCTTATCCGGGGCTGTATTCTGAGTCTCGGCCGCTTGAAACTTTCGTAAGATAATCGAATTGAAACTGAAACTCTATTCGCCTTGGTCTAAGTTGGGATTTCAAATGCGAATATTTTAGTTACGACACGTGGCAAGATTTACGCCATATTAGAATTATTATAGGCAGATCACAATCACTGCTAATATTTTTACTGATTACGATACACAAAAATTAAAGTTCTTCATATTACTAAGCTTATATAATCGTAAAGGCAATTATTTTTGGGAGTTTCTTTTTGCTTTTTGCTCGAGTTATGTTCGTACAAAAATATACAGTATTTAAATTGTAAAACAGTACAAAGAAGAGGAAATGTTTTTGTAATGAAAACCAAGAAAGCGTAAATCAAAGTGTTGCTATAGATAAATAGGCCCTTTATCTTTCCTCTCTTACCGACAAACAGACACCTACAATGCTCGCTCCGTAATAGACCTTCGCTTATTTTGATAAATCGTTGGCTTTTTGTATTAGGAAGTAAAATATTCATTGGATAAGAGAAAACAAAAAAAAAAGAATCCAAATTTCACGTAATGTGCCTCCGGGATGTTCGTTCCGAAAGGAATAAGTTTAAATAATCCACGGATAGGGTTGTCAACAAGAAAAACTTTCCCAAACTTCAAAAATCAAGTGCAAATTTCTCACTCGTTTATGTGTAAAATTAAGCTATTGGACTAACTAATAACATAATCTGAACTCGAACATTCACCTTCTTGTATCGCTGATTTTAATCTGTTCTAATTGGCCGACAACGTTGTCAACTGAGTGTTGCCAATTAATATAATTAATGGATCAATTTCCGGCTAATCTTCGCGTGGCAACCCTACGCAGGCCAACGCAGGTCGGGCGGTAGGTCATTATTCTTTCGCCCTTCCTCGTCTAAGTGAGTTCATTGTCGTTCCTACTTCCTTCCCCCGCAGGAAATAATTTCACTTTACTGCTTTCATTGGGAAAATATTTATGTTATTTTTATGTTACAAATTAAGTTCGTGTGATGAGCTAATTGAGGGGCAATTGGATAAATAATTGGTAATTGTGGGTAAAGAACAGGGGGACTCGGGTTTTTTTAAAGCATGAATTGCTGTATTATAGTCTCGATGGAGCAATACTTTTAAGAATTGAATTTAATTAATTGCTGTATTATATCCATAGTCAATAACTTTAGTGACAAAATTAAAATTGGTTCAAGAAAAGTTTTGGTAGAATTCAAAAGGTTGGATACTTTAACACCGGTAGTAAAAAATTGTGTGAAAAATTTCCGTTGTGAGGGGGATTGTTTTGTTGCCCGTTGTTTGATCAGTAGTTGTAAACATAACGATAGTTAACGCATTTCAAAGAAAATTTAACTATTAGTATCTTTAACTACTGATCAAAAAACGGGCCCTTAGTTCGACAGAAAAATCTTTGAATTAAAACCAAGTACCTAGTCTTTGTCCAACAGTGAACGTCCTATGGCTGATATGATGAAATCCCAATAGTTACAACTGTATTCACGATTAATAAAAAGCCAACTTTACCTTTGATTCAGGGAGGATTTTATCGAAGCTTTGAAAGCTTCAAATATGTACCTATTTTCAGGCTGACCTAAACACTTCACAGAAGTGTTTGGACGCTTTCCGTCGGCAGATAGTGGTTCCGTTATCTGAAAACAATTGGCAATCAATAATGTACATGTATATTTTTCGTACAAGTACTATATACATTTTTCGTAACTTGTTTAGGTGTTAAACCTTAATTTTTGGTTTTAGACCAAGGTAAGGTAAACGTCCGAGTGCTCGATACGCTAACGCCCAATAGACGACACCCTGTTGTCATCTCTATTGCTAATGACATAAGATTAAAGATGCTAACTATTGGGAAAGTGACGAGCACTCGTACGTTTTCCTTATAATATTGTGTGCGGTGATTGTTTTATTTTTACTCGTGTACTTTACTTTAGCTCTATACCGGGCACATCGTGATATGCCGAAAAATGAAAAATTTAGGTACGACGAGCGAAGCGAGGAGTGGTTAGTATGAATTGTGACCACAACGCACTAGCCGAGCGAGCAAAGCGAGCGTGTCGCGGCAGTGGCCGGCGAAGTGTCAAAACCGATATGGCGGCGTTTCATGACATATGTACGGTGGCTTGTATAATGTATATATGTGTGTAGATGTATTTTTGATGTGTTTTGCACCACCTGCTGTAATCTAGTTCTTACTTCTATCTGTAAAAAACGTTGTGTGGAGCCTGTTGTTTTGTTTACCCTTGTAATTTTCTTTCTGTGTACCTGTTTTCTGTATCGCTTACTATTTCTGGTGTAAAATAAAGAGTCATTGTATTATATTGTATTGCCTACTCCTGGCTACCGTACCGAAAAATTTGATTTGAAAACTGAAAAGAGAAAGTTAATGTTATTGATTACGAAAAATCATTACTGAAATATATGACTTTGGGCTCTTCGTGATTTCGATGGCGCAAGGCCCGTGTGTCTTTATATGGAAAAACGGCACTGTTTCCAACAATTACATTCAGATATTGATTTCACTTGGCTAGTAATCAAAAAGTACATTACGTCCCCTGCTTTGTCATTGTGATGGTAATAAAATAATGTAAGCACAATGAAAATGTAAGGGAGTAGTGCAAGCAAAGTTTGGTAGGAATCGGGGACGCGCGAGATATTTACGACTTCCTCCAAGCTCCCAGAGCCTCTCGAGGTTCAAAAGCTAATAAAAAGATGTGACATAGACAATAACTAAATTTTACTGTAACATTCTAACACAATTTTATTCACAATGGTTTTTTTTAACATTTATTTCCGTTGCAAACGCTAAATTTTTAACGTAATTTTAAAAACATTAAATTTATATAAAAAAACAATAATTTTGATAAATAATGTCTTAATGGGTTTGAACTGGTTCGAGTAACTGCAGAACAAACATTTCAAACAACAAGTTTGGTTTTAGTTTATAGGTATTGAAATAGATTTTTACAAATTAATACCTTACCAAATAAAATAACGTTTTTATTTTTAAAAATTACATGTGGTTCTGCCTTCCTGTAACCACTTCCTGGCTGCAGTACGAATGGGCCGACTCGTCGGGTTAGTACCACATTCCCACAGAATACCGGCGTGAAATAGTAGTTTTGCTGCTGTGTTTCGTACGGTGAGTGGGAGACTCGGAGGCCTCCCATCTCCCCTCCCCCCTTTTACTCCCCTCCCCTCTTCCCCCTGCTCTATCCCCCTTTCCTTTAGGCCGGCAACGCACCCGCAGTCCTAATAATGCTGTAGGTGTCCATGGGTGATCGCTTACCATCAGGTGACCCGCATACTCGTTTGCCAACCATTTGATAATAAAAAAAAAACACAAACCCACAAGTGAATAGGTACGACATAAGCCAGTCAAAGTAACCAATACATTATAAAAAAAAACACTACTATATCGTTGTGTAACTTTTTTGTTTTCCCTGTTGGACCCGAAAAGCACTGTGGCTGACAACGAGCCGTGCTATTCAATGAATTAATTGAATCATACAAAGTTCAGAGAACGTAAAAATAAAACCAGGGACCGAAAACTGGACATATGAACATAAAAATATTGCATTCGCGCGTTTTCACTTTATTCGTTCATATCGCCGAAGATTATTCGCTGATGATTTTGCAATTGACGGAGCTGACTGTGATGAGTAAGCCTTAAAAGAAAAAGGATATAAATGAGTCTTGTAGTACTAGTTTTGTATACGGGAGACAATTTATACAATTGGTTACATCACTACACAGAAGATACTAATGTCAATAGCCTAAACCATTAGTTTAAACGAATTCCAGAACACACAGTACCTAATAATAATTACCTTTGAGACACAAACGAGCCATGATACCAGTTGACTTCAAATGTAATTTAGTTGAAAATGGTTTCAAACAGCCTTTGTACCGTGTGCATTACAGCAAGTAAACATTTCGACATTCAATATGGCACAAATTAGCTGTGTTATTAAGTTTGTGTTCGGAAAGCTACCTAAATAGCACAAAGAAAGACAAGTTCATCAAATATATCATGTAACTTTGACGTCCAGATGGCCTAGTGGTTAGAGAAACCTGACTACGAAGCTTGAGGTAAAAAAAAAAACAAAACAAAAAACAAACAAAACTTGAGGTCTCGGGTTCGATTCCCGTGTCGGGGCAGATATTTGTATGAAAAATACGAATGATTGTTCTTGGGTCTTGGGTGTTTAATATGTATTTAAGTATGTATCTATCTATATCTATATAATTATATTTATCCGTTGCTTAGTAACCATAACACAAGCTTTGCTAAGCTTACTTTGGGGCTAGGTCAATTGCTGTGAATTGTCCCGTGATATTTATATTTATTTATTTATATAACTAGGTACTTACATGTTCCTGTTCATTCGCTGGCTTCTCAGGCACTTTAAAATGAAATAATGAATGATCCCATGATTTAGAAAAGTATGAGCTGCCTGAGTTAGCGTACCGTACGTACGTAAAGTTTGCTAAATTGCCTTATACCTACAACAGATAAATGCGAGGAAAAATCTATACCAATAATTTTAGTAGGTAGATAGGTACTTGCCCAGTATCATGTGTGAATACATAGATCCATATAATCATAAATTGATTGCCATGTCGCGTCGGTCAAAAACATTGCATGCCACTGATGCAAAACTGTCAAAAAGCCGATGTTTTACGAGGATATTTCGATGTTCAAATTTCAGCAGGTTTGTTTAAAATCTCGGCGCTTTATTTTGGACTGTAATACAAAGTGCGTATGTCAACGCAGACTGTGGTATTAAACCCCTTCAGATTTCCTCACTTCAAAAGGCCGAAATGTAATCCATATGAAATCATTCGTCTGACCATCCGTCCGTTCATCCTTCTGTTGGATCCAGTGAGCACATCTTTGTACAAAAGTTTAGATTGAGGTCAATTTCAATCACGTATTCGCAAACAATGATTGCTTACTACACCGGTCACGGTACATTTTAGGACAGGCCGCATATTTAAACAGAGTATACCAGTTATCAAAGAGAAAAGGTAAAGTTCGTACTCGTACTAATTTAAATCTTCACTGAGTTCATAGAAAAAACTTTTCAATCAAATTTACTACAACTAATCGTTGATGTGGTGATAAAAGTTGTTATCAAAGATTGTTGGTGACTGCCTGGGTCGAAGCCTCCTCGCTCTCTATTGTGTCTATCTAGTTTTATCTCTAGTTTTGAGTTCACTCTGTTCTGTTAGTGCAATTAGTTGTTCAGTTGCTTTGTCAGGTAGTGACATCATTATTTTACTCATCTTATCGGCATCAAAGATTTAAGCTGCAGTTCCCACACGGGCCCAGTGGGGATTGGGAACTTTACACATACCATAAAATTCTTTCCCACGTCTGTGCAGGAATCCTCACGACGAGGAAACTTGCGTACACCGTAGTAAGTACTAAGTGTCGGCACTCGCGGTATCTCTGTAACATCAAATTCTTCCACCATGTGGGAAACGTGCAGTTTTGATCCATCATTAACAAAAATAGTGGCAAAATGACAATCTACATTCGAAGAAAATGTTCTTATGCTCTTCGATAGCCACCTTCGTCCTCTAGTCACCTTCAGAGATATCTGATTACCTCCAAGGTTCCCGTGCGGGCTAAGGCCGCCGTCACCCGGTCGTTTCCGCTAGGAAGTTCACACGAAATGCGAATATAACGCCTGCACAATGGGCCCGAGGCAGCGCGATTGTCGCCAACATTTCTTATCTTGCCACGTATTGGCGTACTTACCGTTCACCGCGGCGAATGTTCGCGTTATTGAGCTACGCGTCGATATTGGACTCCGAATGGGCTTGTGGTCTGCAGAAATTACGTATTCATGCGTTAAAATGAATTCAGAATTTCTTACCGTTCACGTGTGAAGAAATTAAACGAAACGAAAGGATTGTAACCAAAAAACTCGCTTAATTACTTACTTATACCAGGCGTTTCTGATCCTACATTTTTCAGCATGTGGCAAGGAAAATTTAAGTAAGCATCGCTGTAAAAAAAAAACGCATAGTAGCAAGAGCATAATATTAACCTAAGTACATTTCAAATCAAAAATTCTGATGAAAACCCTTTGAAGAGTCTTCACCCAAGCAAACTAAACTTTTGGCTGAAATATTGTGTGTTAAAGTTATAACACCATGTAGTATGTAGTGGGGTTAAAGTTGCGAATGGTAAGTTGCAGTGAGAATAGGAACGCGAGCAAAAAACGGAGCAATTGAAATAATTCTTGTCGCGAAAGGTTAGAAGAGTCGTTGGAAGAGTCGTTTTAATTGTAGTGAAATATCGAAAATACAAACTGAGACATGGATGCACAGAAAACCAGAAAAAGAGACCAGCGCTGGGAATCGAACCCAGGTCCTCAGCAATCCGTGCTGCGTGCTATAACCCCTACACCACCGCTGGACAGGAATTTAGACACGAATTTTCCTATGCATACATATCTCAGGTTGCTTATTTCTACTACGCCACTTATGCAGCAGCACTAGCGACATCTATGTTTCGCTCTCATCGAGAGACGTCAACATTCTTTCGGAACCAACCGCTCACCCAGACAAGAGATGTCGCTACTAAGCAATCAAATTATGATTGGTTATTTGGAGTCTTTTTGTATTTTTTATTTCAACTCCAAATTTGTTACTTTTACGGGTATCCCGTGAAACCATATCGAAAATACAACTGAGACATGGATGCACAGAAAAACCATAGATGTCGCTAGTGCTGCTGCATAAGTAGCGTAGTAGAAATAAGCAACCTGAGATATGTATGCATAGGAAAAATTCGTGTCTAAATTCCTGTCCAGCGGTGGTGTAGGGGTTATAGCACGCAGCACGGATTGCTGAGGACCTGGGTTCGATTCCCAGCGCTGGTCTCTTTTTCTGGTTTTTCTGTGCATCCATGTCTCAGTTTGTATTTTCGATATGGTTTCACGGGATATCCGTAAAAGTAACAAATTTGGAGTTGAAATAAAAAATACAAAAAGACTCCAAATAACCAATCATAATGTCGATACCTCCTACGTATACTGGTACAAGTGACAAATTTCTGATTTTTAGTTTTTTGCAATTTTGTGATTAATATTTCCTTATTTACCTACCACAAAAAATTTGCACGGATATTCCTATTAGTTTTGGAAATAAAGTGACGTATATGAATGCATCTAACACCGTTTTGCTAATCGGTACAACGTATACTGAGGCAACCGACATGCACCACTATACGCGCACCGATATTGTCGCGGGGCCGGGGAAGTCCAGTGTAACTGGCAGTTGCCTCAGTGTACGCGCTAGCCGTCGCTTCGTGTGGACCGTTTAAACTGTTCTACGAACACATAATTTGATAGTATATATAAAAAAACATGTTTTGGTTTGGCAAGACCACAATAGCCGTATTTCTCATAGACAGTCATGGAAACTAAATCCAATGTGAAACCTTTTCGTGATCTATTTCGCTATGATTTCTTTGGCAAATGTATGGGATGTCAACATAACATTGGTAGTACAACGGTTCCACCCCAGTACCAGTACGTGATTTAGTTTCCTCAGCTATACCTACATATACGCGTGCTAGAAATATAACATTGCAGTATTACATTGCATTCTGGTAGTTGAGCATCCCCAAAAAGAAGGCGAAGGCATGCATGCTTTAATTAAAATGAGAACAGTAAATTTCAATATACCTACAGGTTGATAAAAAAAATCCTGTACTATACTGTAACCCATATTAGGGCTACTGATTACTAATACGATATAAGTGGGAAAACATCGAAATTAGAAAGTCTTCTTGCGACTCCACTTCCATGCAAAACTTTTTTTTTTTCGAATCACAGTATTTTTCTACTTGGATCATATTAGTAATTAGTAACCCTAATGTGGTTTAAACCTATAGTACAGGTTTTTAATAACCCCCTATACACAATTTTTTATACACACCTAAGAAATGGTACCTGGCTATGTATATGGCGAAAACGGGTAAACAGTATGAAGTTATAGAAGTTTCCCAAGACTCGGAAACAGACACAAAATTTAAATCTATTGTCAAGAAGACATTAATATATAAGGCGTATTATTAAAATTAATAATTATATCATGGATAGGGAAATTTGGAAATAATTCCGATCCGCATTGGCGAGTGCTTACTCCAAATAGCGAATTGAGAACTGTTTTAAAATATGTAGTTGTGCTAAATACTTGTGATGTATAGATATCACTAAAATCTGATTGTAAATCTGTTTTCAAAATATACCTAGGTTTATTGCCAGACTCTTCTCAACAGAGGTTTTTTCGAACCGGTGGTAGATTTTTTTGACATTCATAAGTGCTTGTTACAATCTAAATTGAATAAAGATATTTTGACTTTGACTCATATTTCATGTCAAAGCTTGGCTTAAGCAAAGTGCTAATCAGACTCGCGCACGAAGGGTTCCATACCATCTATACAACTTCATTAGGATTAGCCCTTAAATATTTATTCTGTTCTATTTTTTGTTATATATATATATATTATATCGACTACAGTTATACATAATCTGAAAATTTCAACTGTCTAACTATCATGGTTCAAAATCAAAATCAAAAAATCAAAATCATTTATTCAGTAAATAGGCCGCAATGGGCACTTTTACACGTCATTTTTTAAAAACTACCAGCGCTTTCGGAAAGACCATCATTGCCAAGAAGAATGCGCCGCAAGAAACTTGCAGAAAGTCATTTTTTCAACATAAAATAATTACAAATAAAATACTTAAAAACTACAGTATACAATGAAATAAAGAAAATACAAAATAATAATACAAAATGCTGTTCATGAGATACAGCCTGGTGACAGACGGACGGACAGCGAAGTAGTATATAGAAGTAGGGTTTCCGTTTATACCTACCCTTTGGGTACGGAACCCTGAAGAGGCACAAAAAGCTAAACCGTTATGTGGATACAAATGGGTGCGATGCGATATATGTATCACATGAGGAACCTTTCACAATAAAATACGAGTACACATTTGAACAGGAATACGAATCCATTGAATGTGCTTCCATTAATTTAAAGCACTTAATACAATTACTTTTCTTAATAAAACCATTTATATTTCAAGTGAGGTTTTTTATAAAGGTATATTTCTGTATTTTGTATAGCACGTTTAAAACATTACTAGCGGTATATTGGTACAAGTGGCATGCTAATGTTAGCGTATATTGATGCAAGTGATAAAAACGTTTATAAATCAATAGATGAAGGTAAAAGAGCATCTGTTTTATTGTTCATTGCAAGCCATATAAGTATTTCATCTAAAAATTCATATACAATATAAAAATATCGTTAGATCAGTAATCTACGCATTACGCCGTATACTGGAGCAAGTGGTAATTAGCTCAGTATACCGCACAACTACAAGATGTAAAATACGCGTATAGTAGTGTATCTGCAATTTTCTCAAAAACTATAAGAAATTTCAAAATTCCATGAATACAGGTAGAAAGCAAATATTTTCTTTGGAACCAATGCAAAATTTTGAAAAGTTATATCATAAAATGAGAAAGTTACAGGTTTTGGAACCTTTGAACAGCTCTCCTGTAAATTTATGATTATGCACTTGTACCAGTATACGTAGGAGGTGTCGATGTAGTGGAATAGTTGTTACAAAAAAAAAAAATTGACGGAACAACAAATCCGACAGAATAATGTATTTTTCACCTCACTAGCTCGAAAAAGCTTTCTTTATCCTTCGAAATCTGCGTGGGTAAAAGATACGAGGTTGAGGAAGTAAGCGTTGAATATTGACGTGTTCACAAAGAAAGTTCGTCATACATTGTTGAAGTAATATTTAAATCATTATTTTATTCTTATTAGTAAACATTTATTTAGTAATAATAATAAAACTCATTGTAATTTTCTGAAATTATTACAAATGCGTTAATAATTACAAAAAAAAAACAGAACAAACAAGAAGAAAATAGATATCAAATGATAAAAAGAGATTCGGAAACGCACCCGAATAAAAAGCACAATGACACGTTCTGAAACGCGGTTTGTCATAAATTATTTCAATAATATAAATGCGTTAGTGTTTTCATTTTTGTTATTATTGTTGTTATTTATTAATAACAGTAATAAAATAAGATAGCACTTATTTTTATTTTGTTCTGCTCATAAACTTTTTCGTCTTTATTCACAAAAAATTACGACAAATAGGTAGATAGATTCGTGGTCAAATTCAAAACACACCTACCGGAGGAAAAAGTTCACACTGTCAAATTATCAATTTTAGTACTTAATAATGACCTTTAAGTAGGTTTAGCTACTTGCATAATGAAATGTAAAAACCGCTGGCATAAGCTAGCTAGCATAACCTGGAACTGATTTATTTTATCGATTTATTAATTTATTTGCTTCCATCTACCTACTATTTTTCTCGCTGTCGTGAGGTGAAAAATTGCGTGTTTCGCTCCGCTGTAAAGTTGTTTCGCATCTCGTGCCCTTGAAACCCTCGACTACGCTCAGGATTCTTCTTTTGAACCACTCGCTTTGTTCATGGTTCAATTCTTGAAGGATGTGTTTGTATCTGAATCGGCGAAAGATCCCTATGGGATTACTTATTCCATTCCGATTAATCTTATACTTATTATACTTTTGTAAGAATTAATTAAACAATGCACAAAACAATATGACTATTACGACAATATTACTATTGGAAACGGCAATTAACATTCCTTACGTGCCACAAAGTTTATAGGTACCTACATTATTTTCATTGCTCAATTTTTAACTCACTATTAAATTAAATGAATCTCTGAATCATGTTACATTATTTTGGGTAGCCGTGTCAAAGAATATATTGATTCCACAGCTCCAAATAAATGGTCGTTAATATCATAACAGAGTTCGTTTAATTGATCCCCCATTCATTTTAATAAATTTAAACAAAACAGAGACAAAATGTAATGTACATAAAAGCTATTTGGAGACATGTGTGACAGGAAACGGAGCGGAAATTGAAAGGTAATTTATTAACGGCTTACTGGCAAGTTTGATATTAATTTTACATTCAGAATAATTTTCAGTAGAAGTAGGTACTATGTTGTCCATCAACCTCAAAATGATCGTTATTTTCAACATTGAAATAGGCTGGCGTCGTTAAGATTATAGGGGCGTATCGCGAACATGACTCCCTCAATAATGTCTAAAGAACTAAGTAATTAAACTTTTAACGAGTTTCGCTGAATTAGAAACCGCTCTACCTATTGCCATATTTATAACTAGCATGCTCCCACGGTTTCGTTCCCGTAAGACTCCCTCATCATCATCATCCCAGCCTATATACGTCCCACTGCTGGGCACAGGCCTCCTCTCAGAACAAGAGGGCTTGGGCCATAGTTCCCACGCGGGCCCAGTGCGGATTGGGAACTTCACACACACCATTGAATTGCTTCGCAGATTTGTGCAGGTTTCCTCACGATGTTTTCCTTCATGCAAAGCTCGTGGTAAATTTCAAATGTAATTCCGCACATGAATTTCGAAAAACTCAGAGGTGCGAGCCGGGGTTTGAACCCACGACCCTCTGCTTGAGAGGCGATAGGTCAAACCACTAGGCCACCACGGCTTTTTACTCCATATTCCATAGAAATTTAGAAGAATCCCTAATCCCTAGGCAGATCATTTTGAAACTTCTATCCGAAATATGTAGCTTTCTAGGTCCAAAGATCCACTGCTGAACAAAGGCCTCCTCCTTTGAACGCCACAGGAACAACAACTCGCCACTGCATCCACCAGTTGCCACAACTTTCACGATGTTGTTAGTCTATCTAGTAGGAGGTCAGCCAACGCTTCGTCTTCTGGTTCGTGGTATTTTCATTTTGGAGGAGTGAAGTAATATATTACGGATATCATACACGAGCAAAATATAATCGGGTGCACTTGCCAGAATAAATAGCGAAGTTATTTCAGTAGTACCTATAATAGGGCCGTGTTCATATTGTCGTGGACAGCTCCGATTTTAATGGTGACGACGTTGTACTCAATCCATGTGTATCAGCAGGATACTAAGCTTACTTAAAAAAGGTTAATATGCGTGCTATAAATAGGTTAATTCACTTGTGACAAAAATAACAGCACTGTGTGGTGTGGTACTTAGCAATCTCATAAACCTACAGAGGCAAGTTTGAGTTCCGTCGTCATCAAAGGTTCGCATAATCAATCAAATCAACCCACTCCCGCCCACTACTGGATCAGGCCTTAATTTTCCTGGACTGTGTTAATTTTGTACCGGCGGTCGTACTGTATTTGTGCTCTCTGAGCTAATCTTAGCAGACTTTTGTGTGGATTTTTAAAATAATTATAAATTAATTTGGGATCAACTCGCAAGAAAAGATAACTAATTCAAGCGTTTAGCCTTTTTAGATTCTGGATATCGCAAACTGATCCCAATAATTGAATAATTTATTATTCGTAACCATGTTTCTTTTTCTAAGCCATCTTAGAGACATCTCATCTCTCATCTCTCTTAGGGTCATCATCATGGACGACCGGATGGCCAAGTGGTTAGAGAACCTGACTACAAAGCTTGAGGTTCCGGGTTCGAATCCCGGCCTGGGCAGATATTTGTATGAATAATACGAATGTTTTTTCTCGGGTCTTGGGTGCTTAATATGTATTTAAGTATGTATTTATCTATATAAGTATGTTTATCCGTTGCCTAGTGTCCATAGTACAAGCTTTACTTAGTATGGGACTAGGTCAATTGATGTCAAGTGTCCCATTATATTTATTTTATTATTATTTATTTATTATCTTGAAATTTATCACGAGCTTTACGGTGAAGGAAAACATCGTGAGGAAACCTGCACAAACCTGCGAAGCAATTCAATGGTGTGTGTGAAGTTCCCAATCCGCACTGGGCCCGCGTGGGAACTACTGCCCAAGCCCTCTTATTCTGAGAGGAGGCCTGTGCCCTGCAGTGGGACGTACATAGGCTGGGATGATGATGATGATTTATTATCTTAGACTTTTATTGCTTTCTTCCTAGGAATATCACTAAAATATGCTCTAAAAATAGAAATTCAGACTGGGGCTGACGAGGGGCTGTCTGACTCAGTCATCTACGCCCAGCCTAAACCTTGTCTAAAATTGACTGCATATTTTTATTAATTGATTGATTACTTAGGGATTTCCGATGTGGATACGGAATGGGGACAAATTTTGGGAAAATAGATATGTTATGATATGAAAATACATACTGTGTAGGTAAATACAGTACCTACTACATAAGCACTCCAGGATGTACCTCCAAAATTTGTTCGCAGGTAGTTTTAGTTTTAAAATGTATTGTCATGTTTGAAATAATTGACGTTCTCTGATCTGTAGGCATTCGATTAGGTAAATAGATATTTTAGTTATTACGTCATGAACAACGAAGATGAACTCGGAAATTAAGTCTTCAAAGTTTGACATTGCTTGCTCTTATCTAGCTAGACCGGTTTTAGGGTTAACAGGATGTCTAAATATTTATCGTTGAAATGGTAACATTTCTTGATTAGGAGCTTAAAAAATTGCTTTTAGTTTAATCATGCACACACAGGATAAGCATTTAGTAGGTATTGCACCCTACCTGATGTAGGCGTGGTGGTGGTCGGGCTGGGAAGAAACTCTAAGTTAGCCCACTTTCTTGGAAAACAATAATTACTCTGTCCTAAGGAGCAATAGAATCAAAACTTACCCAATAAAAAATCGGCAATGTAGGAATCCGCCTTCAACACAGGCGTGCAGGAAAAAAAACAATTCGCACACTGCGCCCCTCGCCGGCTCTGCTTCAGATGACGGCACACCGAAAATATGCAGTATTGGTGAATTGGAAAAACGATAAAAACTTAAAGACTTTTCTATTAGAGTCTTTCTCTCGTCAAAGTGTAAGTAACAATTAGTAATATCAAAATGAGCCAAAAACAAAACGCCAGCCAAACTATCGAATCCCAGAAGCAAATTTAAAATTCAAATAACAAATCTAAACACGTTGAACAACCGCGTTAGCGGCCACGAAAAAAACGGCCAGTAAAGCCACACGGACACGGTAGTCGACCAAAAAGTTTGCATCTTGAAATATTCATACAGCGTTGTAATGCTGCAGTATTTATTATAATGTATAGATTATGTTTATTAATTGACAGACTTCAGAAGGGGAAAAATGTTAGCGTGAGCGTAATTTTCTCAGAAGGTCTGAGTTACGGGAAAATTTTAGTATAGGTATATAATTGCAGCATAAGGACTATTCTCCTTGAATTTGGCAGTGAAAGTAACTGAACAATGAGAAAGATCTTAATAGCTTTTCTATTTTAATTGATTGATTTTAACTAGCGGTTGCCCACAGCAAGCTTTGTCTATGGTCCGTGGAAAAATTGCATTCTCTCGAAATGAAAATAATATTTTTTAATTTGTTATACTTGTAATACTGAATCCAATAAAACAGTTTTATATTTCGCCACATATTTTTTGGAATCGTTATATTCATCATCAAATCATCATAATATTCATAATCCCTATCTCTATTCATCTATACATAATCCATAACGGATCGTCGGAAATTTCATACACACCATAATAATACTTCGTGGTATATGTACCCTTCACGATGTTTCCTTAACGGAAAAGCTCATGTTAAATTACAAGAATGCTTTCGCACATAAATTGCAGAAAACTCGTAAGTGCGAGTCCAGTTTAAAACCCCCAACTCTCTGCTTGAAAGGCCATAGGTCATACCACTAGGCTACCACGGCCTTTTGTTAGTATAAATTGCAATAAATGTTTTTGTGGCTGTTTTAGAATTTTGTCTGGTAACCCTGAGCAAGTTACTTGTAGTAAGTAGCTGGAGCGGCATAACGGACAGTGGGTCAGGCCATCTAGCGAAGTCGGCCGAGTACTGGCTCGCTCAAGTGAGCCACTTAACGACCGAGGTACAATTGAAATCGACAATAGTTGCAAGCTTGTTTTACAGTTCTGGAAAAGAAAAGAGTGGAATTCATTGCGCGCTTTGTTTTATTACCCTTTAACTTTCAATGATGGCCTTCAAGGAATGTCTCTTGACGTTTTATTGACTTTGAAAGGCAAATCTTGCCGTGATTCGAGAATGTTCGATATTGTTTGTCTGAATTGTTTCCTTGCTTTTGTTTATCTTTGGCACGGTTAGGTTAAACGACTTTAAATGTGATTTTTTTTTGGGAGCTGGTACCTATTGTTGGCTGAATCTACCTATTATCAATATTGCTTAGTAAATTGTCGTTACAAAATCAGTTTTTATACTTTTCTCTATTTTTTGATGACTCTTTCAATCCTAATAATTGCCGTCCCAAAAACATGCTTGGGCTAAAAAATAATTAGGTAACATTTTGGACATACATACCGGCAGACAACGAACAGTTAAAGCTACTGGAACTTGAAATTTGGTTGTCAACATTATCATCCGCAACGTACTGGTGTGCTTAAGAAGGAATTTTCAAGGAATTCTCTAGGCGCTAATGCATAGTACAACTATAATAAAAAGATGACAAAAGATGATACCTACAGCTAATTTTCCTTAGTCAAAATTACATACGTTGTAAAATTTAGAACACTCAATAGTTTTAAAACAATACGTACAAAGAACGACAAATACGGCTACTTTTCCGTTATTGTTTATAAGTTGCCTGCAGAAGAATGTTTGACAACAGATGTTTTAAAGGGCGCATGTAAGTTAAATAAATTAACTATTTGTTCGCTCAATGCAGTAACCTTATGATTAATGGTATTTAGCTGTGACATTGAGTCCCACATTACACTCTGCAAGTCCATGTCAAGGCTTGCGAGGTTGATGTTTTTCAGAGGCCTGTATGTGATTGTATAGGGCTTTGGTTTGTTTCGTTTGACACTAAACTCGCATAGCACCAGGCAGTGACCATACAAGGAGCCTACATGTTCAATGACCGTGCTTTTAACGCGCATGTCAGTGCAAACAACATCCAGCAGCGTCTGACTAGTACTTGTGAAGTGTGTAGGGTCTGATATCAACTGTGTCAAGCTAAAACTGGATATAAAAGTATTAAATTTGGAAACTTTCGTGTCAAAGGTAGTCAATAAGTTTATATTAAAATCGCCTAACAAAATTAAATGGTCATAATTGGGTACTGAACTAATTGAGTCTGACAAGGCATCGAAAAGAGATCAACATCCATCCAGGGTGGTCGATACGCAGTACCTATAACTAGTTTCACTCCATCAAGTGTCAGTGTCACCCACATTTGCTCAATAGATTTGTGCCGCGGGTCTATCGGATGGGACCAGGTGCGGGCGTTAATATCCCGTTTTATATAAAAACCCACGCCTCCTCCCCGCGATCGTGTGCCCTGAGGTCTAGGATTATGTCGCAACCTACATTTTGGTAGTACAGGCGCCCGAGTTTCCTCTCCTACCCTCAGCCAGGTTTCATTAATAGCTAAGACATCGATATCATGTCGAGTGCAAGTCGCTATAAAGTTGTCATGGTTTGTACCAAGTGAACCCGCGTTATACAAACCTATCTTTAGTTGTTTATTAATCATTGTACATAATGTAACATAAGTGTTTTGAGTAGTGGAGTGGTTCTCTTTTAGAAGTGAACAATGAATTTAAGCGTGATGTCGTGTATAGGTTATTTGAGTGTAGTGCAGTGTAAAATTTTAATGTAAGCGTAGTAAAGTGAGCAAAGTAGAATAAAATGAAAAGTATATCAGAATATTGTGCTTGATTTACATGACCAAAGATATCCATAAACAACAAAGAGCGGAGACCGGTGAGTGCAACATATTTAATAGCGTTTTTTAAAAAACATGCAAGTAGAACGTTGAAGTTTTGTGAGTACATACCCGCGCAATACGTATTCAGTGTAATATTGATAGTATGTTCAAACATTTTCGACACCAAAAACACGAGTCAAGTCTTGTTCAGTGCGGATGCGGTACCGAGGCGATTCCGTGCCCGGTCGTTGTCGCACATATACCCGACCGTCCCTAGTCCACGCGTATCGCCAGTTGAGACGATCCTTGTGTTCACGTGCCTTCTGGAACAACCGTCTATTGTTCGGGGTCAGCCGCTCGTTGACATAGAAACGGCCACTCGGTCCGGGCATGCCCGTGCCCTCAGTGGTTGCCCCGCGGCGCACCCGCGCCGCCTGGAGCAGGCTGTCCCGCACAGCGCGCCGCGCCAGGCGCACCACGAGCAGCCTTGGCCGCGACGCCGGCCCCTGGACGCCCTCCTCGAGCCGCGAAGCGCGCCCAACGCGCACCGCATCCACGATGTCGTGCTCTGCTAACGCCACTCCCAACTTCTGCCCCAGGGTGGTTATCAAGTGCAGCGGATTCTCACCACTGCGCTCCGGAACACAGGACACCTCTATGTCATTGAGCAGCATGTCCTGGTCGCGATCATTGAGTTCCATTCTCAACTGCCCAATGGTACTCAACATAGCCTCCGGGTCGCCGTTGTCTGCGCGTGTCTCAGGCTTGCTCTCCAGCAGCTCCACACGCGCACAAAGCGCGCTTATGCGCCCGTCACAGCCGTCGATCCTCAACGCCAAACCAGACATCGCCTCGCGCAGCGCGTGGATCTCGTGGCTCATCGCCCGCATCTCCTCACGGAACAGACGCAGCTCAGTAGTCAACAGCTGTATGTCCGTGACGCGGGTTGCATCCAGCCCATTACCGGGTGGGGTAGTGTTACGATGATGCTGGCTATCTCTGCTAATTAAAGCCCCAGTCTCCCCTACGTAGGACACCTCCATGATGGAGCTGTCGCCCTCAGACTCTTCAGGGCTCGCGACCACCCGTGGCCGGCCGGCCCCCCCGTTCATGTTAATATTAACATTGCCGCCGCGCACCGGTGTTTCAGCGTTGCCCCTCTTTGGCTCGACACTTTTGCACTGCACGCACTTCCACGAGGTCTTCTCCTCTGGCCCTGCTCTGGAGTACATCTCCTGCGATATATTCGCGCAGAGGAGATCATAAAATTTGTGGCAGTTAATGCAGTTCAAAAATCTGCCATCAACGACTTTATTTGAACAACCCGCACAAGCTGGCATTGTGAAGTATATTTAATATCACTGTGTTAAGGTCGAATATCCAGCAACCGGCACCGGCTCCCCGTCCCGTGCGTAAACGCCGCAGCTAACAGCTGATTTGTTGACGGCCGATCAGCTGACCCGCAAAATAACTTTTTATTTAGTTCCGTTCGATTTAGGAATCGTAAATTAAACTGCAGATTTCGCGCACCACAGAAGATTTTAGGCACCACAAAACAATGCGTACTGACAATCACGGTTATTACTTTGCTATATTTAGCTAATTTAGAGTTAATATCAACTTTTAACCATTTATTTAGGCAATAATGTGTATCATAAAACATCAAATTAAACAAAAAAATCAAAAACCCGACTGCCAAAACTAAAAGGAAGAAAATAAGCGTAGTGGTCTAGAACTCTGTTAAGTAGCTAATTTAAAGTTCACAACACAGTCGGGACCCATTACTAAGAGTTTATGAGCGTCACGATTTAAATGGGTCCCGACTGTTGAACTTTAAATTAGCTACCTACTTAAAAGAGTTCTAGACCACTAGCACAATATACGTAGTTGTGTATATTGTGCCACTAGGCTTATTTTCTTCCTTTTAGTTTTGGCAGTCGGGTTTTTTTTTTATTATTTAATTTTATGTTTGTTTTAAAAGCCTTTCTTTAGCTTGCCCTGTTTATTTATTTATTTGTTTGTTTATTTGTTTGAGTGAAATCTTGGAAGCTAGACTTGAAATTTTACATACTTATGTAAATTTGGTGACAATTATAATAATCTAGTAGTGACATCTTGGTGGTCCTGCTAGGATCGTCTCCGCAGGAGGGAGCTCTTCAATGGTTAATAGTACCGACTTGAAATTTGGTACGGATATGCAGGTTAAATGACAATACAGTACAGTCAACATAAAGTACAGTCACCAAAAAAAAACTTGTATTAAAAATGAAAATTTTAACAGAAACTTATTTTAATTTACCCTTCTAAAGCAACCCCTGTTCGATTCAACATTCAATACATATCCTTACTGTGGCAAATGGACGGTAGGCAGACGACTAAGCAAGGATTTCATTTCGCATTCACTGTGTAGGTACTTGTTTAGCAAAAGGATTGTATGGCTCTATTATGGTTATCAGGCTAAGCATCGCCGCAGCCTCATTCCGTTTAATACAAAAAGTAATAATCAAATAACATCGTGCGGTTAATTGAAGTTGCTGTTGTTTTCTTTGCTAATGCTTTCCACTGGTTCAGAGAAGCTGCCCAGGATTTTCTTTTATATAAGCTTTTAAATAAAAGAACGCATTTTAATTTGTCGAATCTACTTCAACGTAAAAATTACCTATTAGTTATATCGTTTCTACGTGCAACATAGTTATTGTATAAATAACTTGTGTTTGGAACGTAACGAGGTAATTTTTCGAAAGTAGTATATTTATTTTAACCTGGCATATTTTTCAAATTAACTTCATATTCGTAGCGATTTTCTAGCTGTAGTTGGTTAGGCGGACATGTACGCAAAGGACTGGCCTGGCATAGCGTCAAAACGGGAGCTGTGGTGGTCAAGATGAAAATCCGTTGTCCAGCAGTGGGGCATTATATTATAGGCTATAAAAAGCATTAGTGGGGCATTATATAGGGGTTTTGTAGATTGTATAAATAACCCAAACCTAGTAGCTTATACGTTCAAATAAATGTGGTCACATTGTGTCATATTTAAATGTAAACTTAACCTTGTCACCAAGTTGTCACCATCTAATTTAATTAGGTATCATCATTACACATTCATTAAACTTGATTTATATTAAATATATGACAATATTTTCTGTTCATGATATTAATATAATATTTTTATGATGGGATTTACACGCTGGAACTGAACGAGAGACCAGTAAGGTTCCATCGTATAAATCTCATCATAAAAATGTACATGATCATTGATCAACTGTGAAAACCTTTCTACAAAATTACAATGCAGTGAAATATTTATGCAGTTCAAAGTCAAAGTCAAAGTCAAAATATCTTTATTCAATTTAGGCTATAACAAGCACTTATGAATGTCAAAAAAAATCTACC
This sequence comes from Choristoneura fumiferana, assembly GCF_025370935.1. Classification (NCBI taxonomy): domain Eukaryota; kingdom Metazoa; phylum Arthropoda; class Insecta; order Lepidoptera; family Tortricidae; genus Choristoneura; species Choristoneura fumiferana. Next base: position 14,039,933 of record NC_133483.1, on the reverse strand, counting down.
ACCGGTTCGGAAAAACCTCTGCTGAGAAGAATCCGGCAAGAAACTCAACGAGGTATATAATATATTTTTAAAACAGATTTACAATATTTATTAAATGATAATATGTATACATCACAAGTATTTTAACACAACTTTATTTTTAACACAGTAGGTTCGCTATTTGAAGGGATCGCTAATGCGGATCGGAATTATTTCCAAATATCACTGTCCATGATATAATCATTAACTTTATAATACGCCTTTGATATTAATGTCTTCTTGACAATAGATCTGAATTTTGTATCCGTTTCATTTATAATATTTTTTGGAATTTTATTATAAAAACGTATGCAATTTCCCAGAAAAGACTTTTTGGTTTTAGCCAGTCTGTAAGATGGAACTTTAAGCTTCCCTGTGTTTCTAGTAGCCTTTTGCTTATCGATGTTAGTGGGAAAATCACATATGTTCTTTCCCACTTTCAAAACAACATTCCTATAATCACACGAAATACCTACAAGGTGAATCGCAAGGTAATACAAACAGTCTCGCAAGCCCTCGTGGCACTCGAGGCAATCGAGCACGTTCCTCTGAAGCAGTGTAGTTTTGAAGTCGAGATAACAGCTGCAAGGCGAGGCAACTTCCACTTGAGAACTCGCTGCTCCGTCTCCTCGAGAAACGCTTAGGTCCAGGCCACGAATAAGCGCGACTGACGGTGCCTGGGTGATTTTTGGAACAGGAATACATACATTGCGTCTATTGATACTTGAATGCTGTGCGGAGAGTATCCCGACCATGCAATGTATAAAGAAATAGGACGCTCGTCGCATCACCAGTAGTGCATAGTCTGGGATTGGTCACTGCCGGCCTATGAGGCCGGGGCCCGATCCCTTAGTAGCGATCTCTTTGAAAAACATTTGGTTATTTAGGATGTGATACCATTATTTTAAGATAGGTATATCTAGGAGATAAATATTAATCCAGACTTGAAAAGGGCTAGAATCGAGTCTTAGGACTTAGGACGTTATTTAAAGCATGATTGTGTTTTACTTAAAGATTTTTCAACCAATGATTATATTTTTACGACAAGCAACGGTTTCCGAAGCGTGGGACTTATACTTCCTACTATTTGTATTTATGAATAAAATTAATAAAATAATAATAAATAACACTAAAAAAAACAGTTACTTATACAATAAAAAAAACCTACCCTAAAAAACCTATTTGTATTAGATATCTCACGGGAAATTTTGGGTTACTCAAGACAAATAATAATTTCTATAAATATCAGAGTACCTTTGACAAACAAATACTTACGTCGCCCATTCTGGGCGGATTATTTATTTGTTGTAACTGTAGCGACAATTTCATTTTTAATATTAACTTGTTACCGCCATCTTTACAGTTGAGCAAAGTCCCCCAGCTTAACTCTGAATAAGCTAATGAATTCGGAACTGAACTATGGGAGCCCGCTGTGAACAACTGACAGTGAATTTACATACCCGTTCAGTAAACTTATACCTACCTAAGTTATGCTGCCAAACAAAATAGTTTAACCTATTAAACTTTTGAATCTATAACTGAAATGTAGAGCATGTCGAAATTAAACTTTTATTCTTATTAAATTGACCTGCATTAAAAATATTTTAAATTAAAATCTTCGCTGTCTCAATTACGTCGTCGCAATTTTTTCTAACATTCTTTGCATTTTAAATTACAATTTCAGCCTTAGATTTCTTGGGCGTTATTATTTATTCAATACGAGAAATTAACAGTGAAAATGTAAAGTACATGTTTTGGATTACAATTTTGTTCATACTGTAATTAGTTACTTATCCAACCGTAGCTGCATCCATTGTTTGCGTTGTCAGATGTGAACATTAGGTCATTAAAGTCATTTCATAAAAGAATGGTCTTTTCATTTTACATTATCATCTAAAGGAAAGGACGACTTTGATTTATTTGGACGAGAATATGTCAAAACCAGTGATTTCTAGACAGTAACAGTCAAGCTCCTCAGATAATGTTTTTCTGTTAAAAAAATTAAGTAGTTTTAAAGGATGTGTCAGCCAAAAGCTTGATAAATAATTTATTGAATCAGGCGTTACTTTGCGGAGGTCCATATCAATGAACTAAAATAATTTCCTTGCTCACCCGCGACCTTACGATAGCTAAGCTTATGCAAAATATGCGTGTTCATGCAGTTCCTCCACCTCCACACTGTAAGAACACACACAAATCACACAAACCCATCTATCACCACCACCACACTACACTGACGCGTTTCGAACTCAAACAGAGCTCATCTTCAGAGTGACACAACCGTACACCATGCTACCAGTTGTTAGACTAACGAACCACAACCACCGTTTTAACTTGTCACTGTAACTCCCCAAGTACCCACATACGTTTTATGAAACAAAACAAAACTACCCACAAATTATTAATAAAAAATTTTAACCGTCCTTCAAAACTACCTTGATTTTTATTTATTTACTGTCAAGGCATGTTTTATTAACTACCATTGCTGAAATTAGATCCAAGCCGTAGCAAGGGAGATGAAACTAAATTTACCTGCTCATTAATAATAGACCCCATACTGTTGTATCTAATTATCTCCATGCATTCTAAAACATCGAGACGAAACCCCTTGCCACAATAATGTAACACTTCATACGAATCGGAGTCCGATAAAGAATGATTTAGTTCCAACAAATGTTTGGCAAAATTCGACTTATCAGGATGCTCATTCCTATATGCCGAAACATGCTCTTTAAATCTAGCATTAAAACTGCGTCCTGTCTGACCAACATATACTTTACTGCAGTCATTACAAGTGAGCTTGTATACACCCGATCTAGTTCCTTTATCTACCTTCTCTTTGTGGTTACAAAGTTTAGAGTACAAAGAGTTGTTAGTCTTAAAGGCTACCTTAACATTGTTTGATTTTAAAATACCACAAATTCTATCAGACAAACGACCAACGTATGAAATGCTACACCTATATTTGTTAGAAGACTGCGATGGTAACACGGCGTAAAGCATGCTATTCACTATCCGTGCCTGCTTCTTCTGAACCAAACTATTGACCATTGATTTAGTATAACCATTCGACAACGCTATCTGATAAATAGTATTTAACTCTAAATCAAAATCTTCCCTAGAAAGAGGTACAGTTAACAATCTATGTACATAACAATGAAAAGCTGCTAATTTATGCTGCCACGGGTGATTAGACGATGCTGGTATCACGGCATCTGTGTACGTGGGTTTTCGGTAAATTTTGAACTGGTGTTTATTATTAAATCTAATAATTGTCAAATCCAAAAAGTTTAACGAAAAATTTTCTTCTAATTCTTTTTTAAATTTTATTTTAACATGTTTGTTATTTAAACCATTCACAAACAAGTCGAGCTGTCTCATACTTCCCCTCCAGCACAGAATTAAATCATCAACGTACCTATAATAATACACAATATTATTATTACCCACTATGTACCTATTTTCAAAGTAATCCATAAAAATATCTGCCATTAATGGACTCAGAGGTGATCCCATTGCTAAACCATCACTCTGTAAATAATACTGTCCATTAAACCGGAAATAATTTTGCTTCATGCATAAAGTTACCAAATCAATTAATTCACAAACCTCCCCAGGATGTAAACGCTTCCTTTCCAAATGGTTTTTAAGAATAACTATTGTCTCACTATATGGTACATTAGTAAATAAACTATCTACATCTAAAGAAAGCAATGTTGCGTTAGGCGGAATGCTGTAATCTTTAATTTTGCTAACTAAATCCGAACTATTCTTCAAACTGTATGATGGGTTAAAAGAAGATTTTACACGAATAACACTATTTAAGCTTGATAAGTTTTTTTATATTACTAGCTGTTGTCCGCGACTCCGTCCGCGTAGAAGTATGAAAAATAGTTTAGGTACATTCCATTCTCAGACCTACCGCATATACTCGTACACAAAAAAAAACATAAAATCGGTCAAGCCGTTTCGAAGGAGTTTGGTCACGAACATTTTTGACCCGAAAATTTTATACAGGGTGATTCCGGAGTCATGAGCAAGAGTGAAAGGGGTGATGGGGAGATTCACCCTGAGCAACTTTTACTATGGGACCAGCCCCAAAATCGCGAAAAAAAACCATCTAATCAAGGGATAATTGATTGCTAACTATCCGAAATGTATGGAACAGCAGTTTTTTTTGCAATTTCGTGGCTGGTAAAAGTAAAAGTTGCTCAGTGTGAATCTCCCCATCACCACTTTCACTTTTGTCAAGAGACCCTGTATATTAGATTTACTTCGGCATGTATAATATTATATTCTTTTATTTAAGTAGTTGTCAGAAGAGTTATCATGAGGCTTTTTTGCTGACTAGCAACCAAAAGATGGCATTTAATAAACGGCAGGGTAGAGCGGTGGCATGCCAGCTATGCAGGTAGGCTCTTGCAATTTTCAGCTACCAACGTCTTGGCAATTTTTACGTCAAGCGACATTCCTGATCCCTGATTTATACGCTACTGCTGCCCGAAGCATTACTTGCATGAAAATATGTAATTCCGCGTAAACATTGTGACTTGACTGCGGGTTAATAAATAACATTATGAAAGTAAACTGCGTCTACATGTGGAATCAAATAGTCCGAAAAGGTGCGCCCGCCGGGAGTGGTTAGCAAAGACAGAGCCGCTTCAGTGGGAATAACCCGGTTCTCTGCTTATTAGAACCGTCATTAATTAAAAATATAATTTGAGTTGGCGGTAGTGGGTAATAGTGGTCGTGATTCGTAGCAAGGAGCGGCTCTCACGAGACTGCCCTTTGTGCGACCCTCGTTAGCGTCGTCGGTTCAAAGCCACTCACAAAGGGCACCTCCAACTTCTGGCAGGTACCTACTTCCTACGCTGAAACCCTTTATTGTTCTTTATCTTTATTAAGTGATAAATAACTTGGGTGCCTAGGTGCCTCAGAAATTTTATTCCCAACGCTGTCATAGATTTAGCTTACGTGTTTCCTTTGCAGTCTTAACTCGGTTGCTTTATTTTATTGGTGGCCTGTAGCGATTCAAATTGAGTTTAATTAAAAATATTGCTTATAACTATATGGGTTTTAGTCTTTTTTAGGGTTCCGCAGCCAAAATGGCAAAAACGGAACCCTTATAGTTTCGCCATGTCTGTCTGTCTGTCCGTCCATCCGCGTCTTTGCTCAGGGACTATCAATGCTAGAAAGCTGTAATATTGCACGGATATATATGTAAACTATGCCGACAAAATGGTACAATAAAAAACTAAAAAAAAAATTTTTAGAGTACCTCCCATAGACGTAAAGTGGGGGTGATTTTTTTTTCTCATCCAACCCTATAGTGTGGGGTATCGTTGGATAGGTTTTTAAAACCATTAGGGGTTTGCTAAGACGATTTTTCGATACATTAATCTTTTTGCGAAATATTCAACTTTAAAGTACAAATTTGCATTAAAATCGAGCGTCGTCCCCCCTCTAAAATCTAAACCGGTGGGTGGAAAAAATTGAAAAAATTCAGGATGGTAGTAAGTATATCACTTAACTTTCAAGGAAAACTACAACGGCATAGTTTGCTTGAGAATTATTAGTAGTTTTACTCTAGCAGCCTAAATAGATACGAAATCCTTAGAAAAATATTACTTATTTTTTTCGTAATGGCTACGGAACCCTATTTTGGGCGTGTCCGACAAGCTCTTGGCCGGTTTTTTTTGTTAACTGTACATAAGAAAGAATGAAAGATAAAATTCAGTGATCTATATTAGCAAAAAGATGAAGGAAAAATAATTCCAGTATTACAGTAATTACTCACAATTGAAAACGTAGTGTAGGGCGTCCTGAGGCACGGTGGACGGATGACCTTAAGAGGATCGCTGGCGGCGGATGGATGCGAAGGGCTGAAGACAGAGTGTTGTGGCGCGCCATGGAATAGGCCTATGTCCAGCAGTGGACTGCTGTAGGCTGATGATGATGATGACTCACAATTGTTAAGCATTGTAGCTAAAAACATAATTCTTCTTTTATCTCAATACAATACCCAACACGCTCTGTATTTATAGTAGAGGTATAAGTAGTAGAATAAATCCCCTTTGATAGTTAGCTTAAAGTGCCTGGGAACAAACTATTTTGGAGGCTGATCTTGTGACGTGAGGTAGAAAATTGCTTAGTAATAAATAAATTCCGTTATATCTGTGGGGAGATGAAACTAACGGCACGTGCGAGGTAAAATGGTGGTATTATTGCAAACTAAAAATAGGTTTTTGAACGGTCCACTAATAAATCGGCTAACAAAATTTCATTTTCAAAGTTAAGTCTCCGCGAAAGCTTACAATATTTAAAGCAAAAAAAACATCTATTTCAGTACTAATGTTGTTGTGGAATGCAAATAAACTGTGAACAAATTAGGCAATAATGTGGTTACTTAAAAACGAAAACATCTAAAACTCATCAGCATAATATGTGTTATATTATATGTTATTATTAAACTAAGTGGACTACATGTGATCTTATTGGTAGAAGATGTGAAAACTAAAAAAAAAAAAACCGGCCAAGAGCGTGTCGGAAACGCCCAAAATAGGGTTCCGTAGCCATTACGAAATAATTAATTAATGTTTTTCTAAGGATTTCGTACTGTATACGGAATCTTCCAAGTTTACGTATATTTTATACCATAGGCTGCTATTTAAGAGTAAAACTACTAATAATTCTCAAGCAAACTTAGCCGTTATAGTTTTCCTTCAAAGTTTAATACACTTACTACGATCGTGAATTTTTTCAAATTTTTCCACCAACCGGTTAAGATTTTAGTGGGGGAGACGCTGGATTTGAATGAAAATTTGCACTTTAAAGTTGAATATTTCGCAAATAGATTAATGTATCGTAAAATCGTCTTAGCAAATCCCTAATGGTTTTAAAAAACCTATCCAACGATACCCCACACTATAGGGTTGGATGAGAAAAAAAAAATCACCCCCACTTTACGTCCATGGGAGGTACCCTAAAAATTTTTTTTTTAGTTTTTTATTGTACCATTTTGTCGGCATAGTTTACATATATATCTGTGCAAAATTACAGCTTTCTAGCATTGATAGTCCCTGAGCAAAGCCGCGGACGGACGGACAGACAGACAGACAGACAGACAGACAGACATGGCGAAACTATAAGGGTTCCGTTTTCGCCATTTTGGCTCCGGAACCCTAAAAAGACCTAAACCCCTGGTTTTATATTTTTTTTTTGTTTAAGTGGATAATCGCATGAAGCAAGTTCAAAGTTGAACACTTCCTTACCTTTTAACATAACCGGTTACGTAACCATTTTCATAACTGTCAAAACGTTTTAATATCAGACAGGGCATTCGTCCCATTTCAAAGCAGTCCTTCAACCATTCCGGTTTAAACCGAGTCTCGCCACTAAAGCCGGCAGCATCCGTTGAATCTCCGCCTTTTCTTCAGTGTTGGGAAGAAAATTAAAATATTTTTATGAAACGTTGTTTGCCTCGCTCTCGGAAAACGGGTTTTAGTTTTTGCATGCGCTACGACGCTTCCTTTGCGGCTTTAATAATAGTGTTCTTAATCGCTAGAAGAATAACTCTCAGCCCAGAATCCTATGCGTTTGACGTAGCCCGAGGTTTATTAATTTACTTGGATTATTTTAAACTTGCTATTACAAGACATACCAATTTAAATAAGCATTTTATGGACTTTATAAAAAGTAATTGAAAATATTACGAGACAAAGTTTTGACGACATGAAGTAGAAAGAACCTTTTTTGTTCGACTCTAATTTAAAAAGACGTCCAGTCGTCCACCTGCTAGACTGAGTACTGAAGTTCGCTCATTAAAAGTTAGCAAGTTTGTGCTTATTCGAAACATGTTTAACACATTTCAGGTACTTGATAGTTCGGTGTTTATGTAACATAACGTATGTATGCCTCCGTCCACAGTCCAATAAGACAGCAATTTAATTCAGGCTACCTACTTTCATTTGAGCCATGTCTTAGACTTATTTGACTTTTTCGTGGTTGCATAAATCGTTTGCTTAATTTTTTAAACTTGTACTTTCAAAGCTTAGATGAATGATTGGTCTCGCGCGCTCGCTCGACTAGATACCGCCGGCGTGCTTGTCAATGCGGCAACAAATAGTACGCCGAATTCGGCGTACCCGAGCCCGAGGCGACTCAGTCGCGTTGCAAACTGTGCGTAAGGTACATTTACTGAATGTTTGTTAAATTTTGGTCATAAACCGAAGTAAAATGCCAGTTTGCGCAGTGAAACTGTATAAAAATAATACTACAAGAAATTAGAAGGACACTGGGATCACATACCATCAGTAAATATCGTATAATTTCGAAATTACAAAATAAAATAACATGAACCCTAAACACCATTCTGTGTTGCCGCGTACACAAGAATCAAATTCCCCGTGGTTGAGATTTAAATAAATTGAATTTTATTGTTATCATCATTAAATGATGATACATTTTAATAACTTATTTTATTTAAGTATCTAACGTAATTATTATATATACATAACCTAGTTCTATATTATTTAATGTTTATCTTTGTGATATATATACTGAAGGTGTATAAATTGTTACCCGACACTATTTATTTAAGGGGTGAATGTGTCTTAAAATTAAAAATGTTTTTTGTCTTCCCATTCAAAAAGCTCAATCAGCAAATTTACTTAGGTATTATGGGAAACGAAAAAAATTTTTCGTATTTATACCCATTTTCCTGAAATGTTAACTTTTTACCCGACTGCCCGAAGGAGAGTTATGTTTTTCAAGCGTATGTATGTAAGTATGTATCTATGCATGTATGCATGTATATTTTGTAAACATTTTTTTTATTTTAGTCTTAATTAACCTGTACATTATATTAGGTTTAACTATAGGTGCAACGTGTTATCTTAACTACGCAAAACTTCTTAGTTGGTGACTCAGTCCATGAATTTTTAGTAATAATAATAATTTGAATGTCCTTAAATATATATATTTTTTAAATTAAAAGTGAGGCCTGATCATTGATATACCTACATCATACCTACCATTTTTTAAAAGAAGAAACCTACGCCTAACCTATACACAAACATATTAATACATATTCACTCTTAATTACTTCTTCATTTCTAAGTATTTCTCAAGATACATTTTGTAACCAGTAACTTAATAGACCACAGAATAATTTATTTTCCCAATAATTCGGGTAACAGTGGAGCAGCTGGCAACACAATTCGTCACGCACACTAGCATCCTTGCAAATTGTCTTACACCGTTCTTACGCACACTACAATATTGAGTTGCCGCATTCACGAACCTTTTGTTTTAAGGTAGCGCGGTATCTAGTCGAGCGAGCACGCGAGACCAATCATTCATCTAAGTTTCAAAGATTATTTCGTCAAGAAGTAAATATACCTTACAAATATAAAAAGCGTAGGGGTGTGACGACCCCATATCGACTGCTGATGATGTGGTGTCATCACTGCAGTCACCACAAGGTAGCTTGTTGCGAGCTGTTAGTGCGTAGCGATACCACGAACCTCAGGCCTCTGAGGGTACACATACACACAAGTACTTATACACACTTACACAGCTATACAATCACCCCACATCTAGTTTACCTTGGTTGGCCGCCTACTTACTAGTAGAGCGCAAGACCTAAATGCTCGAAAGATGCGTCATCATCATCATCATCATCAGCCGGAAGACGTCCACTGCTGAACATTCCATAGCAAAGTAATCCTATCCAAAGCACCCCAACCTAATAGCCCTCTCCTTGTCGGTTCCTGTTTGGTAATAGTACGGCAACTGTGAAGGACTATACGCTAGCACATCCTCATGCTCATCTCATTTATATTATATGGTATCTATGGCACCGGGTCATTGCAAATCTATACCAACAATAGTATAAAATTGTTTACTTATACTCATTGGATCGTCTGTTCATCCATTCTGCTTCTAAGCCCGTCCGCGTCAATTTTCTTCACCCACTGATGAATATTGAACAGGCTCAGCATCACTTAGCGCGCTAAGCTTATAAAAGCCACGTTTCAAGTATCTATTATTTCCAAAGCAATTATGTACAGGATGCGGTAATCACATGCGTATAATGCAGAGATGGAGCCGAGTGGGTGTGGGCTGAATTACTCGACATGGCTGTGCCGAATAATTTATGTGTGATAATTAGGTAAGATTTACGCATTTGTTGCGACGTATTGACAAATATTTCGGCGAACAGAGATTAATAAGTACTCATTTTAGTATGGTGCTTTGTGGATTTGTAACGCGATCACGCGTTTGATTACAATTGATTACAATAAGGCGATTTGCTGTGAAAATGCAGATTTTCATTGTTGTGTTTTATTGTAAAAAATGGTAGGTACACATGAATAATTTTTGCGCGATTTAGCTACCTAGTTATAATCTTACAATAAGGCGGTGGAAATTAGTTTGCTAAAGTAATAGAAAATTTTAAACTATTGTAGTAGAGTATACATTCTAAAACCTTAATTCATACGCAATAAATTTTTCATTTCATTTCTTTTTGAGGGGTTCCGTAGCCAAAATGGTAAAAACTCTGTCTGTCTGTCCTTGCGCGGCTTTGCTCAGGGACTATCAATGCTAGAAGTTGTAATTTTGCACGAATATAAAACATTTTTTAGGGTTCCTCCCATAGACGTAAAGAGGGGTGATTTTGTCTCATCCAATCTTGTAGTGTGGGGTATCGTTGGATAGGTTTTTTAAAACCATTTGGGCTAAAACGATTTTTCGATTCAGTGATTTGTTTGCAAAGTATTCAACTTTAAAGTGCAAATTTTCATTAAAATCGAGCGTTCTCCCCCTCTAAAATCTAAACCGGTGGGTGGAAAAATTTGGAAAAATTCAGGATGGTAGTAAGTATATCAAACTTACAAGAAAAACTATAACGGTTAAGTTTTCTTGAGAATTATTTGTAGTTTATGAGTAAATAGCAGCCTAAGGTATAAAATATACCTAAACTTGGAATATTCCGTACAAAATACGAAATCCTCAGGAAAATATTACTTAATTTTTTCGTAATGGTTACGGAACCCTATTTCGGGCGTGTCCAACACGTTCTTGGCCGGGTATTCATTTCATTTCATACATTCAGGCGTTACTTTGCGACGGAGGCAACGTGAAGCCTGAATTTTAAACAAAATTGTTATTTTTTTTGGGTTGTTTTTTTGTAGTCATACAGTTTGTATACTGCAAATATATAAACTGCAAGCCCGGCTATTTTCCATAGCTTAAACGCATTATTTTGAGTAGGAGCAATTTTTATAATCATCATGTCACCCGAAAGGCGTCCACTGCTCCAGCACCTGTCTACTCTATGTCCACATAGGCCTCCCCCAATTTTTATAATACTCAAATGTAAATACTTTATAATGGAATACCTCTTAACGGCTTTGTAGATGTTGATTTGTCTTTTTTATTTCTACATAGTCATTGTTAGACGTCAAAGTAAAACACATACCTAGGTGGATAAGGATAAATATTATGGAGCTCAAACAAACGAAACTATCTCCAAAATTGATACAGATATCTGAGAGAAAATGAGGTGTGAGGTTGGTGGAGACAGCTTTATATACAAAAGTGAAGTGCAAGAGAGAGGAAGGCTTGGCCGTAATCCTTACCGACACAACTCATAGCTAGACTTAGAGAATGGAAGCCAACGGAACCCAAATTCATTAATGTTATCGAGCAACATCCAACGCTTGTACGGAGGAACTGCAGATTATTCTCACATAGGTAAGTGTGACATTTAGCTGAATGGAACTTCTTATTCATCCTACTTCCTACTATATATTATATATATTTAATATTATAAATGTGAAAGTTTGTGACGATGTTTGGATGTTTAGATGTTTGTCACTCAATCACGCAATACAAGCTCAACGGATTTACATGAAACTTGGCGTACCGATAAACAAAGATCTGCATTAAGACATGAGATACTTTATATCCCGGTAATGCATTCCCGTGGGATAATATATTAAGTTTAAACAAGAATAGAGGGTGCAGTCCAAGAACGGTGACGAACCGTGGTACCTCGGCTCTCAAGACAACGTGTTAACTTCGTTTGAAATCAATAGATGGCATTGTGCGAGCGAACGTTATCCTTTCAAATTGTAACCGTAACTTTTTTTCAAGCTAAACTCTAATGACTACTTGCTGGAAACACATAGATCTCGAGTTTGCTCAGTTTAGTAGTGTCAAAATGTATGCAACTGTCAAGCTTAAGCCAGGTTTAACGAACAAATCTAGATTTATTTTTCCTGCAAGACGGCCTAAGACATTTATTTATTGCGTTGCCATAGTAACCAGAATCGTGTACGTAAACGGTTGTCGTTGTATACTTTGTTGTATATTTCTAAAAATTTCACGGGCATATACAACAGTTGAATTAAGACGGCATTAAGCTAAGAAGGATAAGGCTAGTATTATATATAATTTAAAAGTTCGTAAGTGTGTTTGTTAACTCTTTCGAACTAAAACAGTTGGACCAATTTCGATAAATTTTGGCAGACACGCAGATAATTGTATCTTTAGACTAGCATAGTTTTTTTATTTCATTGTTGATATTTTTATTACTTTTTCAAAACAAAAATAATATTTTAATTCTTTGAAGTAAAATCTATCCTAATTAACTATGAACTATGAGCCAACTTTTATACCGATATACTGCGATGCGAAATCAAAATTTGCGCAGTAAAATACCAAAGTGTCAACCCCATTCCCAGTGACGAACCCATTACTAGCTCCCTCTCCCCCCTGGATCTGACACTAGACAGTAGCATTGAGTACCTACCTACTTACCTTATAAATTGTCTAATCCAAGTGCCAATTCAGGAGTATTGTTCGTTCGTTCCCGTTCAGTCGAAGCATATTGTTCTGAAATTCAAAATCCTAAATCCTTCAATCAAAATTTCAGCAAACTAGCGGTTCGCTTAAATCCGAATCCATCTGTGCTCTGAGTCGGCTAAAATATCGGATCCTGATAATCGGTATTACTTGATCAATGAAAGTTGGTTGTTGAGAAACGAGGTCATGTTGCTGCAGCTTGAGTCTGTGAATTACTTACTCGTCCTCGTGCGGTTAAATGTTCGTGATGGAGAGGAAAAACTACAATAAATGTTATAATCTTGCTATTTGGTTTTACTCGTCTTTTCCTGCGATTTCGCAGGCGTTTACCATTAGAACGGACATCTGGATAGAAATTCCAGGATCGCCATGGGAATTTCCAAAAGTTACATCTTGTTTTGCGTTGTAATGTATATGTAGTCTATAGTCTACGTCGTCATGATGTCTGTGTCTCGCAGTACCTTTAATTCAAAGATACATATAGATCACGCGTGCAAAAGTCAGTAAGTGATTTTATAGTGATTAAGATTTTTAGGCTTTTATACGGAACCCCTCAAAACTAACATACTTACTTTCCCATTGCATGCCTACACGGCGATTTGAGCGGAGTAAAAAAAGTTGAGCATCCTAGTTTAAGGGTTTTATTTGTTTTGTACGAATAAACAGGCGGCAATAACATTTATCTGTCACATAAAATTTATCAATAAGTGGTGAAACAAGTTTACTGAGGTCTGATTAATTGTTTGTTTGTTATGCTTTTACGCCCGAATTACTCAACCAATCGTGATGAAATTTAGTATGGAGACATTGCCAGTCCTGAAATCGAATACCTATGTCGTAATTTCCTAATGTAAATCCATCAGACCGTCCAGCCGTTATCGTAAGGATTCAAGTTACGTCTTTAATATTATCACAATATTGAAGACGTAAATTTAATTTATAACATCGACCTGGCGGACTGATGGACATATTTATGTCAGGGAATTACGTCACAAGTCTTCAATGTTATGCCGGATATATGAAGCGGATAAGCCATACTTTTTAAACCACCTTGTACTTGTAGAGGGCTTGTTAAGTAAGGGGCTTGCTTTTTCATGGAATTTGATATTTTTTTACAGCGAAACGTTGAGTTCATGAATCTTGGCCGCCAATTTTACAAGAAATGTTTTTGGTGGTATTCCAATTTATTAATAGTTCGTTTAGCTGTCTATCTTTGCTTTAAATTGATTTCATTTCTTTTAGTGGTTCTTATCGCATTTTTGTTATATATATATTTTTATACTTACCTACGTAAAAAAACGTAATACGTGGCGACTAATACGTGTAAAGAATAGTTAAATACGTACTTAGGTAATTACAGGCAGGTACGTATTCGCAATGAGGTACGACGACGAGCGAAGCGAGAAGGAGTGTTAGGTAGAACTGTGACCTTACATCGCGCGAGCCGAGCGAGCGAAGCGAGCGTGCCGCGGCAGCGGCCGGCGAAGCACCAGGCCCGAGCATATTTTTCAACTAATACTAATATAATATAAATAACTAACGATATAAGTAAATCTTATTTTAAATAGGTAGTTACCGTTATGAAAAACAATATTATAAGTTCAAACGTTTTCTTATTAATAAATATTAATTATAAATAAGTAAGAAAATTATGATATTCGTCTGTTATGAAGGAAAAATTTCTGAAAAACAATATTATGGTTTGAGATGTGTTCTTAATAGGTAATTACATTATGAGTAATAAAAAATTATGAACAAAAAAAGTATGAGGAAAAAAATTATGAAGAGTGATTATTATGAACACAAATGGGTAGTAAAATAAAAAATAGGAATAAGAATTATATGAGAGTCAATATGGACCCCCGAGCAATATATCATTGAGACGCTTCGCATTAGTGACAGTTTTATATTGTTATGAGTTTTTAGTTGTTATTTATGCCCAGTGCAGTTTACAGAACTAAATAATATTTTATCGTAAAATGCCTTTGATATCCCTCAATTACCATAATTTAATTTGTAGTAATTTCATTTGTCATAATGGTCACTGGACATAACCTTCAGTTCCCTAGTATCATAAGCCATAATTTTTGAGTGTCATATTTTTGTTCGCACGCAAGATTTTATGTCATAAATCCGCCTTAACGCATAATTTTCATGCGTAAGATGTAGCAAACTTTATTTAAAATTATCCTAGTTTCAAACAAGAATATATATCTTTACATAATGTCGGTTAAGGCGGGTCGAGCCGCTGTCGGGATCCCGACCAATTGCACCTTTACAAATTACATGGTGGTGTAGGTGAGTCGTGGATTAAGATCTAAAGTATCTTATCAACCCTAATAAGAATTTACGATTTGTTCCCTTAATTCTTAAGCGTAATTTACTCAGTCGATCAGTGAGACCGCATGAAGAAATTAGACCGCGGCTTCAGGATACGGTAGCAAATAATTACGAGTAAGAAGTATCCATATTATACCTGAAAACCTTAGAAAAGCAAAAAAAAACTTTCTAAATAACAGAACTAAATCTATTCTGGGTAAGTACTTAAGAAATACTTTTATTACGTTAAATAAGTAATCGATCATACGTACATTACGTATGTTAAGATAAATAATTGTATACAATAAAAAGGCTCTTACAAACGTAAGCTGATCAGGCTCTACTATTTACGGAGTGCAATATTCGAACTTCGTATCTTGCCCTTCCGCTGACGCTAATATTATTTAATACGAGAGTGAGAGGGACGCTACGATACGAACTTCGATTTTCGATCTCGTAGTAGTCCTCTTGGTCGCTTTCGATTGTTGCGCGCACGTTATAATTCCATTCAGAAACAAAATTTAATAGTTTGGTTAGTACGCGTATGTATATATGTTCACCGTATTTAATTCTTCATCACTTCCGAATAGCGTTATCGAATGACTTGTTTTAAACAACCATAATCTACCTGTTATAAATTAATGCCCAAGTTTATAATTGTTATTCTAAGCCAGGAAAATCAGCAAAATAGCGAGACAAGCTCATACTCATACTGTCTCATACATAATCGTTCATTTTCTCGCACGAGTAATCCACGGTGGTTATAATCGGTAAACGTGTGATCGGTGAGTGAAGTTGAGGCCCCACAGGAGACGGCGAAATTGGGTACGTATAAAAATTAAGTACATACAGTTTGATAAGCATAATGGCATAAATATATAAGGGTCATTTCATGTGATATAACGCAATAGGGTAGATGACACACCACAATACAATAAGTCCATGAGTTTTTTGTTTTTGATATTTTAGTAATGTAAAATATACCTACGCATACACACAAAAAAGAGTACACATAAGGGCCTGGCCACATAACCACGGTGCGGCGTCGTAACTTTGCGTAAGTATTGCGTTATAAAAGCAAATTATGGTGTCTGTCAAGTACTAGGCATCCTGTATCTGCATTTCATGTTACGATGCCGCGCCGTAGTGATGTGACCATCATCTAATGTGATATCTATTTTAAAAGGAACTATCAAGCCAGTACGCTAAGCGACTCACCTATTTCCATAAGTTCATTTTTCTTATTTGGCTTCATTGATACCTACCATCGATGATTCCGTCAATATCGAGGTTGAAAAATACACTATCGGTTGGCCGTCCTCCAATGGTGTGATTGACTTGAAAGCTACATGCATGTATAAAGCTTTGATGACATTACAATAATCAGAGCTGGATTGCATAATAATAAAAGTAAATACCTAGCGATTTTGTACTGAAGTTCACTTGTATTATCAGCCTTTTGTGCTTAATTATGTGATTAGGCCCAGTAGTCGTTAATAAAAACCCACCCACCAACGAAAATAAAAACTTGTTCCTAATTAAAGGCTGACCAGAATTATAAGAAACCTCGCCATATTGCGGAAAACCAATAGAACTAATTTCTTGCACTGTTAACACTAAATTCAAATGTCATCTGTCTATTGCTGTCAAAGTTTAACGTTGTTTGCGCGTGGTATTTTAAAGTGTTATTTTGTGTTTTTGTGCCTTAAAATGCCGAAGATTATCCATAGCTTTGGAAGGAAAAAAATTCACAATGTATAAAAGTATTTTTCATAGAAAAAGGTCAGGGGATTAGAAAATATTCCTTCAAATAACATTACCGACACCGTTGTCAATATGACTGGTAGTTATCGTATAGTAAGTGTAAAGAATGTTGCAATATAAAACGAAGAAGTGCTGCCCTCGCGTCAGGTTTTTTATATTCCTGGTCAGCCTTTATGTACACATATGTTAATGAGTGGAACAGTAGTTGGTGAAATTACGGGCTCAAAAGGCATTATATTTAAGGCCCTGAGGGCCTACTCCGAAGTTCGAAAATCGAAGTTCGTATCGTACCGTCCCTTTCGCTCTCGTATTAAATAGTACAAGTATCAGTAGGGACCGAACGACATGAACTTCGAGTTTCAAATATCGTAGTAGCCCTGCTGGGGGGACAAAGAGAGTTACCAGCAAGTGACTTTCTTCGTCGTCTGACCTTTGTTTCATAAAAAGAGAACGATGTGACAAATTGGATCTCTTTAAAACTAGAGAATGGAGTCATCTTTTGGGCGAGTTCACTTCTCAATCTCATGCTCGCTTACCAACAAGACATTTAAGTCATGAACATCCTAATTAAAAAATGTGAGTAATGCTTTAATTGTCGTTACCGAAAGTTTTCGCGGCAAATTCCACTTATTCCATGGAACTGAGGTGTTCTGTACCTATTGTCTGATTTATACTTAGTTTTTTTTTTTGTTTAAAGCTGACTCACGTTTGACCTCTATCGCAATAGTTGTTATGTAAGTGCAGAATATGTAATTCACTAGTTTAGTAACGACCCTGAATAATCTTCAATTTACTAAAAAAAAAACACTGAAACATGAAAACTACCCGACCTATGCCATCTTCAGTGTGGCCTCAGCTTTATACGAGCAAGGTATGACTTTGACGTCACGCAATTTACATACGTCACTGTTCAGGACGTCACTTTGATGTCGTAGATAGTAGTAAAGTTACATGTAGTTTAATTCAATTCCCTGTCATCCGATAGACAGGCTTTCCGCGAACATGTTATGAACTTAAGAATAAAATATAAATACCATGGTTTTACCTGTACTGGCCCAGAGA
>NC_133483.1:13941390-14021800 GCF_025370935.1 Choristoneura fumiferana | reverse complement strand
ACTGCAGATTATTCTCACATAGGTAAGTGTGACATTTAGCTGAATGGAACTTCTTATTCATCCTACTATATAATATATATATTTAATATTATAAATGTGAAAGTTTGTGACGATGTTTGGATGTTTGGATGTTTAGATGTTTGTCACTCAATCACGCAATACAAGCTCAACGGATTTACATGAAACTTGGCGTACCGATAAACAAAGATCTGCATTAAGACATGAGATACTTTATATCCCGGTAATGCATTCCCGTGGGATAATATATTAAGTTTAAACAAGAATAGAGGGTGCAGTCCAAGAACGGTGACGAACCGTGGTACCTCGGCTCTGAAGACAACGTGTTAACTTTGTTTGAAATCAATAGATGGCATTGTGCGGGCGAACGTTATCCTTTCAAATTGTAACCGTAACTTTTTTTCAAGCTAAACTCTAATGACTACTTGCTGGAAACACATAGATCTCGAGTTTGCTCAGTTTAGTAGTGTCAAAATGTATGCAACTGTCAAGCTTAAGCCAGGTTTAACGAACAAATCTAGATTTATTTTTCCTGCAAGACGGCCTAAGACATTTATTTATTGCGTTGCCATAGTAACCAGAATCGTGTACGTAAACGGTTGTCGTTGTATACTTTGTAGTATATTTCTAAAAACATACAACAATATACAACAGTTGAATTAAGACGGCATTAAGCTAAGAAGGATAAGGCTAGTATTATATATAATTTAAAAGTTCGTAAGTGTGTTTGTTAACTCTTTCGAACTAAAACAGTTGGACCAATTTCGATAAATTTTGGCAGACACGCAGATAATTGTATCTTTAGACTAGCATAGTTTTTTTATTTCATTGTTGATATTTTTATTACTTTTTCAAAACAAAAATAATATTTTAATTCTTTGAAGTAAAATCTATCCTAATTAACTATGAACTATGAGCCAACTTTTATACCGATATACTGCGATGCGAAATCAAAATTTGCGCAGTAAAATACCAAAGTGTCAACCCCATTCCCAGTGACGAACCCATTACTAGCTCCCTCTCCCCCCTGGATCTGACACTAGACAGTAGCATTGAGTACCTACCTACTTACCTTATAAATTGTCTAATCCAAGTGTCAATTCAGGAATATTGTTCGTTCGTTCCCGTTCAGTCGAAGCATATTGTTCTGAAATTCAAAATCCTAAATCCTTCAATCAAAATTTCAGCAAACTAGCGGTTCTCTTAAATCCGAATCCATCTGTGCTCTGAGTCGGCTAAAATATCGGATCCTGATAATCGGTATTACTTGATCAATGCAAGTTGGTTGTTGAGAAACGAGGTCATGTTTCTGCAGCTTGAGTCTGTGAATTACTTACTCGTCCTCGTGCGGTTAAATGTTCGTGTTGGAGAGGAAAAACTACAATAAATGTTAAAATCTTGCTATGTTGTTTTACTCGTCTTTTCCTGCGGTTTCGCAGGCGTTTACCATTAGAACGGACATCTGGATAGAAATTCCAGGATCGCCATGGGAATTTCCAAAAGTTACATCTTGTTTTGCGTTGTAATGTATATGTAGACATAGTCTACGTCGTCATGATGTGTGTCTCGCAGTACCTTTAATTCAAAGATACCTATAGATCACGCGTGCATAAGTCAATAAGTGATTTTATAGTGATTAAGATTTTTAGGCTTTTATACGGAACCCCTCAAAACTAACATACTTACTTTCCCATTGCATGCCTACACGGCGATTTGAGCGGAGTAAAAAAAGTTGAGCATCCTAGTTTAAGGGTTTTATTTGTTTTGTACGAATAAACAGGCGGCAATAACATTTATCTGTCACATAAAATTTATCAATGAGTGGTGAAACAAGTATACTGAGGTCTGATTAATTGTTTGTTTGTTACGCTTTTACGCCCGAATTACTCAACCAATCGTGATGAAATTTAGTATGGAGACATTGCCAGTCCTGAAATCGAATACCTATGTCGTAATTTCCTAATGTAAATCCATCAGACCGTCCAGCCGTTATTATCACAATATTGAAGACGTAAATTTAATTTATAACATCGGCCTGGCGGTCCGATGGACATATTTATGTCAGGGAATTACGTCACAAGTCTTCAATGTTATGCCGGATATATGAAGCGGATAAGCCATACTTTTTAAACCACCTTGTACTTGTAGAGGGCTTGTTAAGTAAGGGGCTTGCTTTTTCATGGAATTTGATGTTTTTTTACAGCGAAACGTTGAGTTCATGAATCTTGGCCGCCAATTTTACAAGAAATGTTTTTGGTGGGATTCCAATTTATTAATTGTTCGTTTAGCTGTCTATCTTTGCTTTAAATTGATTTCATTTCTTTTAGTGGTTCTTATCGCATTTTTGTTATATATATTTTTATACTTACCTACCAGTATATCTTCATTTACAACTTCTGTGATAAAAAAAATACGTAATACTTGGCGACTAATACGTGTAAATAATAGTTAAATATGTACTTAGGTAATTACAGGCAGTTACGTATTCGCAATGAGGTACGACGACGAGCGAAGCGAGAAGGAGTGTTAGGTAGAACTGTGACCTTACATCGCGCGAGCCGAGCGAGCGAAGCGAGCGTGCCGCGGCAGCGGCCGGCGAAGCACCAGGCCCGAGCATATTTTTCAACTAATACTAATATAATATAAATAACTAACGATATAAGTAAATCTTATTTTAAATAGGTAGTTACCGTTATGAAAAACAATATTATAAGTTCAAACGTTTTCTTATTAATAAATATTAATTATAAATAAGTAAGAAAATTATGATATTCGTCTGTTATGAAGGAAAAATTTCTGAAAAACAATATTATGGTTTGAGATGTGTTCTTAATAGGTAATTACATTATGAGTAATAAAAAATTATGAACAAAAAAAGTATGAGGAAAAAAATTATGAAGAGTGATTATTATGAACACAAATGGGTAGTAAAATAAAAAATAGGAATAAGAATTATATGAGAGTCAATATGGACCCCCGAGCAATATATCATTGAGACGCTTCGCATTAGTGACAGTTTTATATTGTTATGAGTTTTTAGTTGTTATTTATGCCCAGTGCAGTTTACAGAACTAAATAATATTTTATCGTAAAATGCCTTTGATATCCCCTCAATTTCCATAATTTAATTTGTAGTAATTTCATTTGTCATAATGGTCACTGGACATAACCTTCAGTTCCCTAGTATCATATGCCATAATTTTTGAGTGTCATATTTTTGTTCGCACGCAAGATTTTATGTCATAAATCCGCCTTAACGCATAATTTTCATGCGTAAGATGTAGCAAACTTTATTTAAAATTATCCTAGTTTCAAACAAGAATATATATCTTTACATAATGTCGGTTAAGGCGGGTCGAGCCGCTGTCGGGATCCCGACCAATTGCACCTTTACAAATTACATGGTGGTGTAGGTGAGTCGTGGATTAAGATCTAAAGTATCTTATCAACCCTAATAAGAATTTACGATTTGTTCCCTTAATTCTTAAGCGTAATTTACTCAGTCGATCAGTGAGACCGCATGAAGAAATTAGACCGCGGCTTCAGGATACGGTAGCAAATAATTACGAGTAAGAAGTATCCATATTATACCTGAAAACCTTAGAAAAGCAAAAAAAAACTTTCTAAATAACAGAACTAAATCTATTCTGGGTACTTAAGAAATAATTTTATTACGTTAAATAAGTAATTGATCATACGTACATTACGTATGTTAAGATAAATAATTGTATACAATAAAAAGGCTCTTACAAACGTAAGCTGATCAGGCTCTACTATTTACGGAGTGCAATATTCGAACTTCGTATCTTGCCCTTCCGCTGACGCTAATATTATTTAATACGAGAGTGAGAGGGACGGTACGATACGAACTCCGATTTTCGATCTCGTAGTAGTCCTCTTGATCGCTTTCGATTGATGCGCGCACGTTGTAATTCCATTCAGAAACAAAATTTCATAGTTTGGTTAGTACGAGTATGTATATATGTTCACCGTATTTAATTCTTCATCACTTCCGAATAGCGTTATCGAATGACTTGTTTTAAACAACCATAATCTACCTGTTATAAATTAATGCCCAAGTTTATAATTGTTATTCTAAGCCAGGAAAATCAGCAAAATAGCGAGACAAGCTCATACTCATACTGTCTCATACATAATCGTTCATTTTCTCGCACGAGTAATCCACGGTGGTTATAATCGGTAAACGTGTGATCGGTGAGTGAAGTTGAGGTCCCCACAGGAGACGGCGAAATTGGGTACGTATAAAAATTAAGTACATACAGTTTGATAAGCATAATGGCATAAATATATAAGGGTCATTTCATGTGATATAACGCAATAGGGTAGATGACACACCACAATACAATAAGTCCATGAGTTTTTTTGTTTGATATTTTAAAATATACCTACGCATACACACAAATAGGAGTACACATAAGGGCCTGGCTACATAACCACGGTGCGGCGTCGTAACTTTGCGTAAGTATTGCGTTATAAAAGCAAATTATGGTGTCTGTCAAGTACTAGGCATCCTGTATCTGCATTTCATGTTACGATGCCGCGCCGTAGTGATGTGACCATCATCTAATGTGATATCTATTTTAAAAGGAACTATCAAGCCAGTACGCTAAGCGACTCACCTATTTCCATAAGTTCATTTTTATTATTTGGCTTCATTGATACCTACCATCGATGATTCCGTCAATATCGAGGTTGAAAAATACACTATCGGTTGGCCGTCCTCCAATGGTGTGATTGACTTGAAAGCTACATGCATGTATAAAGCTTTGATGACATTACAATAATCAGAGCTGGATTGCATAATAATAAAAGTAAATACCTAGCGATTTTGTACTGAAGTTCACTTGTATTATCAGCCTTTTGTGCTTAATTATGTGATTAGGCCCAGTAGTCGTTAATAAAAACCCACCCACCAACGAAAATTAAAACTTGTTCCTAATTAAAGGCTGACCAGAATTATAAGAAACCTTCGCCATATTGCGGAAAACCAATAGAACTAATTTCTTGCACTGTTAACACTAAATTCAAATGTCATCTGTCTATTGCTGTCAAAGTTTAACGTTGTTTGCGCGTGGTATTTTAAAGTGTTATTTTGTGTTTTTGTGCCTTAAAATGCCGAAGATTATCCATAGCTTTGGAAGGAAAATAATTCACAATGTATAAAAGTATTTTTCATAGAAAAAGCTCAGGGGATTAGAAAATATTCCTTCAAATAACATTACCGACACCGTTGTCAATATGACTGGTAGTTATCGTATAGTAAGGGTAAAGAATGTTGCAATATAAAACGTAGAAGTGCTGCCCTCGCGTCAGGTTTTTTATATTCCTGGTCAGCCTTTATGTACACATATGTTAATGAGTGGAACAGTAGTTGGTGAAATTACGGGCTCAAAAGGCATTATATTTAAGGCCCTGAGGGCCTACTCCGAAGTTCGTATCGTACCGTCTCTTTCGCTCTCGTATTAAATAGTACAAGTATCAGTATTTCAAATATCGTAGCCCTGCTGGGGGGACAAAGAGAGTTACCAGCAAGTGACTTTCTTCGTCGTCTGACCTTTGTTTCATAAAAAGAGAACGATGTGACAAATTGGATCTCTTTAAAACTAGAGAATGGAGTCATCTTTTGGGCGAGTTCACTTCTCAATCTCATGCTCGCTTACCAACAAGACATTTAAGTCATGAACATCCTAATTAAAAAATGTGAGTAATGCTTTAATTGTCGTTACCGAAAGTTTTCGCGGCAAATTCCACTTATTCCATGGAACTGAGGTGTTCTGTACCTATTGTCTGATTTATACTTAGTTTTTTTTTTGTTTAAAGCTGACTCACGTTTGACCTCTATCGCAATAGTTGTTATGTAAGTGCAGAATATGTAATTCACTAGTTTAGTAACGACCCTGAATAATCTTCAATTTACTAAAAAAAAAACACTGAAACATGAAAACTACCCGACCTATGCCATCTTCAGTGTGGCCTCAGCTTTATACGAGCAAGGTATGACTTTGACGTCACGCAATTTACATACGTCACTGTTCAGGACGTCACTTTGATGTCGTAGATAGTAGTAAAGTTACATGTAGTTTAATTCAATTCCCTGTCATCCGAATAGACAGGCTTTCCGCGAACATGTTATGAACTTAAGAATAAAATATAAATACCATGGTTTTACCTGTACTGGCCCAGAGATTGTGGATTACGTTACGAAGTATCTTTTTATTTTATGTAAATATTTATATTTTTCTGAAAATGTACTTGTAAGGTTGCTTGGAAGAGATCGCTCTACCTTGTAATTTTCTCTCTATGTTACTTTTCTGTATCAGTTACTATTGTGGTGTACAATAAAGAGTCATTGTATTGTAATGCTTTTTTTTGGTGGTTAGACAATTGAAACTAAACTCAAATTCACAACATGTATTTGCTTTGATACAAAATCAAACCCTGTAAGGCGGGCTTGTGGGGACCACAGTTAATATTTAACCCCACATTAACTGATAAATAATTCAGTATAGGTATGATGGTTTAATTTTTCAACCCAGGACTGTGCAAATGACATTACCCGCACTGCACTTAGCCCGTAATGGTACTAGGTAAAACATTTATGAATTTGTTTTAATCTGTCATCTCCCAGGTTAACAGGATCAAAGGAATTTGGGCACAAAGTTTGCCTCTGGGAGAGGACAGGTTAAACAAGATGTTGATCAATTAACTGTAAACATAGTAGTAGTTTCTTCTAAGAATCGAAAATAGATATTATTACCCTATAGATACCTACTTAAAAGCAGGCTGACCTTGACTTCCATTTCCAATCAAAATACAATAGAAAATAGGTACGTATATATTTCACACTTTGTATGGTGTTATTTATTTTATTATAAGCCAGTTATTCTATTCCTAAAACTATTGCATTGTATTTCCTTTGAAAAACTGCATTCGAAAACTCCAACGTATCGTTTCGTTTTTGGCAGGATACGTAGAGTAGAAAATACAGCCCCTAGATTTCCTGCGATTCAATTTGACTATATCTCACCGAAAAGTCAACACGTGACAACACAAAAACAAGCTATTTGATACATCGGGTTTATTCCAAGTTTTATGCATTTTTGACATACATAAATCGTGTTGTGGGTGTCGCATTGCATGTCGAAAAAAAAAGACATTTAAAAACCACTTCGTTTATTTTACGCTGTTGCAACAGTTACTTACCTACATAAAGTTCGTCAAGCAAAACATCACTATTTTCTTAGAAGACATTTCGTTAAAACTAGTTATTTACAAGTATAAAATTCACTACAAACTCCTTTCTTTTTAACTGCGAATTTTTAACGTTACATGCCCTGTTGAACGTTTAACGTTTGATAGTCTAACACTGATTTTAGAGCGGAAAAATAAAGACTAGTATTATCCATTTGATAGATCTTCGCATCATCGGATAGTCCTGTGAAGAAAAATGTAGTTAGGGTAACGAAATTTTATTATAACCTTTGAGCCTTTGAGACTTTAAACAAAGTAAGTCGAATATGGTATTTGACTATTTTGTATATGTTTTATAAATTAAAATTACACAATGCCTGTTATCGAATAGAAAAACAATTTTTAAGCTACCTTTACAAATAACAAAGTTATAAAGGTTTGAAATTCAAGATTAGACACAGAAAGACATAGGTACTGGCATGTGACGTCACACGCCAGTACCGCCATACTTGCTGCATAGAGAAAAGCGTTTGAGAACGAGACAGGTATATAGGATTAAATTCAAATAAAATCGCTATAAATCACATCCGCATTTTCAACCGATTTAAATGAAATCTTTAAGATGATGGCAAAACAAAAATCAGGTTAGTAATTGCAAGTAGCCTGTCGCCTACGGTATACCTTAACCATAATTGCTAAAAGTGTGTGTAATAATCAAGTATTTTTTCTTACCAGTGTCTGTATATTAAACAATTGAGCATCGCCACAATGCCCACGTGTGACGTGGAGCGCCTCAGGCCTGAAATAAATTAATTTATTACAAAAACCGTTCAAGCGTACTGTTTAAACTGAAGCGTTTTTTACGAACAACAGAAAATAATCTCAAAGGTCAATTCATCACAAAAGATTCTGACGAAGGAATAGCATTAAAATATAAATTGTTTTTTTATACTTGTCACACAATGTTAAAAAAAAGTCAAAAGTGTTTTATTTGTGAAACATGGGCGATGGCTGCATAAATACAGAGATGTTACATTTCTTCGTTGTTAAATTATAAAAGGAAAAGAAGATGACAGACGTACCCGAAGGCTCAAACAAATCTGGGCAAAGGAAAAGGATGACTTACAAAAGGGTGGATTTTTAGGCGGGCGTTTTTCTTAAACAATTTTAATCTAAGATTATATTCTTTAACTTCCTCATACTCATTAGCGCATTAAATTCAACATATTTATAGTACATATTAGATAGCAATAAATAAAACTATTATACAGTATTAATAAGAGAATAAAACCATTTGTGAATCGTAGAATGTAGTAGCCAGGGGTCGGGTGCCCGTCATCTGGTTATAATTTAGTATAATTTATGTACCATCACAATCATGTGGTGTAGGTAACTTTAACGTGATATTGTGTATTACATTACATACAGCTTAAATATACTAGTAATGCAGCAACAAATTTTATGCAAAATAAGCATATAAGATAGGTTGGGTTCCGAAAAATCTTCTAATGTTAGGATTTTTTTGTCACAGCCCTGAAAATATTTTCTTGCCCAGTAAATATTATGCCATAAGATAATCGGTGAAACAACTAGGTATTCTGCTGTACCTATATTTGAATATGATTTCAACCAATATTATGTGAAAATATTATTCAGATTAAGAGAACTATATGAAGTAACTATATCACAACGAAAATTCTGTGGTCGGATGATTCTGCCAAAATATATAACGTGAATATATATTTATATATGTATGTATTGAATCCAAAATACGATAATAATTTTATTCCCGACGACGAATATATGACCAATACGGATATCAAATGCATACCTCTAAATCAAGCTTGTAGGTAACCTTTATCCATTTCAGACTAGCTTTAACGGAAGGGACGAAGGGTTTATGTGTGCTCTAAAGACTGGTGTGGCAACTTGAGTGCAGTATTGGTTTATATTCTATAGCTTTTTGGTGAGTTGCGTCTACGCGCTGAATTTAATGTTTGACCCAAAAAGCTCCGGGAAAACGTGGATGGTAATTTAATTAATTGAAGAGTAACTATGTCAGTGTCAGTAAATATATATAAAATGAATTGTAATGTTTATTATACTAAATACCTTAAAAGTTCTAAATTAAATACACAAACAGTTCTTTCTTTACAAAGTCTTATTATTACTTATTTCTTTAAGTATTTAATTTAGTCGCAAGCACTATACGTACTGTTCAATGTAAGCAAGCCACGCAATCACCCGAGTTGGGATTACGGATGACAGGCTTGATTTGCAGCCGCTCACCGTTGACACAGAGCCCACAGAAAGCACGTACATCACGTTCACCTGACCCGATCCAACCATGGACACACTCATTCCAATTGGAATCTGGCGCCAACAACGGGCGCGATCTGCGGTCGCTCGCCGTCTACACAGAGTCCACAGGAACAACGTATGTCACGTTCACCTGACCCATTCCGAACACGGGCACACTCACCCAAATTGGCGTCATGGCTGCCCACAACAGGCGCCATCTGCGGCCGCTCCCCGTCCTGATAGAGAGTGTGCGAGCCACGTACTTCACATTCACCTGGCCCGATCCGACCACAAACACTCACCTGAATTGGAGTCCTGGCTATCCACAACGGGCGCCATCTGCAGTCCACAGGAACCACATGTCACGTTCACCTGATCCGACCCGACCACGAATACACTCACCCGAATTGGAATCCCGACTGCCCATAACGGGCGCGATTTGCGGTCGCTCCTCGTCCAGCAGGAGCACGCCGCTCGCCGCCCACACAGAGAGCACGCGAGCCACGCACGTCACGTTTAACCGACCCTGCACCGAAAATAATTGTTCTTAAACTACGATACTATCAAGAATTCGACTTGTGTGTGTCAATGTCTCCAGGTGCCAGGTAAGTACAAATCTTAGGACCAGTACAGAAGATGTAGTGTCAAAAATTGAGAAAGGTATGCTGAGATGGTTTGGCCATGTCGAGAGAATGAATGAAGAACGATTGACGAAAAAAGTGTATGAGGCGAGTGTGAATGACAGTGTTGGAAGGGGTAGACCTAGGCGGACGTTTCGAGACCAAATCAGGGACGTCTTGAAAAAAGGCCAGGTCAAGAGTACCCTAAACCGAAGAGCATGTATGAAGGGGATAATGAAAGTGGACGAAGCGAAACAAGTATGTAAGGATCGTAGCAAGTGGAAAGAAGTGGTCTCTGCCTACCCCTACGGGAAAGAGGCGTGATTATATGTATGTATGTATGTAGTACAGACGGACTGCATTCCAACTGCAACGTAACCGCAACTGCCGACTGCCCATACCTACATTTTTCGTTGCTGCATTCTGCCTGCAATTGAATTGTATGGGCAGTCGGTAGTTGGCAGTTACGTTGCACCTGGAATGCAGTCCATCTGTACTAGCCCTTAGAAAGCAAACGCAGTCATTAAGTGATCAAAAATTGGAAAAATTTAAGACCAACGGAGTAGCTAACGCTCTGGGTATTTTTCTCGACTTTTTGACTTTCGACTGTGTTTCGACACGAAACCTTAATGATCTACTGTAAAACATTCTCACAGCAAGTGTTTATAAAGACTTTCTTTATCCGGCAATGCGATGCTACTACGACATTTTCTGTAAAAAGGTTCCAAAGTGTATGTGCCTGGCAACTTCACTAAGGTGCGATGTCTTAACTTAAAAGCTGTTTGTCAAGCATACAAACAATCAAGTCTGTAACCGGTTTTTCGAATACCAAATTAAACTACATCTAAAGAGACACGCCCAATTAACGTTCATATTGGCTAAACCAAGTAGCATGAAGTTCCTTTTGGCACGATGCAGTGTTAAAGCACTCGGTTGTTTTATGCGATAAACGCTGCGTTAAACACAATGCGTTAACGCACATCAATTTGTATCAGATACTTAATTTAATTACAAAACATTGTCTTACGTGGTACGCGCAGCGGCTAATACAATGTTTGGTAATTAGATTGCTTGGATTGTGATTGGTTAGATTTGATGTGCGTCAAACGCATTGCGTTTAACGCAGCGTTTATCGCATAAAACAACCGAGCGCTAAAAGTACAAAACACTGGTTATACGACGTCCGGACAGCTGTCTATTAACGCTCGGCACGCCGGTTGTTAATTTTCTTTGAAAATCACAATATTTCAGTGACAAAATGGAATTCAATTTCGGAATGTTTTTGTTTGTCAGGTGGTCATCAATTTGCTGGCGAATAATTTTAAAATGGCGTTTAAGTGTTACCATGAGATTGTTTTCATAGTCTTATAATACTAACAAAATTGATCTCAAACTTAAAAAATAGATAAGTTTATCCACTGAGCAAAATTTCTTTCACTAGTTATAGCCTAGTGCTACTAGAACAGCGTGAAAATACGCCTTAATGATTGTCTTGCAGCTATCATGCTCCCGAAACCTAATGAAGGTGTAATTTCTGCAGTGATAGTAGACAACGCAAAACTGTAAAAACTTGCGTAAAAGGTTCCAGCCATGAAAAATTAAAAAAAAAACGGCTAATTGCCTATACTCTTAGATTTTAATTTACTAGGCGGTTCCTGTCAGAAGTACATCGAGCGATTTTACCGATACTTGGAAACGTTGACCCTAAGTTTCATTCTTCTAAAGCTCCAAATTACCTTATAGAAATGTGCAGACTGTACTCTCATAACGAGTTGGCTGAACGAACTTGACTTATTAGATTTCTCTTCTTCAATAGTGATGTTCAATTTGTTGGGTATTGGCTCGTACCGCGCGGGGCGGGTGGAGCTCTCCTCTTTGTTTTTCCGATTGCTATCACCATGGGGAATGCCCAGTATGCCTTCGATGTTTCCGGGAATGTCTATTACGTTATCGGTGACCGGCTCTTCGTACCCGGAGATTGCATCCCACGGGCTGAATATAATTCTATTTGCATCCTCTAGCGACGTGTCGGTTATCACAGGGGTCCTTCGTAACAGGTACGTCGTGTCGTACGGTGGGATGTCGAGACCTTTTACCTGCCAATTTAAAATTATAACATTAGTTATAGGTAGAGTCATTCACGTTGACGCTTGCCGTGGTTCTTATTACAATGTCATTTATGTCTAATTTAGACAAAATCATGCGACTTCGTGGTTGGCACTAGGTGCAGAATACGTAAGTTAGGTTTTTCTGATGACGCCTACAACGTTTACTAAGTAAATTGTCACGTTCATCGCAAAATCTATACCTGCATGTCGATCGGAATTTGTTTTTCTATACAATATAGTCAGAGAGCCGGAAATAAAAAAAAATCACAGCATTTTCAGGCGATAAAATGGGAAATTGAGCACGTAGCATTAAAAAAACTATCTTTGGCTGTGACTTTGTACACGTGGGACCGATTTGCATAGAAACAGAGGTTCCCACGGGGTCTACTGTTTCAACAGAGAGCGAATGTTTTTTTGTGTGTTTCTGTTGCGCTGTTTGAAATGTTAGCAGTAAATATGAGGCCATATTCTACCTATACTGCTAAACATAAACTGACGATTTAGGCCAAGAATGGTCCTCGAAACTACTGGGACCATTCCTTAATTAATCGTTAATCGTGTGTTGAACCGTTTAATTTAGTAATTTTATCAAATTTTATAAAATGTATCTCACGAAAGTTTAATTAATATTATTTACTAAATTATTTCTTATTATTTTTTTAATGAATTAGACGAAATATTTTGAATGTTACCTCTACGCCGTTGAGAAGCCACGTGATGTTCGCAGGCGGCTCCGCGGGCGATACTGTGCAGTTCGCTCGGAGCATATCCCCTGCCGAGTACCAGCTCTTCTGAGCCCGAACCCGCGGACCCGACTCCGGCAAATCTGTTGGAAAAATATCAATCATCAAGTAAAACCTCAATGTAAAGCCTGTATTGTAAAGACCGGTTTAAAGGATTAGTCTCCAAACGACCAGAGAGTTTGGCGCACAAATACGAAAGTTACCCGACACACAATGGCTACAGCCGCGCTGAAACCGCAAGCCCCGTCTGTAAGCTTTAATCTTTACGGAACTACTAAAGCCTAATTAAATTACGAGCCCGGCATGCAAGCGGAATAGAATTGTTCGTGTGCCGGTGAGCCGGATCGTGTAAACAAACTTGTGGGGCACTAAAGAAAAATACTGATCGTAATAAATTACGCGGGAGTCCACGAGGTTCAGCGCGATGTTGGGTTGGCGCCGACGTTGCATATTCATTTTTCATACGCGTTCCATTTTAGTTTACCGCAGAATTTTGCAGAGCGCGGTTTAAACGCCGAACAGAGAAATGGGGGGCCGAACTAAAACTCGGCATGCTTTTGTTTGTCAGCAGCGCCCTCTATTACAGCGGAGCGGCGGAACTCGGCGCCGAGCAAAGTTTTAAGTGTTTACATTCCTGTTCTGTCGCTTTTTGCCAATTCTACTTAATGGGAACGCAGGGAGTTCCCAGCACCTCGTTTAATTTGGCCGTCGTGGGTATATTTTAGTGTTTATTTAATCCATCAAGATTCTACGGAAGCCTCCTTACTTTATAAAGCAAACAATTGTGTTTTGTTTCGGGAGATGTTTGAATGTTAAATTATCTTTAAACGGAAAGTAAGACAATCGCTGCTAATTGTATAATCAAGACAGGTTACTGAATTATTATTTTAAGACACCGCAAATTTTAAGTAGCTACAGCACCTGCCTACTTACTTCGGTGGCGTGCTACTTATGCAATATAAATACTTATTTGAAATACGTAAGCACTTAATAAAGGTTAGCGTTTAGTTATTCTAAATCTAGTGTCTTAATAATAATAATTCCTATCCAAAAAAAAATCTATTCTGAAATTTATTTTGTATCTTGTACGGAAATGTATGTATGTAGTATGTACGGAAATCTATGGATGATAATGCAAGTAGAGTCGGCAAAAACAACGGTCAAGAAAAAAACTTAAAATGTTTTTTTATTTTATTTGATGATAATTGATGATTCAATGATAATTACCATTTCGAGGCGGTGCTTAGTTAAGTGAAAAAGTGAAGTACAAGTTAGGATCCTACACCCGAAGCTTGTTGCCCCGCGGCAAGATTAAATTACTTAGTCTCCCCAGCGGAAGCTGTATGTCCGTTTGTTACAGAGCGGTTTAATTTTTACTGTGATAGGTAAAAACGTGAAAAATATAAAAAACAAGTTTATTTCGAGATTTTTGCGGGGTGCCAATAAGTAGATACCATGTACAGTCGGCCCATGAAAATTTTGACCATTTTAGTACTTTGTCAAATTAAACCAGATCAAGGTAGAGTGGTACGCGTGATGAAAAAGGTTGTCAATGTTAATGTGACATGGTTTTAAGTTGCTTATCATTTTCATAGGCCGACTGTACTTGAAATCTTCACAATTGCTATTGCCATTCATTACTAGGTAGGTAGGTACCTATACAGGGTATCCGTTTAAAAAAAACCTAATTTTTATCGATAGTCGCATTGAACACTTAATATAAGAATCCGACTTAATTTGTTTTTATATAATAAGTATAGATGACATAACAAGTTAGTGAAGGAAAACATCGTGAGGAAACTTGCACAAACCTGGCTACGGTGGGTGTGAAGTTCCCTAGCCGCCTCATTCTGAAGGGAAGCCTGCATAGGCTGGGATTATGATAATGATGATGACGACATATTATATATTGTATCAAACAAGTAAATTAAGTAATTAAGTAGTGTATCAAGTAAGTAAGTCTCAGTTCCAGTCGCAAGGCAAACAACATACTTAGCGCTCGAACACTCCGTCACATATCGTCCTAATTTAAAGTTATATTGCAATTAGTATCGCGTTAAGAGAAATACGTACACAAGTGAGTTTCTCCGAAACTTAATTATTCACTATACGTACGCTGTAACTTGTGTGACAAATGGGTAATAATGTCGCGTCAGTACGGCCCCGTCACACTCTCCCGCGCACCTCGGCCTCCACAATAACCGTAAATTAACCAAGATAAACCTTAATCAAACATCCCTTGTGTTCGATTCCCCACATTTATTGCCCAACAATAGTTCTGATTTACGATTTAGGATTGCACGGGGCCGCGGCGGGATCGTCCGTATTATTTATACTGACGATAGTTACTTAATGCCCAGTTTAATACTGAAGTGGGCCGATAACAGAAGCTGGCGCTAGACAGCTCGCTGTTGCGAATTTAATTTCCTGCTGGTGAAATCAGACTGTAAATCTAATGTAAAGCTGGTGCTTGCTTCGTTATCAGTTTCAATAGTTTCGATAAATCGACTTGTGCCTAACGTAAACTGGTTCGATCTCGTACAGACGCTATTATAAACGACGGAGCTGTCTAGCTGCTTAAAATATCTGAACACGCATTTACGCAATTAATAATACGATCGTACCTATCTATTCAAATATTTTTGAAAAAGGAAAATTGGATGTCAACGAGACACGCTGATCATAAATAAGTGCAGCTGAGCATAGTTATGTCAACTTCATTGTAGGTGGCAGCACATTGTACGCAATTTTCTTTTACATACAGTACATTACGCTCTCAAAAATACGAGTATACCGTTGTCGTAAAGTTAATTATGTACCGATCAGTGGCGTGACACCGTAGCAACTCGATGCACTCCGGGTTGATGATGAAAATGAAGGCAAAGTTTAGTACACTAATTAATGTTTCTCTCACTCTGGTTTGCCTTACGAAAATGTTCATGCTACGCCACTGCTATCGATTCAAAAATATTACATTATGGGTAATGGGTATAGAAGCTATGACCTATAATCGCCAAGATTTCAAAGCGTGCATGGCCCATGTGAGCATTTCCCACAACACTATTTCGGTACAAACTGGTACTTATGACATTAGGTTAGGCAGATACCTCTCTATAACTTAAATATCTTTACTGGGGTGTTCTGGCGAATCAACTTGATCACTTGCTGATACATTATTTCTGAAAAAATTTGAACATCTTCTTTATTTTTATACCAAAAACTTATTTCCCTTCAGGTACGAAACCTAAATAAACGTAGTAAATAGGTATCTGGCCCTATACTACGAAGTGCAAAATTCGAACTTCGTATCTTGCCGTCCCGCTGACGCTAATATTATTTAATTCGAGAGTGAGAGGGACAATACGATACCAACTTCGACTTTAGAATTTCGTAGTAGCCCCTTGACCCATATGGGCGTAACGCTGCGAGCTGCACTTAGCTTAACACCACGCTAGTTTTCCACATTACCCCCATTTAAACCACTCTACCAAATTTACAGCGTTTAAACATAATTTAAACATTTTACTGAAATTGGGCGCGAAATGCAAAAGCCTAATGCGCTCAAAAGGCTCTAATTGCAATCATCGTGGCCATTGAATGTGAATTGAGTTAGTTAAAACTAAAATTCCAACTGCATAGTTAACTAATCAATAAAATAAATGTAACGTAAACTGAAACTTCATTGATTCAGTACGATTATGTTAATGCAAGGAAGCGTTGGGAGGTGATGAATAAGTAATTATATCCGATACTGCAGCATAGCTTTTGATAGCCTTTGGATTATGTTTTAACTAACCATAGTCCTTTTACCTTGCTCCTCTGCTACAACAAGTGCACAACAGCTACACCTATGCGACACATAGGTACAAGGTGTTAATTAAATAACTGAAAACCTCAGACACACAGAAATATTATTTCATTTTAAGTCAGTTGATTGCATTTATTTTTGAATACCAATCATTATTTAAAAAGATATTTTTTTAGATATACTTCATTCTTTCTCACTCATTATGTCTACTCTTATATTTACTTCAGTTGCTTTGACTTTTTACACTCACACACGAAAAAAAAGGATTATTTAGCGCTCTAGCGACTTAGCTCGCAATAAAAAAGGATTTTCTCGTAGGACTTGCTCGTAAATAGTGTCGTAACATGCAGGCTACCTTGGTTGCAACCCCCCAAATAAAACCCTCGACCTTAATGTGCTTCTCATGAAACCCGTGGTCGGCAAATGAGTCATTGGCCGTACTAATTTTCATGTCATGAAGCCCAAGGTCGGTAAATGAGTTTGTTACTGCATGGTGTGCTGCAGCGCCTGCACGTCGGGCACATGCTGCGGAGGAGGGCGGCGCGAAGCTGGCGCTGCCAAGAGCGCAATCAGCGGTATCGGCAATTTTTGAAAAAATATTAGTTTTATTTTACTAATATACAATTTTACTCGCAAATGTGATGAAAAACATTGTATGTCGCACGGGCGGTTCTAGAATTACGAACATCGACTCATTAAAGCCCTCAGTCTTCAACTTCGGGCTTCTAATAGACTCTCGTTCGTAATTCCTTATTTACCGCCCTTAAGACACAATGTACTATTTCACTTCTCATGCTCGTAAAGTTCGTGTTTATGCTGTATCTAGGCGACATAAAATGACTTTTTATGCTCTAATGCATAAAATAAAATCTTCGTCTAAGACCAAGGTAATCAGGTGTCAACAGCCACAAACAAAAAAGATTTTACATATTTTTTTAATAATTTTTGTTTTATATAAAACTAAAAATCAATCAAAATAAATCAATAACATTTAAAAAGGGAATCGTATAATAATGCATAAAAAATAAAAGGTACATAGAAAGTGAATAATTGTTTCTACTGTTATTGTTACTGCTATTTCATTTCCTCGCAATCTAAGTGAAAAGCAGAGTGTAAAACTCGAGCATCAAACCCATTTTCCCCTCGACGTGTCTATCCACCCTCGCACTACCGGCTCGGGTGGCTATATGAACGTCTTGGGTAAAATGCTCGTTTTATGCTCTTGTTAGCTATACCTAAAGGTGAATTCTTTCAAAATTCCCATGGGAGAGAGAGATAGCCAATTTATTTTCCCAGCGAAGCTGCGTGACAAAGTTGTACTAACCAATCAATCAATCAATCAATCTATCAACAACATACAACAACCAACTTACAACAACAACAACCAACTCACAACCAACAATCAACTTACATATTGGGACCAGATGATCGTAACTATATAGTCTTGGAGGTCCTGACTTAATTAAAGAGGAAGGCTAAGCTTATACGTAGTTATCTTCTTGGGTAGGTATTAAATTAAGCCCTAGAGCCGTGAATATTGTAGACTGGCTATTTTCAGGCTCAATAAATTCAAGTTTGGAATAGAATATATCTGAACTTTAGAGAATTTGCATAAATCTAGATATACAGATTATAGCAAGCGGAAAAGGAATCAGTTCTCTACCATCGAACCTCGGAAATTTTGCTTTCCGGTTTTTACTACGGTTTTTACTAGAATTTGATTCTTTTGATTGCATTTAGGTACTTTAAAGTTTAGTTTTTTCAGTGCTCCGAAGGGTAGCAGTACTGAATACTTGATATTAATTACAGCTCCACGCGTTCCTGGAAAAATGTCTTCACGGACAGGCGGACAGATAAACAGACGGACAACAAAGTGAATAAATAAGGATTTCTTTTTTGTCAACTGCGGTACGGGTCCCTAAAAAAGGAACTCATTCTCCAATCCCATTAATAATATAAATACCGAAGTTTGTAAGTCTGTTTGTTACCTTTTCACGTCTAAATCGCTGAAACGATTTAGATGAAATTCGGTATGAAAATTGTTTGAGTCCCGGGGCCTTCCCCGGGACATAAGATAGTTTTTATCCCGGAAAATTGTAAGTATGGTTCCCGCGGGATAGCGATATACAAATTCTACGCGGACGGAATCGCGGACAAGAGCTTTTGTCTGCAATAAAATATTGATAGTATTGTGCGAGGTGTTTACGGAATAGCAAGGTAGATAATGCTGGTTTACTTGGTGTCAGTAAAGCCACCAAGCCACCAAACTTACAAGTAATCAATTGACCACTGCAATGTCACAATACTGGTGCAATTTGCTGGTACCATCAGCCAAATATAAGGTCTACCACCCTAAAGTTGATAATCTTTTGCATGTCTTCTTCTTCTTCTTCTCTTTTAAAATATGGCTTTTCTGTCCTAATTAATAGGACAATTTCGCCAGTGTCAAAGTATACTCTCTTTGAGAGGGACGTTGTACGGTGGTTGTAGTTTTTGCAACTTGATAGTAAAATTCCAGAAACCACGTGGACACAACTTGTGCATTAAAAAATGTCAGACACGAGAGAAATATAGAATTTTGTGATCACTGTTCACTGTTAAGGTAAATCGCCGCATAAAACACTATCAAAATTATACTTCAACTAGCCAAAGAAACAGAAATAGCAAAATTAGATAAGTATTGTCTACATCCGCCATGTTCGAATGCTACAAATCGAATCCTTTTGCATGTCATTAAACAATAATGCCAATAGACGTGTCTGTCAACTTCAAAGTTCGACTTTAGCGACATATTCATTTAGGAACTTGTCTAAAAATTTATAGACCACTTATTTGGCTGATGGTACCATGTAAACCAGCACTGAGTTTACGCTAAACAAAATTCTTACCGACTACCCGCATGTACGAGCTTTTGTAGACGGTGTGAAAGAAAGGCGCGTCGGCGGACACTTCGCACCGGTAGCGTCCGTTAAGCGAGCGCGCGGCGCCGCGCAGCACCACCTGGTGGGCGCCCGAGTGAAACACCTACAGAACAAACAGTAGGTATAAGTAGTGCCACGAGAGTTGAATTGATTACACACACAGCTACATGAAGTACTGATTGCAATAAAATCGAATGAATGAAATGAAAGAGTGGATGTAAATGCACTTAAATAAAAACACTTTAAATACTATACATTTTTAATAGGTATAAAAAACAGGAAATACTTATGTTTTCAGTTTTGTTTCAATTTCTTTTTTTATAGATAATAACAAAATAATTAAAAAAATAATTTTGGTCTATCTCATCTATTTGCAGTTTGTTGCACTTGCTGTCGGTCGGTGTACGAAAAAAGAACACTAATGTCATAATCCCGCTGTCATTACATGACAAGTTGTTCGACTCACTCAACTCTGGTAGCAATATACCTATACTAATGCCCAGCCTTTGTGCCCAGCTTTCACTGCGAGCGGAGTAGACTCCGTACGGACTCAGTTTAACATACAACGATCGATTGCAAAAAAGCTGTACTTTTATTGCCAAACTTCTTTGAAGTTAATCTGAGTCCGTGCGGACTCCGCTCGCGATGGAAGGTGGGCATAGGTAAAGTACAGGTTTCCTAATATAGCAGAGTAGTCATAATAATAGAGGTCGTAATGCAGTGATAAATGACGTCACTAGATCGTTATCAGCAAAACAATAGTTCATTACTGTAGAGGCCGGGAAGTAGGGGGTTGCCGGCTTGTTTTCTCAAATATGACATGAAATAAAAAAAAAAAAAACAAGAAATTAAGCTGGCGGGACGCTTGTTTCTTCGCCGTGTTGTGTGCGCGCGTGTCGCGCTGGCTGCTGGCGCGGCGGCTGCAGGCGGTGCTACTGGCGGCGGGCGCGCGTCGTGCCGCAGCTCTCGTTAAAAACAAAAGACGGTCGCATTGCCGGACGAGGGCGGGAAATTTGTATGAAATCTCTTTGCAGGTCGCTAGAGTGACCACGTGCCGGCAGCCGAGCCGCAGCGCCTGCAGCGCGATACTTCTCGGCCTATTATTTGTAACACAACGTCAATATTTCATGTCATGTTTGAGAAAATTGGTGTGATTTCCTAGAGAGCGGTGATTGACACCG
The DNA here is from genome assembly GCF_025370935.1 of Choristoneura fumiferana. Lineage (NCBI taxonomy): Eukaryota > Metazoa > Arthropoda > Insecta > Lepidoptera > Tortricidae > Choristoneura > Choristoneura fumiferana. The sequence goes on along the minus strand of NC_133483.1, from coordinate 14,000,888 downwards.
ATGGTTACATGGACCAATTTCTTGACCATTTACTTTACTACGGCAGATATTATTGAATCAAAATGTTGTGAAATAATTTAAATGTAGATAATGTTGGCAATACTGTAGTTATTCAAAATAGATGTTAGGAAACCTAAATTTAAAAAGTTAACTGTCAAAGGAAGGTCACTGAACTATATTAAGTATTATGAATTTAAAAGCATCCATAAGTGTGCTTTTATGAGCCATAGAGTCATAAGCCGAGTTTAGACTAGTCAAAAAATCGTGCAAGTTGCATTACATTGCGAGGCCGTAAAGCCAACGAGTTTTTGGTGGTTAATCGAGCGCCGCAATGTAGGTAATGCAATTTGCACGATTTTTCTTGCAAGTCTTAACTCGGCTATAGACTTTTTCCCGGACTTATTGTGCATATCATTGTATTCGTGTTCGTGGACCTTTAATTGACAAATAAAAGTACAGGAGTAGAAAAATATTCTGGAAAGTTTTTAGGTATACAAATTAAGTAGGTAAGTGCCAAGGAGAAGCCACCTGCTCAGTTGTGGTTCGGAAGTGCAAAGACAATTCATTAATTTTAATGCAGGTGCAAGTTTAAGACTATAAAGTGACTCATACTTTACTAATAAATATTAAACATTCGTAGTTTTGAAGCCGCAGCTAGTTTGGAAGTGATCGTGTCTTGAAACACCCGTGTTCAAGTTTACCGCGCATAATATACTACGAAATTAGCGTAAGTAAGTACCTACGTACCTACGTGAAATAATCTGCAATTGCTCCTACTTGGCAAAGCAACTGCCAACCACAAAGCGTGTATGTGTTGGTGTGAGTGCTTCCGTACGTGCTTGCAAGCTTGCGCGCGTGAGTGTGTGCTTCTTTCGTATTTGTGTGAAGGTTTTATATTTTGTGTGAGTTTTTTTGTTTGTTGGTTTTGATTCTGCCAGATTTGAAGTTGATTTGAATTCTGACAAGAGTAATAAATAGATGTGTACAGTGCTGTACTCTTCCTCACCATACCCCCCACATAAAGCGACAAACTTAATGCATAAATAAGGTGAAGATATCTCCTGTCATGAACTCGTAATTTGTATGCATAGGGGTAAAGAGAATCCATCGAAAGAGCATTCAACGAAAAAAAAATAATTAAGACACGAGTCAATTTGCCTTCCGCAATCACATTGTGATGAGTAAGTAAACAAAGTACCTTAGTAAGTTTTTAGGATTCCGGAGCCAAAATGCCAAAAACGGAACCCTTATAGTTTCGCCATGTCTGTCTGTCTGTCTGTCCGTCCGTCCGCGGCTTTGCTCAGGGACTATCAATGCTAGAAAGCTGTAATTTTGCACGGATATATATATATATATATATATATATATATATATATATGTAAACTATGCCGACAAAATGATACAATAAATTTTTAAAAAAAAAATTTTTTTAGGGTACCTCCCTCCCATAGACTTAAAGTGGGGGTGATTTTTTTTCTCATTCAACCCTATAGTATGGGGTATAGTTGGATAGGTCTTTTAAAACCATTAGGGGTTTGTTAAGAGGATTTTTCGATTCATTGATTTTTTTGCGAAATATTCAACTTTAAAGTGCAAATTTTCATTAAAATCGAGCGCCCCCCCCCCTCTAAAATCTAAACCGATGGGTGGAAAAATTTGAAAAAATTCAGGATATCAAACTTTCAAGGAAAAGTATAACGGCTAAGTTTGCTTGAGAATTATTACTTAGTAGTTTAAGAGTAAATAGCAGCCTAAGATATGAAATATACCTAAACTTGGAAGATACTTAATTTTTTCGTAATGGCTACGGAACCCTATTTTGGGCGTGTCCGACACGCTCTTGGCCGGTTTTTTAAATATACCTGTCTATCCGTCAAATAAGAAGGTGTCTAATGACTTTTGCCGTTGTTCGGTAAAAATTACCTTAGAAAAAGTACCCAAGAAACTAAGTAGTTAGAATTTATCTGTTACTTTAGTATAGGAAAAAAGGCATATTTTTGCGGGAAAATATGTACATCAATGAAACTTTGTTTATATCTTTATCTTGGCACTATAAATAAGGATCTGCCGAGTCCTACCAAAATTTAGGTGTCCTATCCCCCTCCCAGGGGATATGGGCAAGTAACAATATTTTGCCTGATATGATATGATTAATAAATTTCATATTATTAAATGTTTTTATTTTTAAAGAATCATTTATTTAATAGAAAATTTACAATGTTATATTATACACATTACCTAATAAACTAAAGATAAATCCTGACTAAAAAAACAAATATGTCAAATTAAATAGAAAAACAAATTAATCAAACCACAAATAATCAAAAGAAACCAAACAATGTCAAAGAAAATTTTAAAATTATTATTTATAATCTATATAATACAATAATAATATTAAAAACAGTTATAAAAAAAAAAAAAAAAAAAAAAATGTCAAAAATCACGAAAAGGAGAAAAAAAAAAAAATTAGGAATAAATTATATAATAATTAATAATTAATATAAATGTTTTTATTTAATTATTTAATACAGTAAAATGTGTGTTTTTATTTATGTAACATTTATCATTTATCATTTTTTCATTTATTTATTATGTACATTTTTTTTATTATTATTAAATACATATTTTGCCGCCAAACTTTTGTATTTAGTCTTACTTTACCTGTACTTTGATATTGGCTTTTGATAGACACAGACAAAACATACCTACCTTTTTCTTAAAACTCGTTTGTAACTTTATGTGAAAGGTGGATATTTGGCGGGTATTTGTGACGACAAAGATTAAATAAATAATGGATAGGCGATTATTGGCTTTTTAAAGCGGAACCGGCTGTAGTTATCCTTAATAATATCAAATAAACTTAAACTTCAAAGTCATCTCCAGCCTTTATACCTTCGTTCCAATGCTTGGCAGCCTTTTCTCAGAATTAGAAAGCTCGATTTGTTGTTAAGAACTTCACACATACCACTGTATTACGTCACAGTGTGAGCAGATTTCTTCGTGATATTTTCTTTTAACAAATATTAGGGTATTGTAAATTTCGAATGAAATATCGCCCGTAATTTCTGAAAAACTCGTATCTTGTAAGTACTTATTAATTATATAACACGGTGAAACCACTATGTTGTCACGATTTTTTTCCAAAAACACACCTTTTGAGAGTGCAGTGTTCTTTGCATTAGCAAAAGTTAGGCCAGTGCAAGTTGCCAGCAACCACGAGCAAAATCCAAGTCCGGTCTAGCGGGAGCTATTAGCTTTTAAATAGTTTAAATACGGCCAACTAATACTGCGAACTGAAGGAAAATGCTTCAGCAAACTATTCACTAAGTCGGCAAACGCCAATAAAGGATTCAATTAAGTAAGATTTGGAATTCATTAGATGGCCTGCATTTCAAATTGGCAACACCAGGGTCAATTAAGTAAAATCGATTTCATTCGATAAACGGACAAAACGCTTGAGTACGAGTACCTTGTTATTAATTCGAGTCTTTTGTTATTAATTTATGCAGGATAAATTATTTCTGGCTGCCGTTGAACGAATATAAATTATGCAATGCAAACGTAACGGATGTCATTTTTAATTTAAATAAAAAAAAAAATATTGTTTATTACAAGAAACAACACATACAATAGGGTTACAAATATCTGTTGGTCCCACACTAGGCTGGGCCTGTAACGTGGTGACCGGATTCGGTACTTAATTATTTAAATTACGGTATGTTTACATGTATCTGTGAAAATATTGTGTCAGAAACAATTTGAACATAATCTAATTTAAGTCAATTGTGGTTGAGACAGAGGTTGTGTGTTTAGTTGTGTGCGTTGTGTGTGTGCGCGCGTGTGTATGCGTATGCATGCATGTGTGTGCGTGTGTGTGTGGCTGCATGTGTGATTGTTTATGAGTGTATGGAACCGTGAATGGGCGCATGAGAAGGGTAGATAAGCACGAGATAACGAGCTCAAGAAACAACCTTCAGCAGTGATTCAGTTTCGTGATAGTTAGTTTTTAAGCTTTTTTTTAGCTTGACGAATCCTGTCCTTTGAGATGTTGCAGAACAGTTTGTTTGTTGTTGAACAGTGTTTTGTTATATATGTAAGGATGTAGAAATTTTGGGAAATGTTTAGCGAAAGCAGATTTTACGATTGGGATTGGCATTTTGAAAAGTCGCCTGTTCAATAGCGCAAGGTATTGCGGAGAGCGAGTGGTTTCCTCATGCACCTGAATCGACACACACAGGATCATGAGCTGGCGCACAGTAAGGACATCATCTGCTTCCTTGTATAGCTCAGTCGTGGGAAAGAGAATCGGTTTACGAAGCATGACTTTCAGAACGAATCGTTGCGCTCTTTCGAGGGGTAAGAGCGATACTCCAGATGAGCCACCTCATACACTTACGCAGTAAGTAATAATTGACTCGCAAAGGGAGGTGTACACCAGTTTTAGTACGTCTTTGCTGGCGGAGTTTCGTAGAAGTTTCATTATATACACTATTTTCCGCACTCTTGCCGATAATAGGATTAAATGCTCTTTAAAGTTTAGCTTTTCGTCGAGTGTGATTCCAAGGTATTTAATGGTAGGAGAGTTGTAAATTGATCCATGATCCTTAGTGACGTAGTCATTGGCTGAATTTTTCCTGGCGGGTTTACAATAAATCTGTAGGGCCGGTCGAGATTTTGGAGCGGATGCCGCAGTCTTATGAAAGCAAAGATATTTCGTTTTGGATATGTTGAGAGTCAGCAAATTGTTAGTAAGCCACTTAGCGATTTCTGATAAGCCGTATTCAACAGTAGCATAGCATTTTTCCCAGGATTCTTCGTGAAAGATCAAAGCTGTGTCACCTGCATAGCAGATAATTTCAGCCCTATTTATGTGTAAAGAAATCATGTCATTGATGTAGGCTAGGAACAAAGAAGGGCCAAGTATGCTGCCCTGCGGGACACCGAAGGTGACAGGAAGAGGTGAGCTGACTAAGGCGCTAAGTTTGACACATTGTTTCCGGTCTGTTTATTTTAAAACTATGACATAAACCGCGGCACATGATTTGTCATAATTCTATGGGGTACAGTAGTGATTCGACGACCCAGAATGTACAATTGACTTAAATAAAACGTCAAATGCGAATCGGAATTCAACACCAAAGGTACCGTACACGCTTCTAAATCTTAATTATATCTTTACTAATTTATTGTTAAAGTTATTGTAAAAATCAACAATATGGCGAGTAGTGACATTGACGTCACTCACTTTTTTAACCTACTATTGCCAAAGTACGTTCGAATCGAAAAACCCAAATCCCGTATCTTTCTTGTAGTTTAACTCATTAGTGAGCATATATGCAAAAATAATAATTAAAATGTGCAACATATTAACTATTCAAGAACAGCATATGTCTTTGAGTAAATATCACCATAATTCATATACTTATTCTACTAGGCTACACTCTAGTCAGCGGGTACTCCCATAACAAGCCGTGTGCACTTTAGCGCACGCAGCTGGTAGTCGAATAGAGTTAAAAGCTTCGATCCATCTTACGGAAAGTCGGTCCACTTTGAGCAACCGCCGAACTAAATCATGCCCGTCCCGCGTTCGAGATCTCTGACCCGATTTTCAAGGGTCGGCCTGCGTCACATTACGTCTTAAGTTGTGCATGTATGTGCCTTAAGCGTACATTGAGCCAGCAGTGGACGTCTACATTGGGCGTCGCATGAATGCACACTGCAAATAGCACAATCTACCCGACTCCTGACTACACCCAACAAACACCGTACATCTCAATATGCAAGTGAAACGGCGGGCGCCCAGCGCAATCGATGCATGTAAGAACTCCATCTACAGAAATCGTTCGTGTGTTTATGGCCCCATGTCCCGTTACCATTCTGATGTAAAGTTTAAGTACTTATTCGCTATTCTCCGAAAGGGTTTTTAATGTATTATTTTGGCACAATGTTATATCTCGGCTGTGGCATAGTGCCAGCAGCTAAAGGTTTAACGTGCCCACTGCTCCGCGAGATTCTTAAGTGATTTTTTGCAGCGCACTCGCCGCCGGCAGTTTAACGAACTAGCAAGATGTCGCAGAACCATTGACCCATATATAATCACGGCTATGATGTAGTTTATCGCCGTTCCACGTTTACTCAGGCACTTTGCAAAACACTTCGCGCGAATTGATTTACGAATACCGATTTTGCTAATGGTTTAACCGTTCCCGTGAACTTTTTGACAAAATGTATCAGTCATAGCTCAAGGAGCAATGAAAGGAGCTACGCTCAGAGTTTCTCTGTGGGTTTTTTTCAGGAATAAGCAAATCCACAGAAGGACTGGAGTAAGCGACACAGGCCGAAGAATTGTCTAAGTGCTAATGGATATTAGGTATTCGAAGAACCAATGGCCAATGTTTTCTGGAGTGACTATCCGATTGTCAACATGATATATCAGACATATCATATTTATCGTGTTGTTATATTTCAGCATTTCGCAGCTGAGCCTCGCCTCAGAACTAAATAGTCATTTAAAATAAACTTTAACTTGTGGCATTGCAGAGTAAAGTTTAATTAAAAACAAACTATTGAACGCTGCGAAGCATCTCACAGCTCGCGGTATCCATTTTGTTTACACAAACATAGCTAGAATCAAAGCTTCGCATATATTAACGCTCGCTTCTACCCTTTTATAAAAATTCGCCCCACACAAAAACTTAATTATTATCTGTTAAGTTAAGAATCCAACTCAGGTGGGCAGCGTTTGGGAAACTCCTCAGTGTGTTGCCATTTCTGATATATGGATCCGAGACGTGGTGCTTCATTGTAGGCCTTATAAATAGGCTCAGAGTTGCTTAGCGAGCTATGGAGAGAGCTATGCTTGGCGTTTCTCTACGGTATCGAATCAGAAATGAGAAGATACGTAGAAGAACAAGGGTCACCGACATAGCCAAGCGAATTAGTTCATTGAAGTGGCAATGGGCAGGCCATATAGCACGGAGAATAGATGACCGTTGGGGCCGAAAAGTTCTCGAGTGGAGACCGCGGATTCACGGTGGATGCAGGCCGCTGCCAACCGAAGCGACTGGAGGTCTGTGGGGAAGGGTTAAGGTTGAGACCTAGGAGGAAGTACATTTCTCAGGTACACCTCACCTGTGTCGGGAGACCCCGCTCCTCCAAGAATAGATACATTTGAACAACACACAGTCTACATAGCATAATTAATTATTTTTTATCTAATTGCCCATTTTAATTAATTATTGTGTATGTGTGAGTGCGTATATATGTATATACGTGAAGATACACGTAGGTAGTGCATACATATATTATTATACATTTAATATATGATATAGATACACTACCGTATCCAGTTTATAGTTTTTGTTTTATTGGATGTCTTTTATCCATAAAATATAGATTACCGTTCATTTGTCACAAGGATTTCTTCGGTTTCACTGTCGGTAAGATCAGCCAGATATTTAAGCAGTATCTTTTTGCAGTCAAACTGATTCAAGCAGTACATTTGTGTTTGCTTATTAATAACGTTGTACATGTGTGGCGATTGTATATAAAACTGCCTGCTAGCAAAGCCAGATTTGAGAGGGAACAGGTGCCACTTTAATGTTTCGTAATTGCCGCTGCAATAAAAAGTTTCCGCATACTTAAAAGCTTACAGCATTTGTACAGCTCAGTTGTTGGGTATCTAAAATCTTTAAAAAACATAGTTTTGAATAGGCACCTCTGCCCTCTCTCGATCTCCTGAACTTTGGTTTTTGATGCCCCACCCCATATCGAAATACAGTAGGTAGGTCATTATTGATTGTGCAAGTGCAGTGTAAATTCGACTTAATAGTGACGAGTTCGTGATGTGCCTTAGAATCTTGAAAATATATATGAGTTTACGAATTCTGTTGTTAATATACTCTATATGTGGGTGCCATGCCATGAAAAACGCTGATCAATGAGGATACTCAGGTATTTCGTTGCGCTTACTTTTTCCAAGAAGTCGCAGTCACAGCGGGAACTGATAGAGGGGTTATAATTGTGGATCTTAAGAGTATTTTACCTAGATTGTATGCTGTTTGTTTTTGAGAAGCAGATGTAGTTAGTTTTCTCAATATTTAATGTTAGTAAGTTTCTTCTTAGCCAAGAATTAATTTGCTGCAAGCTTCGATCAGCCGCACCGTATACCGAGTCCCAGCATTTCAAATGCTCATGATGATGCTGAGATGATGATGATGAAGTATAAAAAATATATGTTTTGTATGAGCCTGGAAAATGTAAATAATAATGAACTGTCAGATAACTAAATACTAAGAATGTGTTGTCAATAAAATTTTAACTGGTATACGGGTAGGTTTCTCAAAATCACAATTATGCGCTGCGCAAAAGTCTATTTAAGAATATAGTTGATTTTACATATTCTTTGTCACAGTTCAACACACACTCACATCAACACTAATCCCAGTCTGCGAGAACACCCTTGTGTTGGGTAGCTCCTTAGGCACGAAGCGGAAAAACTCCTGTGCACCGTGGTACCATTTGACGGTGTACAGCTGTTCCCCAGGGTCGAGCGTCCACCGGCAGCCGAGCGTCGTACTGGCTCCGACGCCGATAGCTTCGGGCACGCTTAGTTGGATGTCGCGGAGGCAGAGGACACCTGCGAAAGGGTAACCATACTTGTAATTAAAACATGACTGATTGACTGACTCAGGGACAACTCTACCTACATTTTCTTTCTTAAGCAAACGAGAGCTCTGGTGTTTGAATGAGGGGGATCCGAGGACACGTGGACTCCTTAAGAGCGTTTAAACCTGCTGAGCTTGCCATATAAGTAAATGGGTCTACTCCAATAATTATGCTTGATAGACTTTTATTTTCTTTAAAAACCGTTAATAAACATTTGTTCGTTTTTACAGAATATAAAAGTCTATCATGAATAATTATTGGAGTAGACACATTAAGTTAAATATTAAGAACAGTTTCATTAAATTTTTATGGAATAATCGAGAAAACTAACAAAAATGCAACGTTGCCAGCTCAGCAGGTGTTAAAAGCATAAAAATCGGAACGATTGATCTTTAGGCCATGTAATTCAATTTTACCCGTAGCACGAAAAAAAAACAAAAAAGGAGAGGAGATGACGTCATCTTTTTTTAGTATGGGAAAAATATTTTTTTTGTTCTGAAACCTATCGTGTGCGGTATCTAATGAAAGGGCCTACTAAGCCGATTCCAATAATATATCACATCATTATATTTTAGTCCCTTGTTTTAAATTAAAATAAAAATCATTTTCAAAATATACCAAGTTTGGGCTCCTCCAGATATGGTGCGGTTGAATCATTATTTGTAAAATATACCTAAAATGATATGTAATAACCTCATATCCAACTCCAAGAATTTTGAAAATATTTACATTTAGTATTTTTTTAATATTACAAAATGTGATGAAATCACAATTAGTTGAAACATGTACAAAAGTTCAATTTTAGACACTGAGGATGATAAATACTAATGCGAGAGGAGTTTTCAATCATATTTATATTAAAAGATTTTATTTAACTTGCAATGTTTAATGTATGCATGTGTGGGTTAAATCTTGCAAGTTAAATTTGACCCACTTCCTGATTTCCGATGAAGCTGAAAATTTGCATACATGTGTACATTGGATGACAATGCAATATTATTATGACATGGATCTGATCTGATCATGGAGCTGGAAGGTGGCCATAGGAACTCTGTAATAAAACGACGCAGCCCCGTGGAGTTTAGGTTAATTTAGTTGTCTTGACTAAAATGTAAGTATTTTCGAAATTGCTTTCTTGGGGTTGGATATGAGGCTATTAGATGTCATAAAGATGACGTCACAACTCCTCTCCTTTTTTGTTTTTTTTTTTCGTGCTACGGGTCAAATTGATTCTTATGGCCTAAAGATCAATCGTTCCGATTTTTATGTTTTTAACACTATGTGCAGCATTTTTTGGCGTACCGCTAGCACTAGAAAAGTATTATCTGCGAACGTTTCTGCTCTAGACAATAGTCATTATTTCAATGAAATATTTTATTGTATATATTGCCGTTCATTTTAAACTGAGTATTATGCGGTTGAGGGCACAAAAATACAATGGCTTTGTTCGAAAAGGTTGGCTGTTAACGAGGTCAGGACACCTCAAATAAATCCTACTATATAGTTTCAAAAAACTTGTTACTCCACGTTTCTGACAATACGGTATTTGACTATTTTGTATATGTTTTATAAATTAAAACTACACAATGCCTGTTATCGAATAGAAAAACAATTTTTAGGCTACCTTTACAAATAACAAAGTTATAAAGGTTTGAAATTCAAGATTAGACAGAGAAAGACATACTGCCATGTGACGTCACACGCCAGTACCGCCATACTTGCTGCATAGCGTTTGAGAAAGAGACAGGTATATAAATTTTTCAAAAAATCACTATAAATCCAATTTTCAACCGATTTAAATTTTCTCTTCGCTAAACACTATCTGTTAATCTATATTTTCATAATAATATTAAGATATGGCAAAATCAGAAGTTGTCAAATACCGTATTGAACCTTCCTCAAATAAAGGGTCCGACCGAGTATTTATAAATAGATATCCCGTTAACTTCCCAATCCCAAAATAATGACGTACGCGAGAGCGTCGGGCTTATCGATTTAATTCACGGGGTCGCCTGTAAGTGTTGATTTGTTCATATTTGCTATTCAAAGAGTATAATTGAAATGTTAATAGCGTGGAGTAAGGTACATCACAAGCGTCATTCTGTACGAGATATCGTCGGCGATGCACGTCACGCGCCGCGGACCCTAAACTTTACTAAACGTTCCGGCTTTTGGGAAGTGAAACGTAGACGTCAGCAAAAGTTTGTTTTGATGTCAGGGATATGAATGGCGCTGCGAAACGCTATAGATTTAAACGTTTTTGGCTCGGTGGCAACAACAAATTTTTTGTCCTTATTTTGAAGTAAATTAGTTCGTTGCTCGATTAAAATTGCATTAATAAAATGCGAATATTTTTGATTGTGTTTGTTACTCATTAATAGCACAGGAAAATGGCATATTTTGACGGCAAAATATGTACATCAATGAAACTTTGTTTATAACTTTTATCTTGGCACTAGAAATAAGGATCTGCCGAGTCCTACCAAAATTTAGGCGTCCTACCCTCTCCCAGGGGGTATGGGCAGGGGCCAACGTTTAACAAATGTAATTTTTTAGACTGTTCTATGTTTTCAACAAACACCCTTCATATCTTAAAAAATATTGATCCTATGAGTATGGGTATAGTTTCATTCGATTTAGCGCAAAAAAATACATCGAAAATGATACCTCACTTGCCTAGTTTGTAAAATTTGCATTTGTTAAGCGTTGGCCCCTGCCCATACCCCCTGGGAGAGGGTAGGACGCCTACATTTTGGGAGAACTCGGCAGATCCTCATTTTTTAGTGCCAAGATAAAAGTTGTAAACAAAGTTTTATTGATGTACATGTTTTGCCATCAAACTGTCTTATTTAGTCTTACTTTACGTGTACTAATTACTCCACCGACAAGAGCTAGGCTCTTAAATATATTTATGATGATGATGATGATTCCCACGGTGTTACAGATATTTACACAACCGTGTGTAAAGACTACGGTAAGTCTTAAAATCTATTTATTCGATTACCTACAATGAACAATGTCTATGAGTAAACCTTTGTGAAAATATTGGTGTAAGTTTACACTGAAATTTAAACGGAACAGCGAGTCTAACATAGAACGTTCTAGTCCAAAATAAGAATAGTCTGCAGGCATGTAGCGTTCTTGGCACAAAATAAATCCTCAGCGAACCTTGTTTTAGCTTTGAACAGAAAATATTATTGTAAATAAGGTGGAAGTTCGCTGTTGATCCGTTAGCGGTTCGCCGTGCAGAATTCACGTAAGTAATCAAATCCTGGCCTTCATCTGGAGGTACCAAAGGTGGTCGGAATACATAAATCCAGTGAGAGCTACGTGATCGAATTCAAGATCAACCCAATACACAATCCTGTCGGCATGAACTCATTACAGTGTAACCAAATTCGATTTACGGCACCGACCACATCATATCACATATTTCATTTCGGGAGCCATTTTGATGTATGACGAGCATTTATTTCATCGCTATTTTATGTGCAAATAAAATAAATGCGCTGTTTGATTTCAATATGTTTATGGGAAATGTAGCGTTTCACGACCCTCCCAAAGGAGTAGGGAACATGCGATGTCTTTTTATACCAACTTTATTTTAAACGGTTTCATGTTTACACTTATCTTTTTAACCCTCGACGCAAAAAGAGGGGTGTTATAAGTTTGACGCCAATATCTGTTTGTCTGTCTGTTGCATCTTTGCTCTCAAACGTACGGACCGATTTTGATGCGCTTTTTTATATAATAACAACTTGTACATATATCTCAATGTTTGTCAATTGTATTTGTTTACTTATTTTGTACAATAAGGAGTTTACATACATACATGTACATACTTGTAAAATTACCGCTTATCAGACACATCATACATCATACTTCATCAGAATCATTTTTCCAATGTTCTTCCTCGCCGTAATAATACTTAATAAAGTCCTTCAATAATTAGCTTTCCTTTAATAAATACCATCAGAAATTAATTAGTGATGCGATGTAAGGCAACGGTGAAATTAGAAAATCGTCGTATATTTGCAAATTGAGGACTCAGTAATTGAATTGCCTCCATAAAATATGTTGAACATAGGACTTTTAAGTACCTATCTATGCTTGATAGAACTGATACCAAAGACGGTGTAATAATAAAACAACTTATTTAATTAAATAGCAGAGCTCACTTTAATGAGTGCAGAGTGCAGTCGTACATTAACTAACAAAGTTTTATGTGTCCACAGGCGGAGCTTTTTATGACCTACTTAATTAATACTTTAGTTTCGAACTTTGACTTCTCGTTCCATTCATTTCTCCGACCCTTTGAGTAATAAATCCTACCTAAAAAATAGGTTTATGGGCCGGAGTTCCCGTCTCATCAACAAAACCTCTTCCATAATCTGGTTACTTAATTTCCAAACACATTTCTCTTAGCCAGCCATAAATGTCAGGGGACAAATAATTCACAGAAAGTTTTCTAAAGAGTTGCGGCGGCTCACTACAGAGCCATTGTGATTGTACGCCCGAGCTGTAAAAAATGTAGGAAATCTAGTTCAACGCTAGGAACAAATCATAAGTCAGGAATTAATTTTAACTGCGTTATAAAAATAGAAACTGTGTCCTAGGTGTGTCCTGCGCTAAGGTGCGCATGCGCGTCATTTAATTTTGACTAACAATTATTTTGCAAGTTTAGTGAGCTCACGTCAAAATTTTGCATTTTTGATTTAGAATAGCTCTAAATTATCATGACAATGTGTGTTATGAGTGGTGCAGGAACAATGCAAAATTAAAATGTCCAGGGATCACTTTCCACTACCAAGTAGTCGTAAAATAAGATTTATATTCAAAAATGTTCAAATACATTATCAGTTGAGATGGTCAGTATTATACAAAATCAAGTCTGTGGTCTATGGCTCACATAACGCAAATGTCAATTTTCTCACCCCTCTTCATACTTTCCTCTTTCCTGTATCGCCTAAACAATAGGTACAAACAATCTTTGTATTTTTCACGCTTTTTAGTGTGAATAAATCCAAGATACAATAGTTTAATGTCAACTGCTCATCACCTTTTACGAAAGATTGCTTTTTCCGATGCAGAGACGTTCATTATTCAAGACTCTTGGTGCTTCACCACCCGTTCCATTTCACCATTTATGCATTACGAGGAGCATAAACTGCTTAGCAACTGTGTTAAAATAATTAAAATTAAACCAGTGAAATACTTGTTATTGAGTAGTAAGTACCTAACTCCGGCGGTCAACCTGTGGTCTTGACTTGTCTTTATCGTTAGTTCCACTTCATCAAATGATGATGTTCAAAAGCAAATGCACGTGTTACTACTAAATATATCCAAATTACCATAGGTTTCCTTACAATATTTAAAGAGTTCCTTCGATTTCCTTCGGATCCAATCATCAGATCCTCATTTTATGCCCATGGGACTTAATTAGAGGTATTCCTATACAAACGATTTTTTTTTTCAAATCGGTTCATAAATGACGGAGTCCTGAGGTAACAGCCAAAAAATACAACCTAATTCATAACCTCCTTCTTTTCCTTTAAGTCGTTTAAAAAGCAAGCTGTCATTATCAATATATGACACGTCATTGAAACGTTAGAGTTAGATGTAAGAAGTGATCCGTCTGAACGCCAGTTGTCTATGTAGTTTGTGAATCTGACATTGCATTACGCGAGCTAACCAATCCCTGCTTTGATTCTGAATTTTAACCAATCAACAAGCACGTCTAGTTGTTACCTTGAACTTGATTCGTTTTTGAATCATAAGTCGTTTTGGTTATAGGTATCCACTTTTTGTGTGAAATTTGTTCTGAGCAAGTTTTGAGTTACGCTTCCTGACTTATTATTTATTTGTAGGTTCAACGGCAAAAATAAGCGTTTTGAAATAACTTCTCTGTCACTTCTCATTTGTTTTTAGGATTCCGTACCTAAAAAAGGAAAAAGGGACCTATAAGGAGTACTTTGTTGTCCGTCTGTCTGTCAAGACCTTTTTCTCGGGAACGCGTGGAGGTATCAAGTTATCAACTACTTGTCATTAAGAAAATCCTTACTAATATTCTTATTTCCTTACTTATAATATAAATGCGAAAGAACGTCTCTGTATCTGCTACTCCTCCACGTAGGTATAAACCGCTGAACTGATTTAAATTTAGCAGGTGGTAGGACCTTGTGCAAGGTCCGCCCGGATTGCTACCACCATCTTGCTCGCTAATCCTACCGTGAAACAGCAGTGTTGTGCACTGTTGTGTTTCGGCGTGGAGAGTAAGACAGCCGGTGAAATTACTGGCACTTGAGGTATTCCATCTTAGGCCTCTAGGTTGGCAACGCATCTGCAATACCCCTGGTGTTGCAGATGTTTATGGGCGGTGGTGATATCTTACCATCAGGAGATCCACTAGCTGGTTTGCCATCCAGTCGAATAAAAAGAAAAAAAAATTGGTATGAAGATAGTTTGAGACCATGGGAAGGACATAGGATAGCTTTTATCCCAGAAAATTTCATAGCTCTCGCGGCATATTTTTTTGTAGACGGAGTCACGGGTAAAAGCGGTAGCGGCAGCGGTAGCGGTTATATCAGTTAAGAATAACTAACCTTACGAAATCTACATTAAAGAGTCTAGGTAATTTATTACCCAGCATAATAAAACATAATTTGATACCTACGAAGCGGTTAAAGGTACAAAGATATAAAAGTATTTTTAACGGACGAAGAAAAAACGGAGGAGGTTCTCAAGTCGACTCGTATATATATATTTTTTATAAGTATGACCACGCATAACTTTTTACAGAGTAGTCCGATTTTGATAATTTTTATTTTAGTAGATAGGCAATACCTTGAAATTGGTATGGTACTATATAAATTTGGAAAAAAAATACCCCAACAGTGGGTAAAAAGTATAAAATAAAAACTTTTAGCAATAAAATTTAACCGCCGATTAACTGAAAAGCAAAAAATAATAAACCTTTGTTTTATTTAACCTTAATCTAGGTACTACATAGTTTGAAGTCGGTGCCTCAGCACGAGCCAGCAGGAGTGACTGAAGCCCAATATATAGTATGTAGGTGAGGTAGACGACTATAGGCCCACTCCTGCTGGCTCGTGCTGAGGCACCGACTTCAAACTGGTACCTACCTAGATTAAGGTTAAATAAAACAAAGGTTTTTTTTCTTTTCAGTTCTTTTGGCGGTTTAATTTAATAGTTGAAATTTTTTTTAACAATAGTTTAGGGAGGCACCGTGTACGTGTCTCTTTCAGTTATTTTAGAATTCATAGAACTTTAAAAGGAAAACCATCACGTCTAGGTAGGCTTTTTAAGTTAACCAGATATGATGATGATGATGATGTGATCCTGTTATCCCTCACTAGGGACATAGGGCTCGTTGAAGAGTTTTCCATTTGGCTCGATCTTGCGCGGCTTCTTCCAGCTCTTCCCAGCCGAGACCAATTGAGCCAGCCTCCTTCTCAACTGATCGCCTCCACGTGGTCCGAGGACGTCCTGGCCGTCTTCTGCCAGTAGATTGCCAACGGAGACCCTGCTTGGGCAGGTGCTCATTCGACCAGATATAGTTGATCAAAATGTAATATTGATGTAATATTGAATATGACAATGCAAGTAAAATTTATTTTTTGACATACTTAAACTTGTCCGTTATTGTTTATCATTTCAAGGAAAAAAAATTTGAACAATCTACAAAAAACCATGAATAATATTCTATCAATCTGAGATCGGTGCCACAGCATGAGCCAGCAGGAGTGGACCTATAATCTAAAATAATCTAAGATACAACAGTTTAATGTCAACTGCTCGTCCTCTTTTACGAAAGATTGCTTTTCCGACGCAGAGAGGTTCATCATTGAGGAGTCCTAGTTCTCCACCACCCGTTCCATTTCACCATATTATTATGCATTTCGAGGAGCATAAATTGCGTAGCAACTGTGTTGAAGTAATTAAAATTCGACCCGTGAAATACTTGCTATTGAGTAGTAACTCCAGTGGTCAACTGTGGTATTCATCAACAGTTCCACTTCACGAAATGATATTTTCAAGAGCAAACGCACGAGTTACTACTAAATATATCCAAATTATCATAGGTGTCCTACAATATTTGAAGATTTCCCTCGATTTCCTTACGACCCAATCATCAAATCCTAATTTGGTGCCTATGGGACCTAATTGAAGGTATTCCTATACAAAAAAAAAAAAAAAACAAATCGGTTCATAAATGACGGAATTCTGAGGTAACAAACAATAAAAAAATACAACCGAATCGATAGCCTCCTCCTTTTTTTGAAGTCGGTTATAAAGAGAGTTATAGATGACGCGATCATAATAATCTTATTAATATCGACCAAATAATAATAGCTTTCGGCCTGCATCTCGATAAACTTTGCAGCCCACCGGCTTCGCCACGTCTACGCGTCTACGCCATGTATAATAAATGAATGGTCTTGCGTGTTCTGCACCAATAATTCTCGCTACCCTGGCCGAGAGAGATTGGCACTTTACAGAATTTTGCGAGAACTGCCGGCTCTTCGGGGAATTCCGATAATCAGCTTTACTTAAGGGATTGGATTCGAAAACTCGATTGTATCCGGAGTGATTTTAATAATTCATCAGCCTGTACATTCATTCCATCTTAAGAGACGAGAGGTCCGATCTTAATAATAATGTAATATATTATAGGCCGCACGGGATGTGAATCTTTGCTTTTAAAAACGTGTTGTTTTAATATCTAAAACGGGTTTTTTCAGGTTTCTTATCGGGATTGCTTCCAGTTCCTTTCCGAGTTGCCTGCTGAAAATTTACCTGAGTTTAGTGAGAAATAATAATTTCCGTACTATATTCAGGCACAGCAAAATATCTTTCCTGAACGTGCTAGGTACTTTTTAAATTCGTAGATAAAATTAAATAATAATAAAAACAAAACGAAATCATATTGTAATAGTATATTGTTGCACCAAGCAGAAAGTTATTTATTTTTGCACCGAGTGCCGATTTGGAGCCCGAGCGTGAGCGAGGGCTTTAAAAAGCACGAGGGCAATATATATTACTTAATGCGAGATGCATAATCTGCTTTTTTAGGGTTACGTAGCCAAAATGGCAAAAACGGAACCCTTATAGTTTTGCCATGTCTGTCTGTCTGTCCGTCCGCGGCTTTGCTCTGGGACTATCAATGCTAGAAAGTTGTACTTTTTCACGGATATATATGTAAACTATGCCGACAAAAATGGTACAATAAAAAGTTCAAAAAATGTTATTTTTAGGGTACCTCCCATAGACGTAAAGTGGGGGTGTTTTTTTTTCTCATCCAACCCTATGGTGTGGGGTATCGTTAGATAGGGCTTGTAAAACCATTAAGGTATAAAATATACCTAAACTTGGAAATAAAATACGAAATCCTTAGAAAAATATTACTTATTTTTTTTCTAATGGCTACGGAACCCTATTTTGGGCGTGTCCTACACGCTCTTGGCCGGTTTTTTCTGAGTGAGCTCATTCTTCGACCAAGCGTCATAGGGTCAGTTACGTTTGCGTTGGTTAATTACGTTTTTTATGTGGAGTTAAATTGCATGAAAAAACATGTATTGCACGATTTGGCCTCACTACTTGGCGGAGGAGCAAGACAGATATTCTATTTATTTTAACATGGATCTCCGCAAAGTAACGCCTGAATCTATACAGTATTTAATCTGCTTTTCTTTCAACTATTACAGGAATAGTAGACGAAAACAAAACTTATGCTAAACAATTAATAGGAAAGAAATGTCACTAGCACTCGATGATTCCATTTTTGTAAGTTTACATTCGCACTCTCAAAAAATGACCACGGAAAATTCGCAAGGTTCACGCCATTTTTTTTTCTTTTGTTTCTTACTTTTTTTGGCAGAGTTAGTAGCCAGTAGCAGATTTTTTTACACGCGATCTGTCAAATTTCGATAGCGAGCGATAGAAGAGCGATAGAGCATGAGAAGTGAAAAAAATTAAGTAATCATTTCCTTAATATAATTGAATAGATTCATATTCGTAATCATTAATTGTGTTTAAAGAAATTAGATATTTTGTGTTATTTGATATTTTTGCAGTTTTTATTTTGAGGTTATTTCCACGCCCTAAAAATCCTCCATTCACAAACACCGTGATTGGCTGTTTAGGGGTTTCCAACGTATATTAAAAAAAATACTTTAATCCCTAGAGATTGACGAGGAGCTTTAGTCCCGATATGCATAGACTAAAGTATCATTTTAAGTGCATGAGAAATGAAAAAATACTTACTTCCTCCTAGCCATAACACAACAGCAGCCAGAGTAGACGCCATGCCGTCCGAGTGTGAGGTAGCCTCGCCCACACGTCACGTGGTCGTCTCGCGACGTTTCAGACGCCCCCACCGATTCCTCTTCATTTTTAAAACCACTTTCCCAATACTTATTGGAAACGCGAACGTTTTATATCGCGACCTATCGAAGCTCTGGGAACATCTTCGCTACTTCAGGTGACCATGAGACTCTGAAACAATGAAAGAATTGGTTTCAATTGATTCATAATCAAAGGCTACACTTGAATGCCACTCAGTTGTTTGAACAATGTTTAAAATACCTTTTGTTTTAATTTCATACAAAGGACCGTGGTTGAAATAAATAAGAGTTGACCTAAAAAACCTGACCCACATATAAAATCATGAATAAAAACAAACATCGAAACACCTAGCACTTAATGCGTTCCAAGAATAAAAGCAAACTTTTCTCAATGGCAATAAAAGTAAAAGATCTTTTCATTAAACGCATTGTGGACGTGTAGGATTTATCGCCTCGTGAGACACTCCATTCACGTTGCGTTTTGTTGTCTCGAGATCGATTGGCTCCGTATAAAATACATTCGCCATTCGCCAATTGAATGGCGTACCCGGTGCTATGTTTCAGAGGAAGCGACACTTTTTCAGGCAGCGAGAGGACTAATGGCCCCGCGCGCTGCCCCCCCGACTTTCAATAAATGCCCGCCGTCGTCTGTTCTCGGCGCTAATCTATTCCCCCTCCCCGAAATTATGTCTGAACTTCCCCTTTTTTAGCTGATTTAAAGAAATACGATTTGAATTTAGATTTACATTGCGTTTGTTTTGCTTGTCCTTTGTACTGGTTTACGAGTACATCGCAATGGCGTCTATGCCTGCAGAATAACCGTATAAGTTTCGTCTCGTCATGCTCAATTATGTTATAGTTTATAAAGGAAACTTGTCCTATAAACATTGTGCTTAAGAGCGTTTATACCTGCTGAGATGGCAACGTTGCATTTTTGTTAGTTTTTCTCGATTATTCCATAAAAATTGAATAAAAATTAAAAATGTTGTCTGATACAACACTTCTTAATATATACCTAATTTAATGTGTCTACTCCAATAATTATTCGTTTTAGACTTTTATATTCTTTAAAAACGAATTTATGTTTATAAACGGTTTTTAAAGAAAATAAAAGTCTTTAACGAATAATTATTTTGTTGTGAATTTATTTGTTTCGTAATACTCGAGTGTTGGCCGTCAACAGATCAGTGACTCTCCTAGAGTTGTTCATATTCATGGGCGGTGCGGTGATGATCATTTCCCATCAGATGACCGCTTTCTCGTTTGCCTATTAATAAAATAAAAACTCGACTCGATCCTACGAACTTATCTCATAACCGATGTTAAAATACCTTGTCTTTTATCTTTCGTTTATTTTTATTTGACACTTTGATATTTAACTTTGACTAATAAAATTTACTTTGTTGTATTCAAATAAGTGGCTATAAATATTTGTTGCAAATTAAGTAAGATTGTTTTTTTTTTTCATTTTTCATCTTTTTGTATTTTTTATTTCAATTCCAAATTTTTTGTTACTTTTACGGTCATCCCGTAAAAGCTATATCGAAAATACAAATTGAAATATAGATGCACAGAAAACCAGAAAAAAGCGATGGGAATCGAACCCAGGTCTTCGGCATTCCGTGCCGCGTGCTGTACCGCTACACCACCGGGGGTTTTACGGGATGACCGTAAAAGTAACAAAAAATTTGGAATTGAAATAAAAATAAGTACAAAAAGATTCCAAAAAAAAACAATCTTAATTTGATTGCTTAATAACGATATATCTTGTCCGGGTGAGCGGTTAGTTCCGATGGAGTGCCGAAAAGTTTTTCGATGAGGGCTACGGCATAGATGTCGCTAGTGTCGCTGCTTAAGTGGCTAACTAAGAAACAACACAAGCTGAGATATGAGGTGCATAGGAGAAATTCGTGTCTGCATCGTTGTCCAGCGTTGGTGTAGCAGTATAGCACACGGCACGGAATGCTGAGGACCTGGGTTCGATTCTCAGCGCTGGTCTTATTTTTCTGGTTTTTCTGTGCATCTATATTTCAGTTTGTATTTTCGATGCAAATTAAGTAGCCATGTAACTTGTTTCAGAGTAAGGTCTTTCCAGTGGAATATAATTAAGTTTATCTACGTTATTTTAATCTCTATTCTGACTAAGTTGAGGTGCCAATGAGCGGGCCCCATGGATTGAAGAACAGATTACATTTACGAAGAACAGATACTATTGGGGGAGATAGTTTCTCCAGAGGTGACCATGAACTGGAAGTCGAGGCGCTGGTATTCTCCCTTAGGGGGACTGGAAACATCACGAGGGTGGCGCATGGCTGGTGGCGGATGGATGCTAGTGGTGAGTTGTTCTTTGTGGCGTTCTAAAGGGAAGGCTTTTGTTCAACAGTTGACGTCTTCTGGTGATGATGATGATGAATATAGTCGTACACTCAGCGAAATATAAGAGTCTTCTCTATCGATGCTAATTTAATAAAGAGAAACTTTGTGTGTGTTGGTTAGTACTTATGTAAAGTACGAATAAACATATTTAAGTATCGACACTTGACTGTCGTGTTGTTACAATTATCATCTAGGAATCATAATAGTCACATCACAAAGCCTCTACAGGATTGTCAGATTCTATTGACGTAGATGATCTCGTGGATTAATGAAATACCTATAACATTTTTCAGTTTAAGACTGAAGGTGACGCAGACCACAGTGGAGATGGAAAGACGATCTACATCATCACGCGGGATGGCAGGTGCTCGCGTTTGATAGGCGAGTGGACCAAAAAAGGAAAGGATTTGTTCAACAGAAGGACGGAAAGTATGTTATTTAATAACGTTATCTTTAACATCATTGAAAAGCGTGGTAACTGTATCTTTTAATTATGTTGACTTAGAAGTTTGATGTTTTCACTGCTCCAAGCGATAGAAGACCTGATAATTCGATATTAATTTCCGTTTGAGAAAGAGGGTTTTAACAGACAGACGGACGGACAGCAAAATGTCGTTTCCACCAGAGATGCAGAAATGTGTTTTCATGAACCAATAGAAACGCTTCATTTACCTGTCCTCGCTCCGCTTAACTGTTTCCACTAGAGCTGTCCTGAACGAGAAACTTGAGAAACACATTTCGTTGCATCTCTGGTGGAACCGCTAAGGCTTCAATTTGTACCAATTGAAGTACGGAACCATAAAAATGAAAAACTACACTTCTCTTAATTAACATAAGTTACATGACAAGAAAGTGTCAAGTTTTCGTGTAACGCAGATTAATCGGCGGACAAGAACTAGTTATTATCGCGATAAATTTACTTAAAATGGAACGTACCTACACACCTAAATTTCTAAGCTCAAGGTGTGCCGTATTAACGCAATCGCAGTATGTTACCGTTAAGTTTCCATTAAGGCAAAGTTGTAAGTAACCACCTGAGCCGCCTAGATCCGTGCCTTGTGGCAAGCGATACAGGGAAACAACCAAGCGGGGCGTTGTTTGGCAAGCTGTCTAACTAATTGCCACACTAGCGCATGCTTCGCTTCCTGGTGCAAGGGAGAAGCGGCGAGCGATTAAATTGTTTATAGTAGACGACACGGAACCTAACATTATATTTCCCTCTCGCTGATTTGGGATAAATGTGAGCAAGAGAGTAAGAATGAAAATGCATGAAACATAAGTTTTCTCTTAAATAACCTATACCTGTGCCATCCACGAAGACGCGTGATTTTGTCAAAATTATCCGTTAATGACATTGTAATAAGAACCACGGCACGCGTCATCGTGAATGACTCTACCTGTAACGTGATACAAAACTGGAAAATAAAACGAAGGACGTCAAAATCATCCATTTATATTGGTAAAAAAATCATATTTAATACAATTTATTTTTGCTAGCTGTACTTTTTGTCAACTTTTCTTGCATTTTCACCCAAACTACATTTTCATATTTACCAAATTTCAAGCCGATACCATTAACCGTTGAAGAGTTCCGTCCTGCGCAAACTATCCTGGCCGGACTACCTAAATGTCACTACCAGATTATAAGTCAATCCGACTACTGGAAGTTGGTCGAATGTAACTTTCAAGATTTGAATACAGACAGACAGACATACAACATGACAGGAGAAACTAAATAAAATAGTGAAATAAAAAAGATACAGGCGAATGAAGTTGTCTTTATAGAAAATAGTTATTTGTGCAACAAGAGAGCAAAGTTGTTTTTTGTTGCGAGTGTTGATTTTGAATCCCAAGTAAGCGAAGGATTCTATAATTGAATCACGAGCGTTAGCGAGTGATTCTAGGTTAGAATCCTAAGAGCAGCAAGGGATTCAAATACACGAGATGCAAAAAAACTTTGGTCTCGTGTGACACATACAATTTTTCACCCAGCAGCGAGAACATAATTTAAATGTAACATACGAATAAAACCACATAAACCTACTTGTTTACAAAACAAACACATTTTTTTAAAAATAGAATCCAATTATTAAGAAACAAATATAAGTAATAATCACATTTCAAACCATAAAAAAGTGTCCAGTAGATACAATACAAATCTCATACTCATAACATGCATTGTTATTTGAAAGAACTTCTCGTACTAATGTCACATTTATTTTTTAATACTGCAAAAAGCCTCATCTTAGGGCCATTAAAAAGGTTGAACAATAAACGTATAATTTATTATAAATGTTATTAAACCTTTAAATATGAATTTTATTAAGATTTCTATTACATAAACATAAATAGATTTGTTAAAAAATCATTCAATTTAACAAATATTTATTTCAACTGTAGAGGCAGTATACGGAATTCTTTTATAAAAAAAAAAAACAAGAGAAGCGGCTTTCGTGCAACGAGGTTGCATGCTTTATTAAACGATCGTGAAAATTTACATTTTGGAAATATTTTGTTGTCATGTAATTTATTAGGTATCGATATATTTTTAATACCAAAAATTTAATTTAAGATTGTAATCAACACATTTGATCCTATCTCTCGCTTTTTTCGTGTTGAAGTGAAATGACAGATCAAAGTAAAGTTCAAATATTTGGAAATCAGTGAGTAGACCCCGCACTTAACTCAGCATTTAAAAAAAAGTTACTTTGTCTCACGGAGTGAGCAAAATGCGACTTTGCTCACTGATTTCTCATAGCAAAACCTGCCTGTTTGAGTTGCTGAGGTGAAAAATAAATTTAGTGACAACTTAGTTTGTCAAACAATGTAATATATTTTATAACGAGGGACCAAAATCCCTAATAAACTCGGGATGGTTAGCAGCCCAAGTCCAGCGATGGCGGCTAAGAAAGCCCGAGGGAGTTTAAAGGATAGTTTTTAGTCTTGAGATGAAAACTATCATTTTCACTTAGAATGCAAGAAAACATAAACGAGCATAGATCTAGAAAAACAAAATTTTATATCATCTACTCAGCGCGCGCTCTTAGCTAATTGATGCACATGTCAGAGAATTTCGAAAATACCTAGCTACCAACTTACTGTTCACATTCCTTAATTTAAGTAAAATTTTCGCAGCTTTTATACTTTTTTATTATATTTTTCAAATCCCCATCCCTAAACAGCACAGATCCAACAAACGCTAAAAAATACCACTAAAACACGCTTCTAGGCGTTCGTAAACGTATTGCAGAAAGTAAAAGAATCTAAATCACTTCGTTGCATTTGTTGATATAATTCGATATGATTAACTAATAAACAAACGTACAGCTCTAACCCTGGAGCTAGAAACTTTAAGTTTAGAAATATGTCCTTGAGGATCATACATAATAGTGCACTAGGAAGGAAATTATCGAAATTACCACAGAATAAACAATTAGCTTATTCCTTATTCTTCCATGGAAAAAAGTTGCGCGTTTAAGCTAATTAAGGTACTAAAGCTACATATATATATATTGTATACCTTTTAGAATGACTTATATGTATTCAAAGAAATCCTCTCTCTTAACACATATACCAAATTCTACGCCAAGCCATCTAGCTGCATTTGAAAGTTGTGTAAAGGAGTTAGTACACCTCAGGTGTGCTGAACCTCGATCGAACAACGTATGGTAGTCTTAACTTTTCCTGTAGCCACTTTGCACATCGTTCACGTACGCCCCACCATCGAGGATGTAGGTAGATATAGCTACATTGTCTAGCTGCGTAACTTATCTGTTACGTACATTCGCGAGGAGGTTAATCACCAAGCGTACGTGTATTGAGTTTATCTCGTGGATCTGAAGATTTTACAGACGACAGAGTAAAGAAATCTGAATATGTAAATAAATTACTATCATCATCCGCTGGAGGAGGTCCACTGATGAACAAACCAGACCAGTAGGTAGTAGAATTAAATTCAATATGTTGTTAAGTGAAATGAGTTTTGATATTGTCTTTCTATCCTTGTTTGCGTGGTGCATATTTGCGATTATGTGCGTATGTTTTACAACACAATACAATATAAAGACTCTTTATTGTACACCAGAAATAGTAAGCGATACAGAAAACAGATACACAGAGAGAAAATTGTACTTTTATTTTTTATAATTTGTTTCTATTTGTAAGATATTTTAATTGGCTTCATTGTTACTATTAAATAAGCTTATTCTGTAATTTATAGTTGTTGGTCCTCCGAAAACAAATAAATAAACCGGTCACTTGTATTCTCTGGTTGCCTGCAACTCTTGTGAAATCGTCAGTCCACCTAATAAAAGCCTTCTTTATTCCGGATGTTAAAGATGTCATAAAATACCTAATCCTGAATAGACAGTGATTGGGTAAGTCCTGTTGAACACTCATGTAATAATTCTTTAAGATTTTGTATTGTACGAAAGATTAAGATCAAAATGTATCAGTATGGAAAAAGTAAAATTTACTTCGTTAAGTTAAGCAAAATATCAGCGAGTATCACGCAATAATGTACCTACTTAATTTCATTAAGTATGTGTAGTACCTACATAATGTACATCTCAGGTAAATTTATCAAAACGCTACGAAATACCACTGTAAAGGTGAAATACTTATTACTGGAAAACAAACGTACCTACTACGTAATAAACAAAATATTAATAGCGTTTGTTTACCGCAATGAATACCGAAAACAAAATAATGTCTGCGTTGAGATTAAAATTGTTTTATCCTTTTGTTGCAAATAAATCTGTTGTTGCTTTGATAAACTGCATCTGTTACCTATTTGTGTATGAATGTTTTTATTTAATTACACAGGTACATTGGCAGTGGGGAGCTTTCACAAATAAAAACACGAAGATGATGTTCCAACTCCAATCATTGAAATGCCTCCGATGTTAAAAACTATCTCAAATGTGGAAATTAACTATTGTACTTTATATTATTATTATTGTGAGGCTGATGGTGGAATAAACTGTTCGGAAATTATAATAGCAAAAAAAAACATTCAGACAAGGGGTACAAAAAGCTCAGCCGAAAGTTAATACAGGTTTAATAGAAAACAAAAATCTATCGATCGGCCCGTTATTTTTGCTTGGTTTTCATTTGTTTAAACAACGCCACATCGCACACTCTTTTTTTTCAGTAGAGCAACCGATAACACAAATAAACCTCATACAGTCGAGTTGAACTTGAACTTGTAAGCAAAATTTGAAACAAAATTATCTGAACACGCTTCTACGCTGTTAACAATAGTCGTGTTCAGATATTTTTGATCAAATGTTTGTTCACAAGTTTATGAACTCGACCGTACCTACAAAAACATGCGCTCAGAGGCAAGCTTTAAACATCCTTATCTTACTGGATCGCAGTAAAAATATTGTTGCAATCTTTTTAATCGGTGCCTGTTTCGTATCTCCTAGATCTTGAAATATCGTACAGACCGTTCGTTGAAGTGTGAACGAGTGGGTGATAAAATAAAGTGTCGCGGGTGATGCATCGGCGGTGGGGCGAGGTCAACGGGGCCTGCCATTGCTCTCCTTTGACATCTGACGATATGTGCTCTCTGCCTAGCAAGTGCTCGAATAAAACCAATTAATAAAAGTAATTTAAGCCAACCTCTGTGAGCACTCTTTTGGGTAAATTAAATTAGAAACCCACTGAATTTATTGATGAAAGGTTAGGATTAAATTCTGCCGAAAACTTTACTTAGTTCTGGCGAGCGAACTATGTATTACTTAGGTAGTACCATTAGTTAAGATTCTCAAATTAAAAGGAAAAAAATATGCATCATCATCGAATAGTGTCCCACGGCTGGGCAAAGGTCTAGCCTTTTGTTTTACGACTTATTTCTTATTATTTTTTAGTTGAAAGAAGTCAATGAAACGGGAGAAATTCGTTTCAAAAATAGCTATATAATAAAACATGTTGTTCTTTGATATGGACCTTCACAAACGCCTCGATCAAACTATTAGTCAAAATATTTGATAATAATAATAATAACAACTTGGCCCATACAATAAATACCTTACAGACTAACATACATATTAATAATCAAAAATGTAATTAAATATAAGTATAATAATGATAGTAAAAGACAGGCATCCGACTCAAACTATTGCGTAATCTGTGATATATACGCATGATTTTCTAAAAAAAAAACCTTTAAATTCAGCATAAAACACAAACAAAAAACAACCTAGCTACTTCCTTCCCCTCATTTACATTTCCGAGCGAAACTCATGCGAACATTAAATGAATAATCGCATTTTTGCGCTTGCAACTTCGCCGAATTCTGCAGGGTGCACCATATGCGGGGCGTCAGCCAGCACATCGCGCAACTTTATTTTATTACAAGTTTACGTAACTCGAGCGTATCTTGACGTTTCCCGCGTAACTTTCAGACATGTTAGACACGTCTCAGGAGTAAATTCGATGCCTGTCAACAGAGGGAAATGTAGCAGCGAAAGGACGGGAAGTTACCTTCAATATTCAACAACAACTTTTTATTCGGTTACCGGTAACCTTTTTCGTTGATATTAGTTTAAAGGCTTTGCGAAAACGATGGTTTGGCATGGTGTCCGCTTGATGTAACAAAATGAACCTATAAACAAACACGATATTCAGAGCCCGTACTTTTGATGCCGATGACATCAATTTGACGTCACGCTGCATATTCATAATTAATCATTTGTCAACCTGTCAAATAATCAGTACAGGAAGTCTTAGTATTTTTCGGGAATTTCCACAGGAATTTTGCAAAATCCCGGAATTTCAGTTCAACTGCTGTATCTAATGCCTTACGCGTGCGATATATATAACACTCACTTAGTAAAGGATTATTTACATACTAGTGTTCACCCGCGGCTTCGCACGCGTAAGTCATTAGATACAGCAGTTGAATTGAAATTCCGGGATTTTGTAAAATTCCCGTGGGGATTTCCGAAAATTACTATTATGAAAGCGTCGACTGTTTCGTACAACAGTACATCACTAGAAGCGACGTACATCCCTAGCGCGTGGAGTGAAAACTGACAGTTGTGGACGTGCAGATTCGGCGCGAAAAGAAGAAAACGCAAGAAGAGAAACCAATAAGATTTTTCAGTAAAACTTGTAAGTTTCCCCCTTTAACATTACTTAGATGTCCTGTACTGATTATTTAACAGGTTGACAAATTATTAATTATGAAACACTAATTGGAATCACCTATATGCAGCGTGACGTCAAATTGAATGTCTTCTTTCTTTCTCTAATGTGAATAAATGTCTTTTTTCTTTCAAATTGATGTCATCCATCGGCACCAAAAGTACGGGCTCTGAAGATATTGTTGCAGTTGGAAGGATTTATAGGTTTGCTTGGTAGGTATTGTACTCGTAACTTTAGAAAATTTTATAACTGAATTTTGGTGGTTTTGGTTTGGTGCCCCTTTTTGACTTTTTGGTATAAATACATTATTTCCAAACACGATTGTCAGTATAATGTTTTTACCTAATATGATAAATATGCCTGTCAAAGCAAACAGGCCCGACTATTTCAGTTCTAATGAAACTGTTATTCAAAAGTTTATACAAACCAATCATCAGATTTCAATATAATTGAAATATGATATCGCATAATATAATCATTTTTGAATGTACATTTTAATATTGTCTTTAGAATTTCACATCGGTGAAAGGTCTTTTGTAATAAAATACTTTGAATGAAAGCATACTTATATGAATTTACTTTTGTTCTTGATAACAGTTACTTATTTATGTACAATCTATTGTCCATTATAATAGTTTTTTTTTATTCGATTGGATGGCAAACGAGCAAGTGGGTCTCCTGATGGTAAGAGATCACCACCGCCCATTAACATCTGCAAAACAAATAGTATCTTATCCAAAACAAATCATTGTCTACACATTCATATTTCGTAGTAAAAGGTACACCAAAATATAAAATGTTATTTCATTCTTTGTGTTTCCATAACATAACAACTGTACTGCGGTTATGTTTTTTTAGCTGAATAAATCTCTTTCTTTCTTCAAAATACACTAGGAAAACGAGCGGCTACAAAAAACACCAATAACTTCTCTACCTCTGCTAGTTTCAAAGTAATTCGTAATTTATGAAGCGGTTTTAGTTAGTTAGTTTTGTTTATATTACCAGCCCTTTTGAAAAGACCATTATTGTCAAAAAGAATCTGCTGCAAGGAATTTATGTTTGAAACCAAAAATCACAATTTAAATTTATTTAACCTCTAGTGTGAGCAAAATAAACTTACTAGTTAGTGCAAATAAAAAAATAACTACCAAGGGAATTTAACCAACTTTTTCCCTTTCAAAACGGTTAAAACATACGTTTCGTGACAAACTGAAAAATGCCACCAGAATATTGCACTTGCTGAAGTCCTTATACAATCGTCAGTAAACTCTACTTTTGCCCACACGGGAAATAGGAATTCTTCTTTAGCTTGAAACATCGGGCGTCGCAAAACGCATACTAAATAAATTATTTACACTTGAGGGTACATTCTCGCTTGTCATTTATTTAAAACGCGACCGAACCCGTGCGTAGCAGCTTAGCACTTCAATATTCTAATGTATAGGTATGCATGTTACAAAGACAAAGAAAATACTGTTTATTTTTACCATTATCTAAAATAAGATTTTATTAATACCTAAGTATAGGTACAATATTACACAAATACTTTCAATAATAAATACTCTAATGGAACGTAATCCAAACCACATGTCGTTTTTATAAATATTGTAATAAAAGTTTTTAAAGCGAAATTCAATAATTTTATAATACTTGTAGCAATAGAATTAAAAAAAGTAATAAGACTATCAAAATTTAAGTATCAAGCAAATTATATACCATTGATAAAATATGAAGATAAAAATCAAAATAATAATTTGACCCAGACTAGTGAAATTTTTCAAACGGTTGGAAAATTAAAAAGAACATTTTGAATGAATAAGATTATCGAAAAATATATATCTATACGTAATACCTACTATCTTATAAACTTAACAGAATATTCCCGTAAAGTTTTTCAATATTTTTAATTGTAGTTCGTTAACCTTTTCATACATTGGTCGGTGTTCAAAGTATACAGCGTCAAAAGCGAAACTAGGTAGATGTTGAATCAAAAGTTCTGAAGAAAACCCAGCAGGCGCTAAAATACTCCGGATTCGTTTTAAAACACCTACTTTACTATACATTGAGAAATTAAGGATTGATATTGTTATAAAAGTCTGATATAGCTTCAGTTAGTGAAAGTCAACAATGTTACTGTATGGAAATTGACGTTTTTCATCGTGGTTTTAAATTGTCCATTTAATCTACGACTTTTATTTATTTACTACGCGTTACAAAGTGAATGCTTATCGTTCTGATGTGCCAGGCCTATCAACTTTATACAATTAAATAACTGAAAACCAGAAAGTAGTTTGCTCAGTATCGAGAGTATATATACAGGCTGTTCAGCACATGGACCGTCAAATTTTTTTGGGATATTGATAGGGTTATTTGCTATGTTTTCGCATTTGTACCTTGGGTCCTAGCGATTAGCGAGGTTTAGCGAGGTTGCTTACTCTTTAATAGAGGCCGTTTTGCTGTGAGTTTGATTTTCTTCTAAAAACGTGGAAGCGCAACTGAAAAAACGCAATACGGTATTTGACTATTTTGTATATGTTTTATAAATGAAAACTACACAATGCCTGTTATCGAATAGAGAAACAATTTTTAAGCTACCTTTACAAATAACAAAGTTATAAAGGTTTGAAATTCAAGATTAGACAGAGAGAGACATACTGGCACGTGACGTCACACGCCAGTACCGCCATACTTGCTGCATAGAGAAAAGTGTTTGAGAAAGAGACAGGTGTATAGATTTTTCAATTATATATGGTGCTCCTACATTGGCTGTTATAAATGTTATATTCATACTAATATTATAAATGCGAAAGTGTGTGTGTGTTTGTATGTTTGTGTGTTTGTACGTTTGTACGTCAAAACGCTGCGACGGATCGACGTGATTTTTTGGCATAGAGATAGGGGCCTGAGAGTGACATAGGCTACTTTTTATCTCGGAAAAATGCACAGTTACCGAGGGAATAGCGCGCGATTACCGAATTCCACGGGGGCGAAATAACACCATAGAACAAATTAGAGGTTTTAATTTATTGTATAACATTTTAAATGTTATATAATATGGTAATAATGTATAACATTTGGTATAATTTGTTATACAATGTAATAAAAAAAATGTTTTACAACGTTATACAACACTTTATAATTATAACACCAGTGTAGGAGCACCATAGCAAAATATACAGGAATATTTTTTGAAGTAGGTAATGAAAGTGTTCGAAAATAAAATGCAATCTGTATCATCATCATCATCATACCAGCCTATATACGTCCCACTGCTGGGCACAGGCCTCCTCTCAGAACAAGAGGGCTTGGGCCATAGTTCCCACGCGGATCCCACGCAATCTGTATCATATTGTATTGTAAATGAAAAAATATTTTGGGGGTGTCGGTTTGCAGTTATTTAATTAACACCTTGTATACCAACTTTTCCGTCAAAGTCCATCTGAGGATCCGAACCCGCCACAAAGCCAAGCTTGAGCATAAATGTTCTTGGAAAGTTCGTCCTTATTTGTTTAAACATGCTGACGTATTTTTAATGGGGATTCAAATTTTAAAAAGTTCTGCTGTTTGCTTACCAAACAAGTATATATTTACAGAAAGTAATGTGGACAACACTGTGGGCAGAAGTTAGATCGATTAAAAGTTCGATATCGAGTCGGATAATAAACCTTTATTTTTTCCACCGGCGAGGCGAGACGAGACGAGGCGAGACGAGAATTGAAATTTGTATGGCAGCGCCCGCGGCGGCACGCGGCGGCTCGCGGCATGCGCGTGAGAATGCACACAAATTTCAATTCTCGTCTCGTCTCGCCGGTGGAAAATCACCCATTGAAAGGCAGGTACATGTTACATACATTTTACTTGCCCCGATATCGTATCGGTGTCCGATACCGATATCGGAGCGGATAATTTGTTCAATTCTACGCAAGACTGGAACGCCAAATGGGACTCTTGGTACTAGCGCCATCTAGCGATATTTTGTCTCTCAGGAAACCTTCATGCAGTATATATTTTATCTCTTTCATCATTTCGAGCATGACGTTTGTATGATTAATCGTTCGTTTTTTTGTATGGGAATTACTTATTTATACACTCTCAATCATACTTGCGTAAATTTCAATTTGCACAAGCAATCATGTGCGTTAAGATGGCGGAACGGTATACCGCACAAGTGGATTTTTTACGCCAATTTTGTTCAAGCCGTTTGCGCATGCAACTGTAGCCAGGGCCTCAATTTTTAATTTTGTTTCAAAAATTTAATTGTTTTTTTAGGATCGACTCTCTATTGACCGTTTTTTTATTATGATGTCGATAAGTCGGTATGCAGATATAACGTTATTGAGATAAAACAAAATAATCCTGTGCGTGTGTTTGTTAATTCTGTTTTATGTATCGCTTACTATATACTTATTGTATTGTATAAAAGGTACGCATTTTGTATGGGACCCCGGTTTAATTTTTATTTCTTTTTCTTAATTTTATAATTTTGACTTAATTTAAATAATAAATAAATAAAAAAACATATCATGGGGACACTTGATACCAATTAATGTAATATTAAACATCCAAGACCCGAGAACAAACATTCGTATTATTCATACAAATTTCTGCCCGGCCGGGAATCGTAACCCTTATAATCATTTATTATTGTAGCGGCAATAGAAATACATACATATTATGACTGTATAATTTTTTTGTAAAGATTTTTAGACACAGACCTGTAATGGACAGACAGACGGACGGACAGTGTAGCAACTTTAATATAGGATTCCTTCGAGTACGGAACGCTAAAAATGCTACAATACGATGTCCGGATAATAATCCATGACTTTGCAAAAATTGAAATGTGTAAATTTCATTGTACAAAAATAACAAATAGGTACAATTTAATAAACGTCGAGAAAAGCCCGAGTTAATGAAAAGATAAAATTTATCGGCAACGTAACTTGTAAATATCCTTGTCAATGAATTAAAATCAGTTGAAGAGTTGTGTGTGAAGTTGGTGTTTGTGACATAGTGCTTTAGTAGCGGTTTCCGAAATGTTTTTGATTGGTGTATAAAATTATAAGTAATAGCAAAATTTTACAGATTGTTTTACGTACCATTTATTTTAGACTAGAGTTTACCTGCGGCTTTGCACGCGTAAATTATTCGATCTAGTAGTTCCAATTGAAACTCCGGGATTTTACAAAATTCCCCACGGAATTCCCATAATTCATTGAGGTTGTGTTAAAAATAACTGTCCAAAATTTCAAGACTCTATATCAAAATATCATTGCAACTATATTTTATAATTATTTAAGATTTGTAGGTCCGTAATTTATGAGCGTTATTTAACACATTAAAGCTATGTTTGGTAGGATGTCAATTTACAAACCAATTGTTCGTTAATAAATTGCTTAAATGTCAAACTTAATGTTGTCGATTCAACCTTTTATTTAATCATTATGTAACTACCTTTACTTAATTACCTACTGTTTTTCGCGTCCAAATTTGAAGTGGGTATGAATAAAATTAAATTTTATTCAAATCTAAAAATAGGTATACTAATTTTCTCAAAAAAAAACATTAACTTACCAATTCTCCATTCTAATGATCCATTCGCAAACTATTTACGCTCTTCACAAGTTCAACACGTGTTCAGCACAGACAAACACCAAGTTCAAACTTGCAATGTTCGTAACAGCTACGGCGTAGCGGCGTAGAGCGCTACGACGTAGAGGACCGGCGCGACTGGAGCCCCGTGAATAACTGAGCGCGTCGCTGCAACGCCGCGCACCCTATGCAATCCTAGTACACGCATCCATCTGAATTCTTTCCCACCGCACCAAACGTCTAATTTACTCATGCATTCGAAATTGCGACTGTAAAATATTAACAACCAAATAACGTATATACAACACAGAGCGTAAAATACGCCCGCATTTGAGACCCGGGATTCCACACAAAAACCATTTAAAAATGCCGTATTTGCTCGCCTTTGATCGCCATACATTAAACCGGGTTTAGCTTTAACGTTAAATCGAAATTTATTTCCGGCCTGCTTTACACAGCGAGGGTTTACCAGCAGTCAATATCTTATTTAGTACCGCATAAAACAGGTAACGATAAAAAATATATACAAAAAAGCCACACAGTTCTTTGAGTCAACTTGAACCACATGAAAAATAATATGATATCCATTATGATATTAAAGAAAATCCCCAGAGCCACCGGTGGCTTTATGAAAGAATTTTATAATAAAGAGAAGAAAATTATTCAATTTTCCCTGAAAACAAAGATGGAGCCAAAAGAAATTCCGTTTCCACCTGGGGCTCGGGGGCTAGTCGAATTTATTAGCATTCAAATGATTTATAACTAGCGAGCAGCAGCTGAATATTTTCTGATTCGTCTTAAATTAAATTCTTTCATTCCTTTGACTGGATTTCATTAAGGGTAACGAAATGCCAGGGAGATGAAAAAGAGATAATCATGGTGGGGGTTGCGTACGAACAGAGGCGCACTCTAGGCCTCCACACTCCGCGGCGCTCCGCTGCACTTTCTGCCCTCCCTGGTGCTCCAGGCTCCGTACTCTACTGCACTCCTAACTACACTCCACAAACTTCCTTATTACGACTAATTGGATAACTGCAGCGTTAATTTTATGCAAAAAGTTTCGCTCAGGATATTTAATGACAAACAAGATGACTTCGCGAAGTTTCTTTTAATTAGATTTTTAAGGCACGAGTTCTAATGTTGAGTCTCGTTCACAACTGGGTTAATTTTCTATTAAATATTTTATAGTTATGTACAGACGGAAGTCACAAGTCTGTTAAGTCCAGTGAGTTCCGTGAAAGGCATTGGAAATTTTAACCTAACCTAATATCAAATGTGACGATCTGTTTATAAAATAATATCTATTGCCAGCGGCTTCGCCCCGTACCACTTTTTTAAAATTTTATTTAGTGCAAACCTTGTCCTGACAAATAACGAACAGAACAAAAAATAATTATCTAAATTGGTGCCGTCATTCGGAAGTTATTATGTACTTACATACATTTCGGCGTTTGTTTTTGTTTTCGTTTCGTTTTTTTTATGTTGCTTTTTCAATTCTTTGACACTGTCTTACATTTGAATAACTTTTGGTCATCAATAAGCTTGATGTGTATAAAGACTGCTTTGTGTAACGCTCGTACATATGTTCAACCATTTACTTAAAAAAATACTCTTCGGAAAACAGTTGCACATCCCAATAAAGTTATTAGGGTTCCGGACCTTAAATCTCCGACAATATCTTAAGGCTCCGACAATATGGCTTGGAAAATACCAACATTTAAAATAATATCTTAACATTCCAAATTGTGTAGGTAACTTGACATTCCAAATTGTGTAAAACATATTCCTTTTGGCTCGAGTCCTGACACACTCCATTAATAGATGGTAAACACCTTCAACCACATCGCACTATACACAATTTGGAGAGTCTGCCTTTCTCATTAAATGCGCAAACTTATTTAAAGGAACATGGTCAGATCGAAGTCTATGCACACAAATAACTTTTGCTCTGGAAAGACTAACAGAGTCAAACCAAGTTACACGAGGAGGCTCAGACTGCATTGTCCTATACCAAATGCCCTTGAATTGAGACCGGCTGTCGAAATGCTCTTTGCAGAGGTCATGACATTTGTTTTTATAACGCAAAATTACCTCAGAAAATTCAGGAGCAATGACGGTCTCTGTTCTACTGCGAAGTTGATATCTCTTTTGCAGGCTAAGATAGAATCATGATCGTAAATTATCAAGTTATCAAGTTGTGTGTTGTGTGTTTGTGTTGTTGTATTATCATGAAATGTAATACAATCCTTCGTAAGTGGGTTGCACAATGAAAAATTATTATATCAATATAAAAATGCAGTTTACGAAATAAGGTCTCTCTCAAACTTAAAAAAGGTGAACTATAACGAAACGTAATTTCAGGTCCTAGTTTTTACTTAAAATTTAGACTGCAAGCTGCTACCGGCCCAATTTCTCAGCGTGCGTTGCTTCGCTGCGTTGCTGGAATATTTAATGAGCAAAGAACAAAAGCCTTGTGTTTAGAGGCCGAAAGCCTTCGTCATTACGCCCGTTCGTTGGGTGACTTCGTTAACTATGGAAAACGCGATGTCACGCGCGCCTATTATACTAAATATTGTACATTAGGTTAGCGCGTGCGGTTCTTGTGCATTACGAGGTGCACCGAATGTATAGAGAACCTAGAGTTACTTAATAACATAATTTTTCCTCAGTTACGAATTTGGACTTCCGCCAAGTACCTAATTAAGAAAAAATGTACGGAGATCCATATCTGAAAGTCTCACTTCTTTTATTTCTTCACAAAATGAGGTATTTAATTTAGAACATAGTTTGACAAGAGGAAGTCATTATTTGTTGCTATTCCACGAAAGATTGCATAAGGGCCTTTGTTTACACTTGTTCCTTAAGAGTTGAATATGTCTATTTGTATTTTATTGCTTGCCCTTTTGGAAAGGGTCGAATTTCTGTGTCTAAATTGCCTTTTAAACTTTTTGTTAAAACTAAACTTTTGTCTTTACTTGGAATTCTCAGGGCCACGGGTAACTTTTTAAAACATGTGGACTTGATCTTTTAAAATTTGATTCTGAGATTTTTTTTCTATCTATTTATAAGAGAATATGCGGGACGATCTACGTGAACCACCTCACTATCCAGGAAGTAATCTCGAACTGTCCAAGAAGTAAGTATGAAATTACGTCCTGAACAGTAACGGGTTCCTTTAAAAATTTGGAACCCGTCATAAACAACGCACGGGCCGAGTGGCAGTATTGAGTGTAGTTAACTCTCAACAGAGGTTTTTCCGAACCGGTGGTAGATTTTTTTTGACATTCATAAGTGCTTGTTGTAGCCTAAATTGAATAAAGATATTTTGACTTTGACTTTGACTAACTAGTATTTTGAAATGAGTCATCATCATCATCATCATCATCATCATCATCAACGACCATCATGATCACCATGACTAACCATCATCATCATCATCATCACCATCAATCATCATCACTTTTCTCATTATCATCATCATCGTCATCCTCACCATCATCATCATTACATCACAATCACCGTCATTTCATTATCACAATCATCATCATTTTTGAGAAAAGCACTATACAAGCTTCGACCAGTAATCGCCATCCTAGCCTCGCATCACTGATCTATTCGTCCAGGATGGCTTACTTACTTATCTCTGCAGTAATGTACTATTACATTGACTACGAAACCTTTTATTACACATGGATGGTCTATGGGCTTAGTTGATTTTTTCACCCATCAACGCTTTGCTTGTTTCGCAAGTCAACATGTGCTACAAATTTCAACTTTGTTGTTTAGTGTTAGTAACATTAAATTTAATAGTCCTTCCGAACACATCAAATTAAACCTTCGCTTCCGAGCACCCGCTTTAATGTATCAAAATAGCGGAGCCCAAACTCTGAAGTTAGAATTTACTAAAACGGTGCCTGATTTAACGCTACCACTGAATTATACTGTTTTCATGTTTAACTTAAGTCTTAGAGTGTATTTTATATATAATGTTGTTAGGTTTTAAAAGTCTAAGTTTACGGTGACGTAGTCGAAATGACATAGAGCGGAAATTTTATATTGTCTCGTTCCTTCGTCTGTCCTTGTACACAACAATCACGCTAACACACGCTGACAAAATGGTAGAATAAAATTTGGAAAAATTTAATATGTAGCTTGTTAAAAAAAATACAGATTGCTAAACCAATTTTCGATTCAGGGAACTGTTTGTCAATTATTGCAGGTGGTAAGACCTTGTGCAAGGTCCGCCCGGATTGCTACCACCATCTTACTCGCTAATCCTGCCGTGAAGCAGCAGTGCTTGCACTGTTGTGTTTCAGCGTGGAGAGTAAGACAGCCGGTGAAATTACTGGCACTTGAGGTATCCCATCTTAGGACTCTAGGTTGGCAACGCATCTGCAATCCCCCTGGTGTTGCCGGTGTCTGTGGGCGGTGGTGATCTCTTACCATCAGGAGACCCACTTGCTCGATGCCATCCAGTCGATTAAAAAAAAGTTGAGATTTAAAGTTAACCCTTTTTCAGGCATAGTGCATATAGCGACCACATAAATGTACACAAATATTCGACCTTGCTTAATTTATAATATGGTAGAAAATCAATTGAAGTAGGTAATTAAAAATATTATTAGTTTTTAAATTACAGCCTTATAGGTAAACGATATAAAACAATATGATTCATTTTGTAGTGCATATCTAAATTAGCGGGGCCTGGAAAAGGGTTTTTGTTATTATTTTATTAGATTTAACTTAGCAGGTATGTTAGTGTCAAATTTTCCAACGTAAATTGCTCCCACTTGACGTGGTCGGATTGACTTTTAATTCGGTGTTTTAAAGTAGATGGAAAACAGTGTCAGTACAGTTAGCTAAATGTATTATCACACAATAAAATTACAATAAGGTTGTAAACAGGTAATTATGTTTTAAGCTAAACTCTTGATCTACTAAAGATAAGAGATAACTATGTATAGGTAAAAGGTTTTATTTTGATATTCTGTATACAGCTTATGCCTTTGCTAAAAAATTTGTTTGATAAATTGCTATCTCCAAAAGCATGGAAATTAAAAAACTTAAATTATGTATCAGCATATCCACAAATTCATTTTATTATGTACCCATTATCTAAGGCACATCAGCTCAGTACCTAAAATTCATCACTGCAGGAGCAACAGTGACATAAAATAAAGTCACTAATTACCTGCCATCATATGGTATTGAAGGCGCCACGAGTATCATTGTGCGGCGGCCGCTGACTCCTAATTACCAACACGTGGGGTTGCTGCGGCCCCTTGGAACTAAGAATATTGGATGATTCATTAATAAATAGTTTAACTTCTGTAGGGTTCCGTACCACAATAAGCGAAAGCGAAACCATTGTAGGATCACTTTGTTATCCATTTATCTGTTCGGCCGTCCGCCTGTCACGACCTTTTTATTCGGTTATAACGTCCAAAAAAATGTATGTAGGTATACCTACAAAGTTTACTTTCAACCATTCTTTGTACAAAAATAAACAAATTAAATTGTTGTAACGGATAACTCAAGTGCGCGTGTTGGGGCAGCCGCCGAGTCACGTGCTCCTGTGAAGAAGGGCTACGAAATAGCACGAAACATGTCTAGCTAAACTCGATTTAAGACGTGAGTTATCCGTTACAATATCATTTAGTATGAGTGAGTCTCACGGTAGTTTCATGTTCAAAATAAACAAAATTGACGAATGTCAAGATACCATATCCCTTCCAATCTCAATGTTTGAGTGAATAAAGGAACATTTACTTAGGAACCACCAAAGAGTAAGTCCATATGCGATGAGTATTGCATTTAATTATATTATGTAAACTTCATCATGTAAAGTAACAAAACACACACACACACAAACATCACGCATGTATTCCCAAATGGGGTAGGCAGAGCACACGAAACGTTACCGCATCGGAGCGACTTTTAGCTTTTATGTAAAGTAACATATCCACATATTCGCATATCCACTTCCCATGTGTTCGGTCTAATGAGGCGTTGGCATAGACAAGAACTCGCTGTCGATCTGTGGCTGTGGTCGCGTAACGAGCTCGCCACACTGACGAACCGAGGGACTCCCTAACACTTTCCTGCAACACTGTACAACTGTAAACAAAAGAAGATCGACTGTGACGGCCGAGCGAGCGTGCTTTGTTTGATTGTACGCTCTTGCACTAAATGCATGAGGTGAGAATGAATATTTTTTTCATCACACTTGCTCGTAAACAGTGTCGTAACATGCAGGCTACCTTAGTTGCAACCCCCCAAATAAAACCCTCGACCTTAATGTGCTTGTCATGAAACCCGTGGTCGGTAAATGTGTCATTGCGCGTACACATTTTCTTGTCATGAAGCCCAAGGTCGGTAAATGAGTCAGTGCCCGTACTGATGGCGCTGCGCGCGCTGCTGCAGGGCTACATGGACCACCACATGCACACGCACGTTGCGGCGCATGCCGAGGGAGGTTGAGGGCGACGTTGCCAAGAGCACAGCCTAAGGTATCGCCAATATTTGGAACAATTATATTTTTTCTTTTACAAATATAAAATTTTACTTGCAAATGTGATGAAAAACATTGTATGTCGCACGGGCGGTACTAGAATTACGAACATCGACTCATTAAAGCCCTCAGTCTTCGACTTCGGGCTTCTAATAGACTCTCGTTCGTAATTCCTTATTTACCGCCCTTAAGACACAATGTACTATTGTCGTCTCTTTCAAGCACAGCAAATGGCAAGGTGCAAGTAAGACATAGCACCTATGCCTGGCAATAAGAGGCTCGTATTATTTGGTGATGTACTTTTTTAGTTAATTAGTACCCCACGGAATTCACACTTTGTTAAATATCACCTTTGATGTTTTTACTTACAAGCTTCAATTTAACTTCACCTTATGTATTTGTTTGTTTGTATGCTTCAAATATTGCAAGTTAATTGTGATCCATTTCCATTGGTTGGATTGACTTCAAAGTTGGTATACATATTTGTAAGAAAAAATTACTGTCAATAGATTACCTAATTATTACCTACTACCCATAACATAAACTTTGCTTAGTTTGGGACTCGGCTAATTGGTGTCAATTGTCTCGTGATATTTATACATTTATTTTAGATTATTTCATTATTTTATTGCCTGCATTTTTACTTGCATGATTGCACTTGCACTAACCTTCTTGTTTGATTATTTGAAACGCTAATTGGGTACCTTAAGTTTTCTGGGATGATCCATGTAATATTTCTATCGTTAGTAGACCCATAATGAAGCTCACTCCTGTAGATAGATATTCTTTTCACTTACCGTTTTTTTTTAAAATAAATTTAAACTTTATTTTGGTAAACCACACGTTTCGTGGGGTTTTGTGCCTTGGTCTGTTTGATCTAAAAAAAGAGGTCGTATGGACAGCTGTCAGATGTCAAATGTCGCCGTACAATGACACATACGTATACACACACCTACACACACGCGTACGTGTGGTTTGCCAAAATAAAATTTCAATTTATTTTTACAAAACAAACGGAAACTGAAAAAAATATATATCTACAGGAGTGAGCTACATTGTAAGTCTACTATCGATAAAAAATATAATATGGACCATCCTAGAAAACTTAAGGTACCCAATTGTTCACACGAACAAAGCCACAGATAGAACATAGGAGCTATAACTTAGAATAACGCAGGTGGCAGGTGGTAGGACCTTGTGCAAGGTCCGCCTGGATTGCTACCACCATCTTGCTCGCTAATCGTGCCGTGAAGCAGCAGTGCTTGCACTGTTGTGTTTCGGCGTGGAGAGTAAGACAGCCGGTGAAACTACTGGCTCGTGAGGTATCCCATCTTAGGCCTCTAGGTTGGCATCGCGTCTGCAATACCCCTGGTGTTGCAGATGTTTATGGGCGGTGGTGATCTCTTACCATCAGGAGACCCACTTGCTCGTTTGCCATCCAGTCGAATAAAAAATAATAATAACGCCCCTAATAATGCTTTTATATGTCTTACATCATACAAATCATCCACGTTAAGTCCAAAAAGATCCAATCTCCTGTTTCCGCTACAGCGTGTCAATCAACTTTATAAGGACCGCCTCCACTTAATCCATTTGAGATCGGATATGGGCTAGAATGTTCGCAAACGATATATATATATAGACCGGCAAGAAAAATAGTAATCATTCGATTGTGGCGTATGTATAAAGGCTTGATTTAACGTCAAAGGTAAACTTCGTTTTTTTTGTTCGATTTGTGATATCGGCTATGGCTTAAAGAAGCTATATTAAATATAAACATTTTAGAAGCAATTAAATTGGTTTGGGAGTAAGAGAATAAGGTATACAAAGCAAGTAGCATTAAATAATGTAAATTTTAGTATTTAAGACATATACTACCTACTTTATTTATATAATTACAGTACATAAGTTTAGTTAGAAAAAAGACGAAAAAGGCGATGTAGAGAAAAGACTTAGACACACATAAAATCGAGTGACATATAAGCATGTTCTTGAGAGAGACGAGTAGCAGAAAGATGGTGAGGCATCTGTCCGGGGGGATACTGTATAGACTACATAGTAAAATAGGCGTTTTCAGAAAAAAATGTTAAAATGACTTTTTTTAGATTTGGATAAAATTTCGTTTTCCTACTTAGAATCAGAAGCACTTTCGATTGTAATAGGAGAAAAAAGGGTCCCGATTTTTTATTCCGTTACGTTACCGTTTTCATAAACGTTTCTATGACGGTAGTGTTATGGATAACACAAAATATATAAGAAACCTGGGACACTTTTATTCTACTATTGCAATCGAAAGTACTCTGATTCTGAGAGTAAGAAAACAAAATTTCATCCAAATCTAAAAAAAAGTAATTTGTACAACTATTTTCTATGTCAAATAGCTGGCAAACGAGCATGCGGTTCACCTGATATGTGATCACCGCCGCCCGTTGTCACCTACCGCATTATTAGGACTGCGGGTGCGTTGCCGGCCTAAAATGGGGGCTAAAGGGGGGAGGGGGGAAGAGCTAAGGTGAGTTGGGCCTCCGGATCCCCCACTCACCATACGAAACACAGTAGCAAAACTACTATTTCACGCCGGTATTCTATGGGAGTGGGTAGGTACTAACCCGGTCGAGTCGGCCCATTCGTACTGCAGCCAGCAAGTGGTTACAGTAAGGCTCTACTACAAAACTAACTTTAACTAACTTTTTCTGGAAACGCCCAAATAGTACCGAGGTGACTGAGGTCCGCTTGGTCTAGATTCGACAGAAAACGCATATTTTTCCAAAGATAAGACCAAACTAGATAGATTGTTGCGTCCCCAAAAAACCCCTCAAAAACAATTTTAACAAAATCATTAAAGCCGTTGTCAAGATCCCTCGAATAAATAAATTTTATTTAATTTTAATGCTATTTTATTTTAATTTTTATATTTTTGCAATGAATATAAGTATTAATTTTTAATTAAATTTTGAACCGACCTAACTTAATGTCTTAAACTTTCGTGATTTTCACTCATATATTTTGAAATACCACGCACAGGACTTATCACGCTAACACACACGAGTAATATTTACCTCGACGTTTCAACAACATTACAGTGGCCGTGGTCACGAGTAGACTGACGTGTGGGGTGTCAATTCTGCCAAGCAACGTTAACGTAAATATTACTCGTGTGTGTTAGCGTGACAAGTCCTGTGCGTGGTATTTTGACTACGACCTAACTAAGTTTGTTAGTTGTGTACTAACAAAAGGATCTATGTTGTCTGATGAATAAATAATAATTATTATTAATAAATAAAAAGTACCTATTGTCACAAAAGAGCTAGTGTTTAAAATATTATGATTTTAGTTTTACGAAAAACGTATAATCTTTTTAATTTTTTAATTAATTAATCAAAATGTGGTTAAACCACTCGTTACACACCAAATTTCTTTGATTTTTATTGTTTAAAATTTCACGATTCTCACTCATAGTTATTATTATTACATTCGGAAATTCGGGACTTAACGCGCTAATAATAATTGCTGATAATTATCAAGACGTTACTTTGATTTCCCAATATAAAATACTTAATCAAAGAACAAAACAATTTTTTGTATCTCTCAGTGAAACCAATTAGTAGGGCACGGGCCGAGCGGGACTCACCGAACCAGCTATTGCCAAATTATTTTTTTAATTAAAACACATTTGGTAGGGTTTTGCCACAAAAACTCTGATACATAAATTCGCATTGTCGCTCTTTATGTTTCTGAATCTTATTCGGTTTTAAAATGAATCCGGAATAGGTATTTATTATGGGTTGAGTTGATCAGTCAAACTAATCAAAGCTCTTGTTTAAAACCGGCCAAGAGCGTGTCGGACACACCCAAAATAGGGTTCCGTAGCCATTACGAAAAAATTAAGTAATATTTTTCTAAGGATTTCGTATTTTATACGGAATCATCCAAGTTTAGGTATATTCTATACCTTAGGCTGCTATTTACTGTTAAACTACTAATAATTCTCAAGCAAAC
This sequence comes from Choristoneura fumiferana, assembly GCF_025370935.1. Taxonomy (NCBI): domain Eukaryota; kingdom Metazoa; phylum Arthropoda; class Insecta; order Lepidoptera; family Tortricidae; genus Choristoneura; species Choristoneura fumiferana. Next base: position 13,956,227 of record NC_133483.1, on the reverse strand, counting down.
TTAGCCGATATAGTTTTCCTTGAAAGTTTGATATACCCACCGGTTTAGATTTTAGAGGGGGGGGGGACGCTCGATTTTAATGAAAATTTGCACTTTAAAGTTGTATATTTCGCAAAAAAAAACAATGAATCGAAGAATTGTCTTAGCAAACCCCTAATGCCTAATCTAAAGACCTATCCAACGATACCCCACACTATATCTAGGGTTGGGTGAGAAAAAAAACCCCACTTTACACCTATGGGAGGTACCCTAAAAAAAATTTTAATTTTTTATTGTACCATTTTGTCGGCAGACACGTATATCCGTGCAAAATTACAGCTTTATAGCATTGATAGTCCCTAAACAAAGCCGCGGACGAACGGACAGACAGACAGACACATAGACAGACATGGCGAAACTATAAGGGTTCCGTTTTTGCCATTTTGGCTCTGGAACCCTAAAAATACTACGGATTAATTTTACAACATCTTGTAAAATACCTACATAGTTAAGTAACTAAACAAAAAAATAAACTTTATAGTTTGTAGTTTGATTAGATATTACTTTTCGAAGAACCTACATATGTATATCCATAACCTGAAACTTACTAATACAAGACTTAAACGATGTACATGTACGGACATAAAAGTAGATACAATAGCTTCCTACGAGTATCTACATGGTTAGTTAATATCACGGCTACTCGTACAGTTGCATTGTCCGTGAACGTGTTAGCAAGAAATTCGCACTCTGACCATTCAGACAGAGTACTGTCGAATTCTAGGATTAATACTACGAAAAGCATTAATTTGGTTCCTCGTTGCATATATCTGCGGGTAAAGTTCGAAAGCGTGCACGATAAGCTAGCACATCCATTCCAACCCAATGTATTCTCCACGTCGAGAGCAAAATTTACGTAATTGATGAAATACTTGACATTGACTGGGCAAGTAAAGTACCCGGGTACACTGCATTAAGTACCCGTAATTTGTGTTCGAGGAGACCCATTGTGTCGCCAATAGCTTTCAGGTTCAAGGAGAAAATCGATGATTGTCTACTTACCCCGACCTCTCGTGTTTAACGGTCTGCAATAAACATAAAACACAAGAATCACAATAAAAATCTGTGCCTGCAAAATGGCGATATTTATTGCGATAATATCCGCGGAAAATTCTTGAATTGACATTATTTCACGGCTCCCAACTCCTTTCTGAATACAGCACGAAAATTAATTATGGGAATTCGTGGTTTGCTTCGCGATGAAAGGCGAATGCGCGCGAAATCGTTTCATTATAACGAAACTTTTTAACGAGCATTGGTTTCAATAAAAAAATAAAACAATGGCGTATGTGGACTCGCATTGTGATTCTTTTGTTTGCCGCCTCGCTCATTATACCCGACACCACAATATCTAATGAGTCAAAACTATGTTTATCTACACCCATATAGTAAATCCTCCATTATGCGTTCAAAAACCATAGATAATGACCAGCATTACGACATTGGATTCTATTATGAACACGGCTGTATCGTAATGGTTATTACGATACAGATGTCTGTATTGTAATGAAATTTCATACATCAAGACAGCACCAGGGCGCGCCGCGCCGCGCGCACAAGCAGCAGCACTTCGTCGCGCGCGCAGCGGGCGCAGCTCGTGGGGCAGACATACCTATCTAGTTCTCGTAATGCAGGTCACTCATGTGACCCTATTATGTATCACACTCGTGTTTTAAGGACCCTTATTACGATACAGTTGCATAAATAACTAATGATTACATAATATATAGCACGTCATCAATTCTAAGGCATCTGTAAATAAGTAAATAATTTACAAACAAAACTACCACACGTCAGTAGCAAATGCATGCACACGGCCAATTCTTTACTAGTGTTATCGCAGAATTATGAAGAATTCGCCATGAATTGCCCAAATAATTCACAATATTCAGCGGAAAGATATAAAGCGACAAACAAATGAAAATCTACCGCAGTGCACTAGGACGCCCCTCTCTTGACAGTGGAAAGGCTCTGCGAGGGAGGCAGGGGAGGTTCTATTAGAGTAGTGTTTCATAGGTGAATTTCGGGAGGTCAGCGAGGCAGCACCGAGTGCCGGCATAGAAAGCATCGCATGGCTGCGGAAATAATGACTGCCGCTCTGTAATTGGAACGGTCCGTGCACACGGACTTTCGACTCACCATCTCAACTACATTTCTTATTTTGCTCGATTTTAATTTCGTTCAGAGATCTGCCTTTTCAAAATGATACACTATGCACTACCTTTATTACTCGTAGCTGGATGTCTAAGCATAATGATTATGATCATTTGAAAAAAGAAATACCAATTTAAGGTTACATAGTATCTAAAAAATTAGAAATAATTAAGGTATAATAAATATCCTAAAATTAAAATAAAACTGGTTAGCGAAATCTTTAAAGTACACTTGCTCGTTTGCCATCCAGTCGAATAAAAAAAAAAAAAAAAAAAAACCTACCTACCATAAAACGAAATCTTTTTGATGAAACTAAATAGGCACCAGAATATAAAAATAGATATTAGGTAGGTACGATCATTTATTTATGAATTATGAATGAAGTCAATAATATGATTGTTGCACGGCATCCATGTACCTACTGAAGAACAAGCCCAAAGAGAAACTAATCAAACTAGATAAAATACAAATGTCATGCTTCACACAATATAACACCCTGTTCCATACACTAACACTAACCCTCTCTCTTTAAACATAAAAAATACAAACCTGTTGTATTGTAGCAGAACGTATGTGAATGGTTACAAACAGTTAAGAGGTTGATTAGGTACTTTTTAATTGATAATTTAGTATCGACGACACGAAAAGTACTGCTTATGGTTGACTTACATACTTTTTTTTTGTCACGTTGATAATTGCTTTTGCCAGGTCCAGGCAAAAACAATTTAGTTATAACATGTCTGTAAATTTATAACCAAAGAGTCAATATTTATTTAGCAAATATCCGGTAGATACGTGCACAGACGAAAGGTAGCCGAGAGGAGAGTCGTCGCGATGCAGGATCAGCGCAGTCGGTGCCCAGGAAATAATGACGTCCGGCGAGCTACCCCCGTAATTGAAACATACCGGCCTCTGCACAAGTAAATTACCGCGCGGAAAACGATTTCGCAAAACGGAAATCTAGTTACACACCTTGCATCGAATTCCCAGTGAACCATCTCACGAGACTATACAACACATAAGCCCACTTAAATATTATACTCGTTACTCAGTATCGCTATCCTCGAAACTTTGTCAGGTTATTCTCAAAGGAAAATTGTACTTTGTTTAGTTCAATTCAATTTGTCAGTTGGAAAATAAACTGATTTTGTTGCAAACTGAAATTGAGAAAATGCTCGTATACCGAAACTTTCCGGAGCTATGCGAGGTGAAATACTTTTTGAGTGACATTACGCTTTAAATGAACGGAACAAAAGTCATAGTGGAATGAGAAGCTTGCACACACTGATGAGTTCGACGTAGCTACCATGACCGCTGGAGTTTCGACGAAAAGAGCTACAACTTCCATTACTGTTACATTCAGTTGACTCGTAAGCTTATCATGTCAACGCGTTGACATTAAGATGAAATATTAAAATATTCTACAAATTACTTTGGTAATCGTTAGTTTTGATGCGCTCGTGAAATAAATGCGTCGTATTAGCGGCACCTTGTGAAATGATAGACGCCATGTTCGCGACAGTACCTAATCCGCTTTTGGGACTAGTTCATCAAATGTGCTTTATGTTTATAATTTCTAGATAGGTACTCTTTTACTCGTATTTTCTGCTACAAAAAGAATTAAGTTACTAAAATGAAACTTTTGATCAAAATGTGAACTAGGTATGACTGTTTGATCCCTCCCATAGAAATTTAATAGAATTTTTACAGAATTCGCTTTTCATTCAAAATCATATCCTGAACTGAAAGTAATCTGCAGTAAATGAGAGGTGAAGGTGTCATAAAAAAGCTTGAGTTTAAGAAGTAAGGTTTTTGGTAAAATATTGTTTTCATATTAATATTGTATTACATTTTATCTCCTTGATAAATTCTATTAAAAGAAAAGTTCTGACTGACTGACTCATCGACGCTCAGTCCAAACCCTGAATTTTTGCATAGAATATTTTTTTAAGTTGACGCGGTATAATGACGAGTTTTTTGAAATTTCTACAAGGTATAGAATTTTTCTTCTTGGACAAAGCGCGGGCATAATCTAGTTCAATTCCTAAATCCGCAATATAAATAACATTTCAGCACAATGCAGAAAGTGCTTTATGATTTTAATCCTCTTAAAGTAAAAAAAGTTAGTTAAAAAATTCACTTGCTTATTCAGTTCTGTCAACAGCTCTGCAGCATACAAACAAATTTATTCATGGAGTGGTTAGTTACATTGGCTTACAATATCAACATCGATATAGAATATTTCATATACTGATTAACAAAAAAATAACTCAATCAATCAACTTGTCATTTTAAAAATGCAATGCAATGCAATTAGTGATCTTTACACATTTTAGAGCTAATACTTCTTCAATTTGCCCGCCAGTAAATCGAGTTCAAAAGGAGTTCTTGTGAATCATAAATTCTTTTGTAAGCAGGTATTTCGACGAAACTGCTAAACCGATTTCTTTCACGGCAAGAGCTTCCTTCGTAACAATTTATAGCCCATGTTCCGCTGCGACACAAACTGCGAGCTAAAATGCAAAGCGTGTCATACGAGACACAGACTAGTTCTTACTGAATAAAACATATTTTATAGTTTGACCGTTCATCGTGCTCGCCTGCTTTTGAAGAAATGCAAGTATGCAAATGTAGTTATCTGCTGCAAAGTTTGGTAATATTTATTAACAGCACACGGAAAGTATCTGGAGGGATTACTTAGTTGATTAAATATGAAATATGTTTTTGTTTTGTAGACAATTTGAAAAAAAAATCAAAGGGTAACCGACGCAAATGGGCTTCATGACTTTAAGCAACCACTGCTGTATACGTCAGGAACATGAAATGAATACCATAATATAACGTTTTGTTGGCTTTAAATACAAGAGCAAATGACGAATTAATTTACTGAAATCTTTAAATTACTTAAAAAATCAGTGGTGTGTGTGTGTGTGTGTGTGTGTTGCCACAAGCAGTTTTAGATTCCGTGGTGCAGCAAATATCAAGTTTGCTCGACTATTACTGGTTAAATTGCAAAGCCTGAGTAACAAGTATATTAATGACGGGCCAATCAACATATGAGTGAAATTTTGTCAGTAACTTTTTTTCACAACATTTGACAGGTTGTCGCTTCGCAGTTCACCGATGTGCCAAATCAATGGCCATAATTTGAAGGTACTAATCTTCCTTTTCACTGCTGTTAGAGTTAGACAGGCCTATTTGAATGACAAAGATCGTAATTGGCAAAAGTAAGTGTATCGGAAGCTTTTTCTTTTGTACGCAGTTACATGCCAAATTGCAGCTTTCTAGTACCTACTCAGTCTTTGAGCTAAATCGCAGACCGACGAAAAAAGGGTTCCGGTTTTGTCATTTAGGCTGCGGAACCCAAAAAAGCAACAATTAGTTTTACAGGGTTTTACCTGTCGCCGAATAATATCAAATCTTTATGTGCGCCTTAGCAACAGCAGCACTCTCGAGCCTGTCGAACGCGTTCGTACTCGTACAGAATAGACTATCAATATTCTTGTGATACTGTTATTGACAATAATATTGCGGATTCCATAACATCAGGACTCGCTTCAGGCTTGTTACGATACGGGTCAATAATTTTGTGAAACGAATCGTGATATGCATGTATCACGTGATTGATTTGTCCAATCTGCTACATTGACCAGCCGCACATTACAAGAAAAATTTCACGTCTACCATCCGCTTCTTCTCAGAAATGGGTTCCGACTATAACATTCATAATTATAGCTTTCATTGGACAACCATTACAATACATTTTTTTAATTCACCGTCTCATTTTTGTTCACGGACGCCATATTAAATAAATTATTATACCTATAATACCCCACCTACCTACCTATAATACCTATACCCTAAGCATGTCGCTCCGACAGTTATGACGAAGCTAATGATACCTCAATGTTAAAATCCGTCCAGCCATTTAGGCTGCAGAGAGGACCAAAGAAGTAGTACCAAACCACATTCGTAACCACATACATAAGCTCGAAAACATAACCCTCCTTCGGCATACGGATAAAAACTCTCAAAATATTTGACATTTTGACGCAACGAGTTCGTGATTCTATTGCGGCGATAAAAAACTAACACTAAGAGCTCTGATACCGCAAAGTTGGCGGCATGCAAAACTTCTGCAAACGAATTAGATGAAGCACCTAGAAAACAGGATTATCCGCTTACTGCTTCACTCTGGTCTGGTCTCAACACGGCTTAGAAAAAGTTCCAGCTTCATTTAAACAGAAGAATATACACGTTGAAGTTTTCAAACTAAACAGCAAAGCCCACATCGAGGTGGTTCGTAATTTATGAGTGTTATTAAGATTTACTTTGACGCGATCGAACAATAAAAAGATGGTGAGTCTGCCACCGACGCACGTATGCGTTTCCGGAATTTTGCCCAGTGCCGCTGTCATAATTATTCATACATTTTGAACGCACATGTGCGTCGGTGGCACCTATGAAAGTCAGTGGCAGTGAATGCGTTAAAATAAAAGGCATCTTAATAATACATGAAAGGTTATGTACCCAACATAGCTTATGCGATAGTTTAGATTGGATGGATAGTTTTTATGGCAGCATCAGAATATTAAAATTGTGCTTTCGAGGTGCCTTGTTAAGTAGGATAGTTATTTTGAACATGAAACACCGTGAGACTCACTCATATTTAATGAAATAAACCCGTATAACTCATATCTTAAATCGAGTTTAGCGAGCAAGGGCTATACATGTCGAGCTAAGCTCGATTTAAGACGGGATTTATCCGGGGGTAATTTCATTAAATACGATAAGGATAGTTATGATTTCATATACTTTCTCTATGCACTATGTAAGTTAGTTAGAAAATAAAAAAGTAGCTCAGTTATGCGAGTAGAATCGAACCTTGCACTTAAAGCCTATGGTTAGAGGCACCCTGTAGATATTTATATCCTCGACTGTACACTGCAAGTTTATAGAAAATGTAATACCAAAGTTGTTCCGTTACGTTACCTACGCATAATAATTTTATAACAAAAAATGGAACCGACTATAAAAACCTTGAAAATAATTTTCTACAGCAGGAGTGGACCTGTAATCGTCGATCTCATCTACAACTATACAAGTATATTGGGCTTCAATCACTCCTGCTGGCTCGTGCTGAGGCACCGACTTCAGACTGGTAGAAAATTATTTACATGGTTTTTTGTAGTCGGTTCTTTTTTTTTTGTTACTTATACAATTTTTTTTCACGATTTTTAGTGTAAAGTTCTAAGATACAATAGTTTAATGACAATTGCTCGTCACCTTTTACGAAAAATCGCTTATTGCTTATGCAGACCCGTTCATTATTAAGGAGTCCTGCAGGGCTACTACGAAACTCGAAACTCGAAGTTCGTATCGTGCGGTCCCTCTGACACTTATACTATTTAATACGAGAGCGAGACTGACGGTACGATACGAACTTCGAGTTTCGATTTTCTTAGTAGCCCTGCTGGAACTTCATCACCCGTTCCATTTCCCCATATGAATTACGATGAGCTTAAATTGCTTAGCAACTGCGTTAAAGTAATTGAAATTCAACCCGTGAAGTACTTGTTATTGAGTAGTCGCTCCATTGGTCAAATTTGGTCTTCATCATCAGTTCCACTTCACCAAATGATGATTTTCAAGAGCAAATACACGAGTTAGGTACTCCTAAATAAATCGCAATTAAGTAGATACCACGGTTCCTACAATATTTGAAGAGTTCCCTCGATTTCCTTAGGATCCAATCATCAGATCCTGATTTGGTGCTTATGGGACCTAATTGAAAGCATTCCTAGACGAACGAAAAAAAAAATTCAAATCGTTTCATAAATGACGAAGTTATGAGGTAACAAACATAATTTAAAAAAATACAACCGAATTGATAACCTCCTCCTTTTTTTGAAGTCGGTTAAAAAGCAAACAAAATGATTAGCACCCTCCCGAAATTAATGCGCGTCGATTATACTTTAGGTATAATTGCGGCAGTCATATATCACCCTGAAACTTCGTGAAATATCTGATAAAACTTCAGGCTATATGATAATTATGACAGAACGGAAACGCCGAACGGCTGAATACAGTATTCCCATTAGCTTTGAAACGACAATCTGATTATTGTATTGTCGTTGGTTTTCACAAAAGTTTAAATGAGTTCGTATTGTAAATGAATGCCAGTGTATGGTATGGATGACAGTTTGTCACGTGATGATTAAGAGTCAACCGCTATTATTATTCAATCGCGATTCGCGATCATCACTGCATTTCCACTTCAAGTTAAGTACACTTTTTTCTAGTTTTATCTAGCTTATATATTAAAATTTGACTGTAAGTATTTTGAATTTTGACTGAAGTGATTTAGTAGGTACGTCATCGAGTATATCACAGCGATGCCTATATTTAATAAAATAAACCAGGATAACTCACGTTTTATTGAGTTTAGCTCGATATGTGGGTCGCACGAGCAGAGCGGTGGCACGCAATGCGCGTTTTGCAACAGCCGCCGTGTGGCGTTGCTTCTAAAGTAAGGGCTACGAATTAGCCCGAAAGCTAAACTCGATTTAAGAAGTGAGTTATCCGGGTTTATTTCATTAAATATAAGTCAGTCTCACGGTAGTTTATGTTCAAAGTCACAGCTGTGTCAACTATTATTAATAATAATAAATCACATGTGAAATTAATAGTTAAAAAGAAGACAAAGAAAACTTACCTAAGTAACCTTAACTAAATATACCTATATATAAGTTACTCTTCTTCTTCAACTTAAGAGTTATACTCTTGTCGGTGGAGTATCTTCCACACATCCCTCCTTTGAGCCCTCCTCTTGACCTCTAGATACGACGCGACGCCAACTTTATCTGATCGATGTAGCTGCGCCTAGGTCGACCTCTTACTTCTTCCCTCGAACCTTCCTTCCAAAATTGTTTTGAAGAAGTCGTCGTGTCGTATCAAATGCCCGATCATATTCCCGCGCTATGCTATAGTGTTCAGGATTGTTCTCCGTTCTTCAACCATTCTCAAGACTTCCTCATTGGTCTTCCTTTCCATCCAACTTATGCCTTTCATTCTCTTCCAGTACCACATCTCAAAGGCTTCCAGTCTTGCCCTATCATTCTGTGTCAGTGTCCACGTTTCACATCCATAAAGAGCAATACTCCAGATGTACATCTCAATCAAATGTTTCTTGCTTTTACATGACAAGCTGCGTGATTTTAACAGTTGCGTGATTTTAACGTGATTTTATATGTTACTATAAAAATAAAAATAAAAAGAACACCCCGTCCAAAAGATCTGCTAGTGGGGTTCCATGATGCTGGCCGCATTACCCCTTTGGACTGCAAGTGCGATCCGCTGGGATAAATACGTACCAGCTCTTGGGTCCCCAAAGATGTCGATCAACCGGGAAGAAAGGGCTTTATGAAACACTTCATGTCGGCTGACTAAGGCCCTAAAGTCTCAATAACAAGCGCCGCAATTTCATGTGACAATTTACTGAATTAAGACGACGAATTGGGCATTTTGGTGAAAAAATCTAGTTTTATCTCAGCAATTACAAAACATATCAAAGTGATATTTGAAAACCTGATTCTTCATTTCAATGACTTTTTTTTCCAAGTTGCCGAAACACGATTCGTAAAATTTATAGCACAGAAAAAAATATCAAAGATACCTCTTGTAAGACAGGGATTTGCTTGTTACAGGCAACCCAGATCAAATTAAGATTCCAAATTTTCATATTAAATTAGTTTTAACCCATACTTCAACCTTCAAGTTGGATTTTATTTTATTAAATTGTAATTTGTAGTTGAAACGACAAAAACCGTTTTGTCGCTTATGACATTTTAATATAAGCTAGCGCGCGCTCGTATTTTGTATGAAACCCTATGAAACCAGTCCCCTCTCAGCGCATGCTCAGACCGCCGCCGGCGTTGTCAGCGACGGACCTATGTTAGTCGAACTGCCACGCGCCATCGATCGCATATAAAATAATACGAGCAATAAATGGGAAAAAAATGACGGATCTTCAAAAAGGAAAAAGAAAGGTTGTTTAATTCATAAATGTATGGTTATGATTAAGAAAAGGTGAGTAATCATTATATTTCTACAGTTCACTGGCACAAAACGTAAACAAATCGCCATGACAACGTCAGTTCTTAGTTTGTCGCCATGACGGTTCATGACATATGACATACTAACAAAATAATATGATATTTACATCGAAAGTAACAGAGCTATATTTCTAAAAATTTTATTGATATAATGTGATATTTTGGTATCTTACGGACATTTAAAAGGCATTCGATTACGGTTGTGCTAGTGCTGCATTCTGACGGCAGAACATTGCAGTAATATTCCCTATCTGCTTCTAGTTTTATACGAGTATAATAGGTAATACCTAAGTACTTACCTACTTTTTAGATAGGTAAGTAGGTAGGTAGGTAAGGTAATTAATAGTTAAAAATATTCTAAAGTATGTGTGTGAACCAATAGTGAACTGCAAGTACCTAAGTACGCGAAAACATTAACTTCTAAACTTTAGAAATCTAAAGGTACTGTAGAAAATCGATTTTATTCCTTTTATTATTGCAATTCAGTGTTTGTACAAAAAGCCATTGACTATACTTACAAAACTATTCATATTTCAATAAGCAGTAACACAAATAATAAAAATACATTATTATCTTTCAGGAAGCAATCATTAGAACAAAGTTCTGAGAATAAAGTCATGGAGCCGTCTTCGAATTTAGGTGGAAATAAAACAATGTCAATCGATTTTATGCAAGGGTATATAGTGGTATGTATCCATATTAATTTTAAAGATCTACTTACTTTGAATATCAACTCAAGTTAATATCGCTTCATTTTAATTTCGTTTCTTTAGAAAACGAGACAATTCGCCAATTTACGCAGAGTTACAAAATGTATTAATCTCGTAAGATTTTAGTACCTACCTGGGCGTTTTCAAAAAAGCGTATTCATTCTTTTTTTTCAATTTTGGAAAAATATAGTTTTTCCTTCTCAGAATCAAAAGTACAATCGATTCCGATGGTTTAAAAAAAAGTCCCTTTCACAAATGACAGTTTTGTAACGTTTTTTTTTCATACACCCGATATGGGCGTCACAAAACTGACTCATAAAGTTTATATGAAAAAATTAAATACATTTTGAAAGAAAAGGTACACTTTTTTTTGAAAACGCCTACCTACCTACATAGTAATTATAGTATAATTAATAACAATTCAAGTTTATAAATAAGAAAATTTATTTAAGGACTGCAGATAAGAATAATAAGGACCTTCTTTAAGAAACTATGTAGGTCTACAGCTACAGTATTCTTTTATTGCCAATTTTTACGTGAGCAGAATAACGATCATATTTTTGGTTTGAAACTTGTAAAAATGTTTTTTTTTTTCTATTATAGATAGAAATATAATGTGAGAAAAAAACTCATCTCTCACATAGTATTAGAATGCGCATCTGAAGTATCAGTAAGTTTTGTATTAACTTAAAGCAAGTAAACGAATGTACTTTGGTGTACAATAAAGAGTCGGAGTATTGTATTGTTTTGTACTTAGGTTCTAAAAAGGTTAATTTTAAAGATATGACAGCTTTTTCTACTTTGCCTTTTTTTACTGTGATTTCACTGTATAGTCAGCACCCAAGTAGCGGATCATTTTTTTACTTTGTCGTATTAGGATATTGCCAAATTTGTATGGTGTAAGTACGTTGTTGTATAACGACAAAGTTTAAAAATACGCAGCTACTTTTGATGCTGACCGTACTGATCTGTGGTGTTACGAATATTTGTATTGTACTAAAAATAACACAGTTGACCCTTTACAATATCTAGAGTAAAATAAACGTTTGTTTCAGATTGAGACCGAAAATCAAGATTTGGGGCACCGAATAATTGATTTTAATCATTTTATAATGGAACTTGTAAATCTTTCTCAGCATAAATGTTCGTTTGATTGCAGATTAGCTATAATAAAATTAGTTTCTGAAAATCAAGTACGAGTAGGCTTGCAATCTGAGTTTTCGGTGTGTAGCTAACGTTGACAACTCAAATTATATTATGTCAGTTTCCGAATAATAACGGTGTTAAATTTGGGTAATTCTGGGAAAATACAAACAAACATAGATGCACGGAAAAACCAGAAAAAGAGACCAGCGCTTTCCTGATTTTTCTGATCTATGTTTCAGTTTGTATTTTCGATGTGGATTTTACGGGATGATCGTAAAAGTAACAAAATTTGGAGTTGAAATAAAAAAATACAAAAAGACTCCAAAACCAATCTTAATTCTGGGAAGAATAAAATACAGATTAATTGTTTGGTGCCGACCGGTGCCGACCGGTGATGGCGGAAAAAAGGCCTTTATTTCTAAGAGTTATCTCCTTATATACTAGTTTTAAGCCGTGGTGGCCTAGTGGTTTGACCTATCGCCTCTCAAACAGAGGGTCGTGGGTTCAAACCCCGGCTCGCACCTCTGAGTTTTTCCAAATTCATGTGCGGAATTACATTTGAAATTAACCACGAGCTTTGCGGTGAAGGAAAACATCGTGAGGAAACCTGCACAAACCTGCGAAGCAACACAATGGTGCGTGTGAAGTTCCCAATCCGCACTGGGCCCGCGTGGGAACTATAGCCCAAGCCCTCTTGTTCTGAGAGGAGGCTGTGCCTAGCAGTGGGACGTATATAGGCTGGATGATGGGATGATGATACTAGTTTAACAACGCCCTCTTCGGCTGTTTATAGAACTTATTGGTTAAATACCTTATTAGTGAAGTAGCTTTGTTACAAATACGTAACGCCATGCAAGTGATAAATATGTATTATTGCGGCAGAGTGACCAGCTGCTTTAGATGCTGACTGTACATGCAGACTATAACTATAGAGGAGCGGTGCCTCCTGACACAGGCTTTATCAAGCTTAAAAGGAGGCTCCAGCCATTAATAAATGTCATGTAAAAGAAATTGTTATTGAAAATAAATTGTTTAAATTGTTTTAAATTGTTTAAATACAGTCATTGGCAGATCTTGTAGATCTAAATGAATAAATTTAACAAACGGCTATAAATGATTGTGTTGTCTTTTAATAATGTTTGTGTAAATAATATTTTTAATATAAATAAGTAAAATGTAAAATATAAATACCTACGTAAATTAGTAAATAACTGTGTTAAGTGTAAATAAGTAAAATATTAATATTAAAAAGATAAATATAAAAAATTACCTGTAAAACCGTATGTTTGTATTATTTACTTTTTGCTCTGCAGTACTTGCCTACATTTACGGCCCGAGATTTCTTAGTCTAATGGGTCTCAAGTTCTCAACCTACTTACTATCAAATGGACAATATATGGTGCAGGCGAAATCTATACATTTAATTTTTAATACAAGCTCTTGTCGACTGTGCTTTTTGGATTGTACTTGCACTGTCATCCACCCCACATAAGTACCTATGCCAAATTCCACGTCAATCAGACCACTAGAAGTGAGTCAAAATTCACTTGCAAGATTTTACAAACAACAACACAACAACAACAACACACAATACAAATATTGCAAGTTAATAAAATTTTGTAAAATAGTTCTATAAGAATAAAAAATTGAACCGACTACAAAAAAACATGAAAATAATTTTCTACCATTCAGAAATCGGTGCCTCAGCACGAGCCAGCAGGAGTGGACCTATATAGTCGTCTACCTCACCTACATACTATACGCGTATATTGGGCTTCAATTACTCCTGCTGGCTCGTGCTGAGGCACCGACTTCAGAATGGTAGAAAATTATTTTCATGGTTTTTGTACTCAGTTCAATTTTTCGTTATATTTTTTTTTTTCACGCCTTTCAGTGTAAAAGATCTAAGATACAATAGTTTAATGTCAACTGCTCGTCACCTTTTACAAAAATTGCTTTTTCCGATGCAGAGACTTTCATTATTGAGGAGTCCTGGTGCATCGTCACCCGTTCCATTCCACCATATGCATTACGATTAACTTAAATTGCTTAGCAACTGTGTTAAAGTCATTGGAATTCAACCCGTGAGGTACTTGTTATCGAGTAGTAGCTCGGTTGGTCAAATGTGGTCTTCATCATTAGTTCCACTTCACGAAATGAAGATTTTCAAGAGCAAATGCACAAGTTACTACTAAAGATATCGAAATTACCATAGGTGTCCCTACAATATTTGAAGACTTCCCTCGATTTCCTTAGGATCCGATCATCAGATCCTGATTTGGTGCATATGGGACCTAATTGAAAGCATTACTAGACGAATGACGGAGTTCTGAGGTAACAAACATAAAAAAAGAAAATACAACCGAATTGATAACCTCCTCCTTTTTTTGAAGTCAGTTAAAAATACTCGTGATTTCATTACCTACTGCTATTTGCAAAAAAACTAAAAAAAGTTGTAAGGGCAACTCTAAGACGTCTCTGTCGTTTTTAGCGCGCTGTCTGTCTAGGCGCTGTCAGTGTAACATACGGTCGACTGTGACACGCAAGCGCGTAAAAAGTAGAGGGGTGTGAGCGGGTTGCGGGGTACCAACGCTCTGTTTTCGATTAATTGTTTAGCGATGCGTCACCTTAACTAACTTACTGAAGATTACTGAAGCTAATTTTAGAAAGCAAG
>NC_133483.1:13784914-13941290 GCF_025370935.1 Choristoneura fumiferana | reverse complement strand
AAATAAAAAAATGTGTGGGTGGTAAAAACTTGAAATTTTTCTAGCAGCACGAGTGGACCTGTAATCGTCGATCTCATCTACAACTATACAATTATATTGGGCTTCAATCACTCCTGCTGGCTCGTGCTGAGGCACGACTTCAGACTGGTAAAAAATTATTTACATGTTTTTGTAGTCGTTCTTTTTTTTTTATTACTGATTACTTACAATTTTTTTTCACGATTTTTAGTGTAAAGTTTCTAAGATACAATGTTATATGACAATTGCTCGTCACCTTTTACGAAAAATCGCTTATTGCTTATGCAGACCCGTTCATTATTAAGGAGTCCTGCAGGGCTACTACGAAACTCGAAACTCGAAGTTCGTAATCGTGCGGTCCCTCTGACACTCATACTATTTAATACGAGAGCGAGACTGACGGTACTGTAGGAACTAGGCTGTATACACCGCTGGCAGGTGGTAAAACTGACCACTTGGCAGGTTAGATTGACAGCGGGTATTACATGCCGGAGCGCAGATTGCTCCCGATAGCCTAAGCGGCTGGTGCTATGCTATGTAAATGTATTTTTAAGCTCTGAAATAAATCCAAATGATTGAAGAAGTTATTTATTTTTGAACTAAGTTTAAAGTCACGCGCGCTTTGATCCCCAGTACCTAAGCTCTTCCCTACAGTCCCCACAGTCCACCCAGTGGTGGAGTTAGGCGCGCGGTCGGTGTACTTTTTATGTTTTAGCTATCGCTTCAGAGGACGACGGAGTACCGCAGCGATTTCAGCGGTCTATGGACAATTGTTAAGAAAAAGACGAGCTTTGATCAAAAAGCGCATGAAAAGTGAAGCAATTTTGGTAATGTATCGATTTTTTGAGGAAGCAACTGTGAGTTATTTTATTTTTGCCTATATCCCAGTGTTTAATAGAATTTGCGGGCAGATAAATTTTTATTACGCAGAAGAAAGAAGATGGCGGAAAATTCGCAGGATATTCGGATGTGGACGATTTTATCCACCAATTTGAAACTATTGCGATCATAAAGAATTGGTCCGCAGATCAGAAGCGAGTAGCGATCGCACTCTACTTAGAAGGGCCTGCGTTGTCCTGGTACAAGGCCAATTTCACGACGTTGAGTCGTATGATTTAATAAAGAAGGATTAGTAGAACAATTCCCGTCGCAAGAAGACTATGCACATTTTTATTATAGAAAGCAGGAACCAAAGAACCGCTACTATCATTTTATTATAGCTAGAAAGATTAGCTTTAAAAGCAGGAATCACTGAAGGCGGCAGATTTATCAAGCATTTTATTAAGTCTATTAATTCGCAATGGCAATTACATTTAGCGTCTAGATTGTTCGCGTCAAAGGAGGAGCTAAGAAAACGATTCTGCAATTGTGTGATGTATTTAATACAGAATTACACATGAAAACACATAAAGTAGAACTGCCGATTAATATTACAAAAGATTATCAACACTCGTGGGAGCAAGGAGATGCTCCACCTCTTCGATTCACGCCGCGTTCGGAGTATGACACGTCCCAAACGCCGCCAACAATGGTATTTCCGCAAGAAATACACCAGGGAACATCACGTGTGCCATATGGAAGGTATAACTTGAGGCCGCGGCAGCTACAGCCGGTGCCGCAGCAGCGTCAAGGATATCAAGGAAATACTGATGGTTTCCAAATCAATACGATTTTTACAAGTGAATTTCCCGACGTTTGTGCTGTTGAGAAAAATAGTCTGAACACGTTTGTGCCCATAGAGCTCAATGGCAGGATTTGCAAGGCCCTCATAGATAGTGGTGCCAATGTGTCACTGATATCTGTTTCCCTTGCAGAGGAAATAAACTTAAAATATGAGCACAAGCTCAGTGATCCTTTGCGCGTAGCAGGAGGCTCCATGATTCAGCCTATAGGAATTGTAAATACTTATATTTTGATAGATAATTATTATTGTAGAATTAGTCTGTTAGTAATTAATGATCGCACAAATTTTTGCATTCTAGGGCAAGATTTTTTGACTGCAAATAATGCAATGATTGATTTTAGTAGTCATACTTTGACTTTGAATAAAAAATTCCGTGTCAATTTTATTCGAAAATTTAATGACACGAACGACTTTTCATTAATGACTGAAAAGGTTTGTGCAAATCAAGTTGCCATGAAAGAGGTTGAGTGCGAGCAAATTAACTCCTTGACCGTGGAAAGTAAAGCGCGATCAGTAAAAAAATTGTTAGGGTTCCGTGCTTTAAATTATTTTGCTTCAGGTTCGAGTGAAGGAAAGTGGGAGAAGTCGAAGTCGATTGGGAAAGTATCGAGGATCGATAGAAAGATGGAGCAAAAGGATGGCGAAAAAGGCGAGTTGAGCTCGAAGCCTGAAAGGTACGAAGTCGGAAATTTGCAGATTGGTTCGGCAGGTCTGATGAAGGAGCGAGAGGAACCTTCTGGTTGTGATGTAAGAGTAGAAATGCCACGACGTGAGAACGCGAACGGACCTGATAGATTCCATAGAAAAGGTAATCAAAAGTCACGTCATTATCTAAGTTATGTTAATAAAAGGTTTTTCCCACAGCAAGGATCGCTACTGAACGAAACATAGAATTAAAAAACGTTCATTTAGGAGTGAAAGGGACGGAAAGTGATGGCTGTCTCAAGCCGAATGAACTTTATGGTTTGACTGAAAACTTTTTGAAAGTTCACCCGAGAAGTTCTGTGTCAACTGTTAGAAAAAAATTTACACGTCCAATGATTGACAATGTCATTCAAATGTAAACATTGTAAATTTAGTTTTTCGATTGAATTTATAATTATAGGTAATTGAATTAAGAGTTTTTTGAGTAGGTAGGAAATTAATGATATAATGAATTTATATGACTAATGCGTGTTGTAATATTACTATGTGACTAATATATGTTTTTTTCGTGTGTTTTCATATTGGGAGATCAATTAATTAAATGCAGAAATGAAATGGCAATCTGCAGCAGCCATGCAGTGGCTGGATGAAAAACTGATGGCAGTTTCCCAGCTGCTCTTGTCAAAACTGATGTCTGACGACATCGCTGGAAAACCAAACAGATAACTTTTAATTACATAGTGAACTTAATATAATTGTTTACATATTCAACTTCACGAATATGAGATTGCCTGTTCATACATCTCCCAATGTGAACTGTAATCATATATGATGTGAATTTCTATATATAAAGAATGAGTAGTTTTAGTCTATCTCAGCATGTGGGAGTACTTCATACCTTCATGTGTTCAATATGCCCAGAAATATGTGGTGTTAATTGATGGTGTATTTAATGATTGATTTTCTGTGCCTTTCAATAGTTTTCAAGCAACAGAAGTTCACACAGCCAACTGGGATCGCCGATGAAGCTTGCCCAGGGGTCCACACTTGGATCCATGGCTGTGAAATAATAAAAGATGGAAACCCAGCGGCTATTGCTGTCGTTGTGGACCGGCAACTCCGCTAGGGGGTGCTGAGGAACCTTCATCACCTGATGAAGGATGATGGGCATGAAGCAAGAATGACGTGTCGGGTTGCACAGGCAATGTCACGCGTCTTTCGTAGCTAGGATCATTTTTTACTGAAAAGGCGCCGTACCTTTTTTTGTTTCGGGGTTTTGGGCGGCGAAGCCCCATCCTTGATTTGAAAATTTTGAAATATATAAACCTATTTATGATTGTAATAACATAGACTAGAGTTTCATGAAAAGGATGTGACTAGTCTTTAGCAAAGACCCTTTTCTGTCTGTAATGTCCCCGTTAGGTAGGGCGTAGATTAGGTCCCCACCTCTGTGAGGAGGAGGGATATGTAGGAACTAGGCTGTATACCGCTGGCAGGTGGTAAAACTGACCACTTGGCAGGTTAGATTGACAGCGGGTATTACATGCCGGAGCGCAGATTGCTCCGATAGCCTAAGCGGCTGGTGCTATGCTATGTAATGTTATTTTTAAGCTCTGAAATAAATCCAAATGATTGAAGAAGTTATTTATTTTGAACTAAGTTTAAAGTCACGCGCGTGATCCCCAGTACCTAAGCTCTTACCTAGTTACAGTCCCCACAGTACGATACGAACTTCGAGTTCGATTTTCTTAGTAGCCCTGCTGGAACTTCATCACCCGTTCCATTTCCCCATATGAATTACGATGAGCTTAAATTGCTTAGCAACTGCGTTAAAGTAATTGAAATTCAACCCGTGAAGTACTTGTTATTGAGTAGTCGCTCCATTGGTCAAATTTGGTCTTCATCATCAGTTCCACTTCACCAAATGATGATTTTCAAGAGCAAATACACGAGTTAGGTACTCCTAAATAAATCGCAATTAAGTAGATACCACGGTTCCTACAATATTTGAAGAGTTCCCTCGATTTCCTTAGGATCCAATCATCAGATCCTGATTTGGTGCTTATGGGACCTAATTGAAAGCATTCCTAGACGAACGAAAAAAAAATTCAAATCGTTTCATAAATGACGAAGTTATGAGGTAACAAACATAATTTAAAAAAATACAACCGAATTGATAACCTCCTCCTTTTTTTGAAGTCGGTTGAAAAGCAAACAAAATTATTAGCACCCTCCCGAAATTAATGTGCGTCGATTATACTTTAGGTATAATTGCGGCAGTCATATATCACCCTGAAACTTCGTGAAATATCTGATAAAACTTCAGGCTATATGATAATTATGACAGAACGGGAAAGCCGAACGGCTGAATACAGTATTCCCATTAGCTTTGAAACGACAATCTGATTATTGTATTGTCGTTGGTTTTCACAAAAGTTTAAATGAGTTCGTATTGTAAATGAATGGCAGTGTATGGTATGGATGACAGTTTGTCACGTGATGATTAAGAGTCAACCGCTATTATTATTCAATCGCGATTCGCGATCACTGCATTTCCACTTCAAGTTACACTTTTTTCTAGTTTTATCGAGCTTATATATTAAAATTTGACTGTAAGTATTTTGAATTTTGACTGAAGTGATTTAGTAGGTACGTCATCGAGTAAATCACAGCGATGCCTATATTTAATAAAATAAACCAGGATAACTCACGTTTTATTGAGTTTAGCTCGATATGTGGGTCGCACGAGCAGAGCGGTGGCACGCAATGCGCGTTTTGCAACAGCCGCCGTGTGGCGTTGCTTCTAAAGTAAGGGCTACGAATTAGCCCGAAAGCTAAACTCGATTTAAGAAGTGAGTTATCCGGGTTTATTTCATTAAATATAAGTCAGTCTAGTAACTAAATATACCTATATATATATATATATATATATATATATATATATATATATATATATATATATATATATATATATTTATATATATACCTATATATATAGAAAATTTACAATGTTATATTATACACATTACCTAATAAACTAAAGATAAATCCTGACTAAATAAAACAAAAATGTCAAATTAAATAGAATAACAAATTAATCAAACCACAAATAATCAAAAGAAACCAAACAATGTCAAAGAAAATTAAAAAAATAATTATAACTGCAAAAATAAAGAGTGAGGCATCCTCTTTATAAAAAAATAAAAAAATAACCTAAATTAATTAACCTAATTTTCTATTTAATAAATGACTTATATGCCTATATATATAGGTATATTTAGTTAAGGTTACTTAGGTAAGTTTTCTTTGTCTTCTTTTTAACTAATAATTTCACATGTGATTTATTATTATTATTATGTGATTTATTATTGTTGAGACTTATTATATATATATATATATAAATATTCTCTTACTCTTAAGTTGAAGAAGAAGAGTAACATATATATATATATTCAACTTAAGAGTTATACTCTTGTCGGTGGAGTATCTTCCACACATCCCACCTTTGAGCCATCCTCTTGACCTCTAGATACGACGCGACGCCAACTTTCTCCTTTAACTAATCGATGTAGCTGCGCCTAGGTCGACCTCTTCCTCTCTTCCCCTCGATCTTTCCTTCCAAAATTGTTTTGCAGAAGTCGTCGTGTCGTATCAAATGCCCGATCATATTCCCGCGTCTAGCATCTATAGTGTTCAGGATTGTTCTCCGTTCTTCAACCATTCTCAAGACTTCCTCATTGGTCTTCCTTTCCATCCAACTTATGCCTTTCATTCTCCTCCAGTACCACATCTCAAAGGCTTCCAGTCTTGCCCTATCATTCTGTGTCAGTGTCCACGTTTCACATCCATAAAGAGCAATACTCCAGATGTACATCTTAATCAAATGTTTCTTGCTTTTACATGACAAGCTGCGTGATTTTAACAGTTGCGTGATTTTAACGTGATTTTATATGTTACTATAAAAATAAAAATAAAAAAGAACACCCCGTCCAAAAGATCTGCTAGTGGCAGGGTTCCCATGATGCTGGCCGCATTACCCCTTTGGACTGCAAGTGCGATCCGCTGGGATAAATACGTACCAGCTCTTGGGTCCCCAAAGATGTCGATCAACCGGGAAGAAAGAGCCTTTATGAAACACTTCATGTCGGCTGACTAAGGCCCTAAAGTCTCAACAACAAGCGCCGCAATTTCATGTGACTATTTACTGAATTAACTAACTTACTGAAGATTACTGAAGCTAATTTGAGAAAGCAAGATAAATCACATGTCATTCAACAACGACCATTCATTTTTAAATATATTTTTTGTTTTTGATAGTCCTGTGACAAAATAAACGGATTTGATCGATGAACCAATCGATATTTTAATGTTTTAAGTGTAAGTCTTATTCAACCTAATCTATCCCACCGATCTATCAATCCTAAACTACGAACGGAAAGTATCCGGTATCTGTATTTGAATAAACGTGATCTATATGGTAGGATATAAACAATCAACAATTATTCATGAGTATAAACGTCATGTCACACAGGAATTAACTCTGTTAACTCGTAAACATGGCCCGACGTTGATTTATAGAATTAATTCCACGATTCCACCCCATAATTGCCTACATGCCATCTTCTCCAACTAGAGCCAAAAACTAAATTTAGTCATATTTAAATTGCAAATTGCTGGAAAGGACAAACCTAAAAGAATACCACCTTTAGTCTTATGACGAGAAAACTGGATTTTACGCGATTGCGTATAATAGTTATTGAAGTTTGATTCATTGAAATTGAATGGATAAATTTTAATTTGAATTGATTATAATAAAATATAGTATGAACAGTTTAATACATCAGTGAGTATAAAGAAAAGTTTTTATAAAAAAAGTATAAAGCTTGGTTATCTTTTGTTAAGTTAACATATCTTCATCGCCCATCACAGAAAGCATGTGCGTTATGTAATAAGTAACAGATTTGTAAGTTTTTTTACGAATAATTTCACTTTATTAACATTGCCTTCACAATGGTACTTTCCGGAATTTACGGTAAGGCCAAGCGAATAAAATAAAATTAACGTCAATTTACCCCACTGTTGGTACTTACTACACCATTGACATCTATGTTTGTGCCGTAAGGTACATAGATGTCGATGTACTACGCACACACACTGTACTGTTTAAGTTTTGGAAAACTTGCATCGTGAACGTAGGCGAAACCACCGCGAGAATTTAATGGGACTGGGCTAGCCATGTTTGCCGCATGCACACAGAGAGGTGGGCAAGTTTGCCACTCAGTGGATGTCCCGCGATGGCTATCGGGGCTGCGGCAAGCCAAAGCGGAGATGGCAAGACGTGGACACGTTCTACAGCGACTACTGTGCAGACAGGGCGAGTTGGAAATCCAGGGGACAGGCTTTTGCCCAGCAGTGGGACGTTACCACAGACAAAAAAAAAATAAGAATAATGGCGAGGCCACTTTTCTTGACTATAGTTACGCGATTTAATGTTTTGTATAAATTACAGTACCTAGACGACCGAGCTTTGCTTGGGCTAAAACTCGATAACAAGCGTTTTCCCGGATATAATACCAAGCTAGATCGATTTTTCACCCCCGAAAACCCCTTTATACCAAATTTCATCGAAATCGTTGGTGCAGTTACCGAGATCCCCGAAATATATATATTTATATACAATAATTGCTCGTTTAAAGGTATTAATTAATAAATACCACACACTATACAATTTTACTAAAATAAAATACAATTCAAAAATACAAACTGAGACATGGATGCACAGAAAAACCAGAAAAAGATACCAGCGCTGGAAATCGAACCCAGGTCCTCAGCAATCCGTGCTGCGTGCTATAACCCCTACACCACCGCTGGACAGGAATCTAGACACGAATTTTTCCTATGCATACATATCTCAGGTTGCTTATTTCTACTACGCTACTTAAGCAGCAGCACTAGCGACATCTATGTTCTCTTGTCTGAGTGAACGGTTAGTTCCGAAAGAATGTGACGTCTCTCGATGAGAGCGGAACATAAATGTCGCTAGTGCTGCTGCTTAAGTAGCGTAGTAGAAATAAGCATATATACTCTTTATTGTACAAAAAGGTTAGAAAAAAAAATCGTGTTATTAGTAAGCGATAAGGCCGCCTATTGCTTACCTTAGAAAATCTCTATGTATATACTTGTGTTTTCTGTACTGTTTACTGTATTGGTGTGCAATAAAGAGTTATTGTATTGTATTGTTAGTAACTAAAACAGAAAGAGAAACTTTTATACAACTCAAAAGCAGTAGACAATTACAAATACTATCACAATCAATTTTTTTTTCTAAAACAGCATCGATTCGTTACGTAAAGCCCCGGGAGGAAAATACCATACATCAACGTCAGCCACGCGAGGAAGCTAAGAAGTGATTTCCAAAAGAAAACCCGAACGCTTTGGAATTTTAAACGATTTCAAGTCTCTGTAACATTCCGTTTTTAGGGTACGTGCGTCGACCCCCGGCCATGTCCGATACAAAGTTTCCGTTTCCGCTCAGATAACGGCGTAATTACGCAACTAGTATCCCTAATTCTTGGAGACCAAAACAATCAGTAAAACAGAAAAGATAAAAGCATTGTCGCCTTGAAGCGTTTACGTTTTTGCCAAGGGTCCGTCGTAAAACTTTATTAGGCGCATTAAGGTCGTGGTTGAATCCTGTTTATGTAATCGCCTCCGGGGACCTTTAGCAGGAAAAATATTAAGTGAAAAAAAGAACACATAATGGAAGTAGTAAGATTATAGTATATTATCTGGGCCTGGTTTAGTGCTGCGCACGTTGACCCGGGATGAAAGCAGGTGGACCGAAAGGGTTTCTTATCTAAAACATATCCTTTATACCTCTAGCTAGTAACCTGGGTTACTCAATGACTTACCTTCCGTAGTGTTTACGTAATAAGAGCCACATTTAGTTGTCGGTACTCTGCTCAACATCGAGCAATTCAAATATTACCATTTTGCAAAGTTTAGAAATGTTTGAAGGTTGACCGCATCACGTTATTAATAGAACCTTCCCGGAATATGTTCTATTGAATCAGTTCGGTCAATGCTTTAACAAATAAGTTATTTACTGTATGAAAGATTACTTTCATACATACAGTATAACTTATTTGTTAAAGCATTGACTGAACTGATTCAATAGAACATATTCCGGGAAGGTTAACATTAGTTATCACTTTTTGTTGTTTTTATAACATTATTAGTTTATTTATCTAAAGTCAAAGTCAAAGTCAATATATCTTTATTCAATTTAGGCTAAAACAAGCACTTATGAATGTCAAAAAAAAATCTACCACCGGTTCGGAAAAACCTCTGTTGAGAAGAATCCGGCAAAAACTCAATGAGGTATATTTTTTTAAACAGATTTACAATATTATTAAGTAATATCTATACATCACAAAGATTAATTTATACATAAATAGGTTTTACATTATTTAAGTGCCTTTATGGGAATAATTACTAATTTTAAAGGAATTATATTTATTTATACAGTATCAATTCGAAATGAAAAAGTCAACGTCAAAATCCGCACATGCGCAATACCCAAGATAAAAGCGGAAACGGAAATACAGTCGCCACACCTTGTTTATACTCGTAATAATTGTTGTTGTTCGAGTAATCAGATTATTATCAAATAGATTGATGTTTATTGCGATAAAAACCTATCTAAGCCAAACTTCGAGGGCAAAACTATCTAGCTGCAAATTTTTATCCAGATCATCAGAGTTGTTTTCGAGAAACCCACTAAATACTGTACAAGATTTTCTATTTGGAAATATATTTTATAAAAGAACTTGACAAGGCACATCTCTCACTGCACAATCTCCAGTACAGGTTCTGGATCCCCTTAATAATGTTTTGCTATTCAAGTTATCAGAAGTTCTCAACTGCGATCCAATGAGATGCAAATAGCATGCAGACTGTATAATTACATGTAGAAATCTAAGTAGCGTAGTCGATTTCCTTGACTGTAACTAACTTTGCATAGTTAACCAAACTGAGAAACAAATAAGTAATATTTTTTGGTGCTGGTTTGTGTACTGTTTGAAATTTATTAACCACTAGCTTTTAGCCGCAGCTTCGCTCGCGTGAACCAAAAACAGTCCATAGAGCAAGGCATGTAAGCAAGCATGCATTCAGGGCTGTATTCAAGCATGCAAGCAAGTATGCTTTGCTTCCAAGCAAATGCTTGCTTGGAAGCAAAGCATAACAGCTTTGTTTCTTGCATGCGCAAGCAAACATGCAAGCATGCAATCAAGCATCCAGGCAAGCATGCAAGCAAGCATCCTAGCAAGCATGCAAGCAAGCATCTAAGCAAGCTTGCAAGCAGGCATGCAAGCAAGCATGCAAGTGAGCATGTAAGCAAGCATGCAAGCAATCATATAGGCAAACATGCGTGTCAGCATGCAAGCCAGAATCAGAGTCTCAAGTGTGAACAAATAGTGCAAGCAAGCATGCATTCAGGGCTGTATTCAAACATGCAAGCAAGCATATAGGCAAACATGCGTGCCAGCAAGCAGGCAAGCATGCAAGCAAGCATGCAAGCAAGCATGCAAGCAAGCATGCAAGCCAGAATGCAAGCAATAATGTAAGCAAAGCAAGCATGCAAGTTATTTAGTTTAAATATTGATCACTTAGCTCGTGTAAATCATTAGATACAGGGGTTTGATTGATTTCTGGGATTTTACAAAATTTCCGTGGGAATTCCTGAAAATTATTGTGGTTTTCTTTGACGTTGCATTAAAAAAAACCATCCCAAATATCATTACACTAAGCTCAGCGGTTGTTATTTCGAGATTTTATCCCTATTTCGTGGGAATATCGGGATAAAAAGTAGTCAATGTTTTCTTCCAGATGTCCAACTATCTATATACCAATTTTCATCCAAATCCGTCCAGCCGTTTTAGCGTGAAGGAGTAACAAACATACTCACTCACTCACTCACTCGCTCACAAACTTTCGCATTTATAATATTAGTAGGATTTTTTGATTTATTCAAAAGGATTTATTTTAGGTTAAAGAATAAAATAATTGCTTAAATGAATAAAACAAAAAATATTTTCCATTCAATCATAGGTACTTACCGATTAATGTAAAATGTAAAAAAGCCGCATAAATATACCGCCTTGCATAGCTTCGACTACGGCACAAAACTAAATACGAAATTTTTGCTATGTTCGAGAATTTAACGACAAAACACGCAGTTACGATAGTTATGATATGAAAAAAAAAACAATTTCTATTTTATTTGTCTACTCTGCTCTTATTACCAAGACACCAAAATCAAACGAGCCTGCGCTTGTTATAAAAACATCCCAATACAAGGTAACTTGTATCACAGCGAGAACCGACACTGACAAGCAATCTGTCACTGCAGCGTCTTACCAAAGAAGTCGACGGCGGCAGCTTACACGGATTTGAGGGGTAACTGTAACGTCAGGCTTGACTGATGGTTTCGTTGGAAACATTCCTGACGTCTTGCGCTGGTACCTTAGCGATTGAATTTTAAGCCATGGTTTTTATAAACGTAAAGATCGAATCGAAAAGTAACTTTAAGCGACCTTTGCCTAAGCAACTGGAGAACTGAACTTTAAAAGTAGGGTTACGAATTCATGGTAAAAAAGTGGCCGAGAAAGGTTTCGTTTTCCATTAGATTTTTTACTTACGAGAATTCGAGGGGTCAATTATGTCAGCCTTGACTGATATCTACATTGAAAATATTTCTTACGGCTCACACTGATTGTGCGATTGTAGTTTTGCGTCACTATTGATAATGTAGCACCGTGCACTACCGTGTGCTAGTAAACTATTATAAAAGTCTCTGCTCACTACACCATATCATACCATGACCGCAATAGGAACGTGCCAGGCACGGAATCTAACGCAACACTAACTACAACAAGTCATATATAAATTCCTATTTACGAATAATGGCAATTAATTTTTCGTCTTCCAATATTGACATGTTCTTTACAGAACTAATGGTATCAGACAGACGAGAGCGCAAGAGAAAACAAGCAACGTGTTTATAACTCAAGCGGCAATTACACTGAGTCGTTCACCGCATGCTGCATGCGGCGACCGCAAAAGTATAAAGAACAGGGTAGTAGGCCGCATTCGGCGAGCGACAGCTGCCACCGCCTTAATATGGCCGCCGCAGTAGACGGACAGACTAATGTAAAGGCGACAGTCGTTCGCCGAAGTAGTTTGAAACAAGTTTGGCGACCGCATTAGGTGAACGACGCAGTGTAATTGCCGCTTAAAGAACACGGTAGTCGGCCGCATTCGGCGAGCGACAGCTGCCACCGCCTTAATATGGCCGCCGCAGTAGACGGACAGACTAATGTAAAGGCGACAGTATTCGCCGAAGTAGTTTGTAACTAATTCGGCGACCGCATTAGATGAACGACGCATTGTAATTGCCGCTTAAAAAAAATATAAGGAAAACACCAGGTGGCCTTATAGCTTCAGTACGGATTTCCAGGCAATCTACACAATAAAACAAAGCAAGGAATAGATTTTAGCAAGTGGTGTAATTGACTTAAGACTTAATGCGTAGGCGTTTTTTTTCATAAATTGGTATGGCACGTAGATACCCATTTTTTTTGGATTTGCTGAAGACATAACAGAAGACATTCAGAAATACTCACCTGATTTGGAGCTCCGGCCTATGAATAAGGCGGAGATCTTGTGGGATAGTAACGTAGTATTCTTATAATAGTTATAATTTATTAGATCTTTGTATTTGGACGATAGACAAATAAATAACAAATAATTTATTGAATCAGGCGTTACTTTGCGGAGGTCCATATCAATGAACTAAAATAATTTCCTTGCTCACCCGCGACCTTACGATAGTTAAGCTTATGCAAAATATGCGTGTTCATGCAGTTCCTCCACCTCCACACTGTAAGAACACACACAAATCACACAAACCCATCTATCACCACCACCACACTACACTGACGCGTTTCGAACTCAAACAGAGCTCATCTTCAGAGTGACACAACCATACACCATGCTACCAGTTGTTAGACTAACGAACCACAACCACCGTTTTAACTTGTCACTGTAACTCCCCAAGTACCCACATACGTTTTATGAAACAAAACAAAACTACCCACAAATTATTAATAAATTTTTTTAACCGTCCTTCAAAACTACCTTGATTTTTATTTATTTACTGTCAAGGCATGTTTTATTAACTACCATTGCTGAAATTAGATCCAAGCCGTAGCAAGGGAGATGAAACTAACTTTACCTGCTCATTAATAATAGACCCCATACTGTTGTATCTAATTATCTCCATGCATTCTAAAACATCGAGACGAAACCCCTTGCCACAATAATGTAACACTTCATACTTCACTTCATTTCGTAGTTGTTAGTCTAACAACTGGTAGCATGGTGTATGGTTGTGTCACTCTGAAGATGAGCTCTGTTTGAGTTCGAAACGCGTCAGTGTAGTGTGGTGGTGGTGATAGATGGGTTTGTGTGATTTGTGTGTGTTCTTACAGTGTGGAGGTGGAGGAACTGCATGAACACGCATATTTTGCATAAGCTTAGCTATCGTAAGGTCGCGGGTGAGCAAGGAAATTATTTTAGTTCATTTAAATAAATAACAGTCAATACGTATAATATGATATGACGCTGACTTTTTCTTTAACTTCTGTCACCTTTCTTTCTTCATTTCTGCATCACATAGAGCCAAAAGAGGATATTGTGCGCCACATAGACCTTACAAAATCTCCGTACTTAACATTAAAATATCTGTGTTCAGATATCATAAAGAAAGTAATGAATGCGTTTTTCTCCTGCCCCAAGCATTTACTTTGATGTAAATAAAATAATAAATAAATAAATATCACGGGACACTAAAGTAGGCATAGCTTGTGTTATGGGTACTAGGCAACGGATAAACATACATATATGTGTATATATATATTTACAATTTATATATGTGTATGTATACATATATAAGTTAGTATGTTTATCCGTTGCCTAGTACCCATAACACAAGCTATGCTTACTTTAGTGTCCCGTGATATTTATTTATTTATTATACATAAATACATATTAAACACCCAAGACTTGAGAACAAACATTCGTATTATTTTTACAAATATCTGCCCCGACTGGGGATCGAACCCGGTCGGAACTTGAAAATATATTCAAACCCATTTCCAAAGGTACGATAGCCTTGAAATTATGTAGGTATGTAAATGTATGAAGGCTCCAGTTAAAATGCAATTATGAAAAATAAAGCATGTTATAAAAATTACATTTATTTATTAAAGGTTATAGAGGCCTCGGGCGACCAGAGGGCTGGCCACTATTTCGCACAGCGTATAACTATCGCTATACAACGACGAAATACGGCCAGCCTTGGGCACCTGCACATTGACGGTGATTTAGGCCAAATTTTCTACCTATAGTTTAATTATGTTTTATTATGTATGTTTTTAATAAAGATAAATTAAAGGTTATTAAGTATTTATTATTATCCTTTCGAGTTTTAAGTGTCTCTTTCTAACATTTTAATATCGATCAAAACGAAACTCTAGATCGTTTAAATGTCATAACATACCATCAGATACACTCTTTAACTCGCAGGCAAAGCGCTCCGAAGTTGCCTTCGAAAGATGTGACTGGCAAAGTTTGATCACAGCAAAGTTTTAATTGCCACTGAACGGCAATTCTGGGCGACGGTAGCTTTTAAACAATTTTATTCGTATCGTGAATATTTTATACTCCTAAGCCTTTACGTAAATAAGATTCACCTTTTAAGTGTCAGCAGAAACTTATACTTAGGTAAATGAGATTTTAATCGCTTCAACATGAGTTTCGTTTAAATTAAAATTTCAGGTACCTAAAAAGAATAATTATAAGTACAATAGTACATTGTGTCTTAGGAGCAGTAAATAAGGAATTACGAACGAGAGTATATTAGAAGCCCGAAGTCGAAGACTGAGGCGATTGAACCAGGTAAGTACGACAATAAATATAAATATCATGGAATTAATGACACTAATTGGCCTAGTGCCAAACATAACAAAGCTTATACCTACTACAGGTACTAAGCAGAGGGATAAACACATGCTTATTAACAGATAAAAACTTAAAAACATAATTAAACACCCCAGACTCGAGAGCAAACATTCATATTCCACATAAATTATATAAGCCCTGACCGGAGACTCAGGATTTCAAGTTTCGCATTCGGGTTCTCTAAACACTGGACTATCAGGTCGTCTATTGTGCTAGTAATGTCATGTTGTTTATCAACGAAACCCTAGTTACTTAAAATGTAGTATTAAAAGGTTTCACCCTGGTACTGAATCAGTTTGCTAGACTAGAGATTATAAATGAATTGGTATCAAAAAAACCGGTAAAAAAACGGATTCTCTATCGTTTGCCCGAATTTCATATGCCCGAATTTATCGTTTTCTAGAATTTTCATTTGCCATAAAGTATTTTATTTATGAAACAGTGATTTCTTCAGTTGATATTAAACTAACCTAACCTAACCTACTGCATTATATATGATGACATTTAAAAAATCCTGAAAACAACACGGTTCTATATATTTTATGGCAAGCGTTGGTATGGCAAGTGAAATTCGGGCATGTAAAGGTAAACGAAAAAAACGGAATCGGGTGTAAAAGGTTGGTAACTCAGCGAAATTGGTTGTTAGATAGGTATTATGGTATTAAAATCGCCAGAGGGCGCAGCAGTTTGCACTTTCTAACTTATATTATTTTTATTAGACTAAGGTAGAGTAATTTTTTTTTCTAGATCCTGCGTGATATCACGTTCACGTACGTTACGGGTGTTATAACAAAACAGTATTTAATTGCTTTTTTTAGGTTTCTTAGCCAAAATCGCAAAACCGAAACCCTTATAGTTTCACCATGTCTGTCTGTCTGTTTGTCTGTCTGTCTGTCCGTCTGCGGCTTTGCTCAGGGACTATCAATGCTAGAAAGCTGTAATTTTGCACAAATATATATGAAAACTATGCGGAAAAAATCGTACAGTAAAAAACTCAAAAAAAATATGGTACCTCCCATAGACGTAAAGTGGGGGTATTTTTTATTCTCATCCAATCTTGTAGTGTGGGATATCGTTGGATGGGTTTCTAAAACGATTTTTCGATTTAGTGATTTGTTTGCAAAATATTCAACTTTAAAGTGCAAATTTTCATTAAAATAGAGCCCCCCCCTCTAAAATCTAAACCGGTGGGTGCTAAACAATAACGGTTAAGTTTTCTTGGGAATTATTAGTCGTTTAAGAGTACAGTTACACCTATGTTTGCAAATAAATCACTTTGACTTTGAAGAGTAAATAGCAGCCTAAGGTATAAAATATACCTAAACTTGAAATATTCCGTACAAAATACGAAATCCAATGGCTACGGAACCCTATTTCGGGCGTGTCTGACATGCTCTTGGCCGGTTTTTTATTAAATGTGCTTCACTATAGTAGGCATGGGCTCAGGGTTGCACAGCGAGCTATGGAGTTTCAGCTATGCAAGGGATTTCTTTACGGGATCAAATCAGAAATGAGGAAATACGTAGAAGAATATTAGCGATTCGCCTTTATTACCAAAGAATACAGCTATAAAGAATAATAATTTTATTATCAAATTTACAAATGAACAGTAATTCTAGTAGCTTCGCAAATCAGAACAAAAATCAGCCCGTGCCGGCTCGCGCGCCGGGTTTTATTCTTCCAGAGCGCGCCCTCTCCTCCGCCGCCGGAAGCTCGAGTAGGGCCGCGTGCTGACGTACAACCGGTGTTGCCAACACGGCCATGCTGCGCGGTGTCAGCCCCTGACACCTCTCGTCGAACTCTGTGCTTCCTGAAAGTACAGATACATATATATTTTTGTTTTTGTAGTTATCAGGATAGCTCCAGCTTACTGGAGTGGCTAATAATGCCCATAAGCCAATCATTCCATCTCAGATAAAGTATCAAAGGACCACTCGCACTTAAAGAGCTTTCGCTTCACTTAAGAGACCGAGTTGATCAATTTGATCACACTTTCAGTGTTACTGCACTTAAAGAGCGAAACGCTTCACTTAAGTGTTCCAACTTCCAACTAACCTTATACGTAATCTAACGTTTAATATTTTGGCGTATGTGCAACATTAGGGACACATCTAAGACAAGAGGACAACATAACAGTATAA
Source organism: Choristoneura fumiferana (assembly GCF_025370935.1). NCBI lineage: Eukaryota > Metazoa > Arthropoda > Insecta > Lepidoptera > Tortricidae > Choristoneura > Choristoneura fumiferana. Next base: position 13,923,719 of record NC_133483.1, on the reverse strand, counting down.
AATGTTTAATTTTGAACCGGATAAAGTTTAACGCGAAATATAATATTATATAATAAAATTAAAATAAAGATATGTACTATGATGGTTTCAAATATGGGAAAATAAAGCTATATTATTATTGTTATCTCTAATTATTGGTACCTGTAGATAGTATAAGTATATTTATCTATGTATTTGGGCACACATGTGAATTAATTAATATAATACACAATGAATAATGATTATGAACATAAAGTGAATTTATTTTTTTGAAAAATATATTTAAGTTATAAACCACTAAATTACAAGGGCGAGTCAAATATTTTTTTTTTTTTTTTTTTATATTCGTATGTACTTATATTTACACTTATCATTGCCAACACGCGGAGTAGGTACTCACGTTAATCATTCGTGGGTCCACTCATCAATCCGAATCCACGGCTTAATGTTCTCAGCTGCAGCCGTGCCCTTGTAGTGCTTACTACTCCGTTCGGCTCCTCTGAGATCCGTCACCTCGTACCTGTCATGTCCTAACACGCTAGAGACTCTAAATGGCCCTTTGTATACAGGCATTAGTTTCGTGCTCTGCCCGTCATTACTTTTACTTTGTATTTTAATCAGCACCAGGTCGCCTACCGAGTATATGTTGGCTTTAGTTCGAGAGTTGTCGAATCTCTTCTTTTGTTGAGCTGCATTGGCTTTAATATTTTGATCGACTTTATTACGCAAGTCAGTTACGTCTGTTACGTCCCCATTATCAAGCTCTGATGACATGATATTATCATTGTCAGTCCTTAAACGATATCCAAAGAAAACTTCACTAGGGACTGCCTTTGTAGTTTTGTGGATAGTACTGTTAAGTCCCTGTTGCAAAATTTTAACATACCTGTCCCAACAATCATCGTCCGTATTGGCACCTAAAGTTCTCATGGCATTCAAAATAGTTTTGTTAAAAATTTCTGCCTGCCCATTAGAGCGGGGCATGCCCGTCGCTACGGTATGCAAACGAATATTTTATTTTTACAATAATTTGAGAAATCTTTAGATGTAAAACTACTACCTGCATCTGTAATTATTCGTCTAGGGTTCCCAAATGTTTTAGAAACATGTTCTAGCTCTTTTATTACTTCCGTTGAGGCTGTAGATTTTACTGCGGAAATAAATACAAATTTCGTAAATGCGTCAACGGTAACCAACAAATATTTATTTTTATCCTTTGATGTTACGAATGGTCCCAAATGGTCCATGTGCAAAGTATGGAACGGCTGTGCAAACTTAGGCAGCGGATATAACTGCCCTTCTTTAGGACCGCCTTTATTCTTGAAGTATATGCAATGTATACAGTTTTTTATATACTTCTTAACAGTATGTCGTACCCGCGGAAACCAATATAAGTGCTCGATACGTTCAACAGTTTTATCTACCGAAAAATGACCCAGATCGTCGTGGTTACTCCTAATGATTTGCCAAATACATTTTTTTGGTACCACCCATCGACGACCTCGGGTTGTTCTTCGGTATACTTTATTACCTAAAAGTTCATAGCCGTTAAAATGTCTTTATTGTCATCGGCTTGTCCTGACTCAAGTATATTTTTGATTCTGACTAGCTCCGGATCCTGCAGTTGGACCGTTAATAGCCAGTCTGCTTCAGTTATTGATAAAATAACATCGCGTTCGTATTTTTCTCCGGATGGCACGGGGTTTCTGCTTAACGCGTCAACGTGCTGCATTCGAGTGCCCTCCCTATGAAAAATCTCAAAAGAGAATTCTTGCGTTGACAGTACCCAGCGTGCAATCCGGGGAATTATGTCTTTCTTAGATAACGCGTATCGTACAGCATTACAATCTGTTATGACTTTAAACGGGGAACCTAACAAATACAACCTAAATTTTTGCAACGACGAAACAACCGCGAGCAACTCTAATTCGAAAGAGTGATAACGTTTTTCATCGTCGGTCGTTTGCCTACTGTAGTAATGGACAGGTTTTTCACCCTCGGTAGTAACTTGCATAAGAATGCCGGCTACCCCCTCTCTCTACTTGCGTCAGTATACAAAATATTTTCTTTTGACGGGTCAAACATAGATAATACACTACTGGAAGTTAACTTGCTTTTTAATGTTTGAAATGCTTGTTCGTGTGTGTTATCCCACGCCCAGGAAATATATTTTTTTAACAGCTTCGTCAGCGGTGCTGATAACATGGCACAGTTTTTAATAAATTTCCGAAAATAACTGATAAGTCCTAGAAACTGACGAAGTTGATGAACGGTCTTGGGCGTTGGAAAACACTTTACAGCTTCCACCTTAGTGTCATTCGGCATAACTATGTTTGGTTTAATTTTGTAACCAAGGAATTCTATCTCCGTTTTAAAGAAGTGACACTTTTTTAAATTGAGCGTTATTCCATTTTCACGAAATATATGTAATATTTGTTGCAACAATTGAAGGTTTTGTTCGACCGTTTGGGTTACTAAATACACGTCATCTAGATAAACAATTACGTTGCCAAACCGAAGGTTGCCTAACACCTTGTTCATCATCTGCTGGAAACACGATGGTGCATTTACTAACCCAAACGGCATTCTTAAAAACTCATAGTGGCCGTCTTCAGTAATAAATGCAGTTTTTGGTATGGACTCTGCGCTCATTAATATTTGATAGTATCCGCTCTTTAAATCAAGGCTAGTAAAACATTCGCTACCTTGAAGTCTATCCACTAAGTCTTCAATGCGCGGCATAGGGTATTTATCTTTTACTGTCACTTTGTTTAACGCGCGATAATCTATACAAAGTCTTTTTTCCCCGTTCTTTTTATCGACCAAAATCGCAGGGCTAGCGTATGGAGACTTGCTCTCCCGCACGATATTATTGTCTAATAATTCGTTCACCATGTCACGCATAATTTGTCTGTCACATTGAGAGGATCTAAATGGTCTACAATAGATAGGACGGGGGTCAGTCACATCTATACCATCTCGTGGTTGTTTACCTTACCTAATTCCTTTACATTCCTAGCTACACAGTCACTGTATTCTCTAAATAACTTAATGAGCTCTGTGTGATGAGAATCAGCATCAATTTCCGTTTCACCAATGTTACCGCAAAATTCGATAAATTTGCTAGCATAATCAAACTGCAACACGTCACCTATACGTGAATAAATTAAATCAGGGCGTTCTGTCACATTCCGTCCAATTAAGATATCACATCCTATCAAATCATCTATTACGTAAAAATCGATTTTTCCATGCGCACTGAATCAAGTTTTAAAGTGACATTAATCATGTCAGTAACAATTTTTGTCGACTGCTTTGAAAAACCTTGTAAAGTGACTGGGGAGGGTAGTTTGACAGAGCCTAAGCCGTGTAATTTTATTAATGACTCGGAAATTAGAGAACAGCTACTGCCGGTATCTACAAATGCGTCATGAACCAAAACATCATTTAGAACTACCTCCTTTACAAATTTATTTCGAGCGTTCGACGATGAGACAAATTTGGTTTCTTGTTTTTCTGGTTTTTCTTCCGCTTTAATATTATTTTTATTGTGATAACAAGCGGACTCGACGTGTCCCCTTTTTCCGCAACAATCACATTTTACACTACATTGACTGCGTTTGTGGTTACCCCCGCATGTAAAACATTTAATTACCCTACGGGCATTTAATTGTGACTTAGTATCATTAACGGGAACGGAATCAGATGGAACGACCCTATTACTTGTTGCATGTGGTGCTGAATTACCGGTAAAATTGGTGGCGGATTGAGCTTGAGTTTGCTTTGGCATTAAATTGCTAGACTGTTTCTTTGATTTATAAACTCTGCCATGTAGGGCACTAGCTAATTGATCGCACGTCTTAAAACTATTTGCCTCTATAATTCCATCGCCAATATTTCCAAGAATTATTGATATGATATCTAGCTCTGAAAAATTAAGGCGTAATCGGTCAATCCTACATTTTTGGTCAAAATAAAATTCGTATAATGATTGATTGTCGGATGGTTTGCATTCTACTACATCTTTTAATAGTTCGAACATGTTTCTTTGTATTTGAAAACTACCTGATAATTTGGTATGCCAATCGGACCACTTCCACGTGGGCCATCGATTATTGCTACGTAACAAGGAATCGTACCATGTTTTAGCTGGTCCTTTTAGTTTATTTAATGCTTGATAACGAGTCGTATCATCAGACCAAGAAAACGTTTTTGCGTATGATTGAATAATACTAAGCCATGCATCAATGTCGTCTTTTAAAGGGTCGAACTCGGGTATAATATTGTTCAAAGTAATCGAATTGGTTTGACTTACAGTTTCGGTTCCCTTTGTCTTACTTGTCTGGCGACTCTGGCGTGATGTCGTCTTCTTGCGTCGAGGTGGCGGAGGTGACGGGGTTCTAGCACTGGTACTGGAGCTAGTTGAGCTACTAGAACTACTAGACGAACTAGCACGTCTACGCTTACGGCTTTTACGTTTACCCATCGTTGGTACGTGGGGCGTCCCGCTTCTGATATTAGCGATTCGCCTTTATTACCAAAGAATACAGCTATAAAGAATAATAATTTTATTATCAAATTTACAAATGAACAGTAATTCTAGTAGCTTCGCAAATCAGAACAAAAATCAGCCCGTGCCGGCTCGCGCGCCGGGTTTTATTCTTCCAGAGCGCGCCCTCTCCTCCGCCGCCGGAAGCTCGAGTAGGGCCGCGTGCTGACGTACAACCGGTGTTGCCAACAAGAATGAGCTCGGGTCACCATATAGCCAAGCGAGGATTAGCTCGTTGAGGTGGCAATGTGCAGACCATATAGCACGGAGAACAGATGGCCGTTGGGGCTGAAAAGAGATGGACGGATGACCTCGTTAAAGCCGCGTGTTCATGGTGGATGCAGGCCGCTTCCAACCGGAGCTATTGGGGGTATACGTATATGTCCAACAGTGGACGTCCTACAGCTGATTTTACAATGATGATGATGATTAAATATGTTTTGTCAGCATAATTATAGTAAAAACCATACACATCGTAAGTAAGTAAGTCAATCACCTACATTCGATTTGTATTCTGAGTTCGTTAACTCGCCGGGAGGTCGCCCGCAGGCGACGTTTCAGAAGCGAACTAATGTTAGCAGTATCTTTACTTTAATATCAAATATTATGCCTGGGAATACGCTCACATACAAGCAACGCATAACGAGGTCCTTAATTTAATACAAACTATATATTATTTACTTTTTCTCAAAAATGACCGCAAAAGTTGACATTATTCTTCTTTTTTTTATGGTATAGGGGGCAAAGGAGCAGGCGGATCGCCTGATGGTAAGCGATTACCGTCGCCCATGGACACCTGCAACGCCAGAAGAGTCACAAGTGCGTTGCCGGCCTTTAAGGTAGGAGTACGTTCTTTACATATCAGAAAGTAAAATGCATAGTCAGTGGTCAGCGAAAAATTAAAAAGTTAAAATTATTGCAGGCGCGCTAGCTCGACAATAATAAATTAGCGCGCCTGCAATCAGTCACAACTTTTTAAAAAAGTTAAAAAGGCGTTGGAAATGTTGGCACAAGTCGTATACAGCCAAACCTAATGGGCGGTATAAGATATTTTGTTGGAACTTCGGACTTTTTTTATTGGGTCTGAAACAGCTTGTGGTGTTTTCGGTGGAAAAATACAGCTGCAGTTTATTTTTAATGAAAAAAGGCGGGAAAGCATAAGAAAAATAATTGGAATAAAATTAAATGTTATTATTCATCATTTTTGAGAAAAGCTTTATATTAGTCTCGGCTAGAATAGCAATTGCTGGCTTCGTATTAGTTACTCAGCAAATACTCATACTCAGCCAGCAATTGGCTACTTCCAGGCCACGACAACAATCTACTATTACTTGATCTCATTTCACTAGCCTTGCTCCCGATATTTTGCTTTAGCAGTCTTTGATATCTTAAAGGACTTCTAAAAAGGAGGTCATCAGTTCAGTTAGTTTTTAGGGTTCCAGAGCCAAAATAGAAAAACGGCACCCTTATAGTTTCGCCATGTCTGTCTGTCCGTCCGCCCGCCGCTTTGCTCAGGGACTATCAATGCTAGAAAGCTGTAATTTTGGTAAACCATGCCGACAAAATGGTAAAATAAAAAAATTAAAAAAAAATTGTATGGTACCTCCCATAGACGTAGTGGGGTGTTTTTTTTTTTCTTATCCAACCCTATAGTGTGGGGTATCGTTGGATAGGTCTTTTAAAACCATTAGGGGTTTGCTCAAACGATTTTTCGGTTTAGTGATTTTTTTGCGAAATATTCAACTTTAAAGTGCAAATTTTCATTCAAAACGAGCGTCTCCCCCTCTAAAATGTTAACCGGTTGGTGGAAAGATTTGAAAAAAATCAGAATGGTAGTAATTATATCAAACTTTCAAGGAAAACTATAACGGCCAAGTTTGCTTGAAAATTATTAGTAGTTTAAGAGTAAATAGCAGCCTAAGGTATAAAATATACCTAAACTTGGAAGATTCCGTTTAAAAAATACGAAATCCTTAGAAAAATATTACTTAATTTTTTCGTGATGGCTACGGAACCCAATTTCGGGCGTTTCCGACACGCTCTTGGCCTGTTTTTATGTTTATAACCTCGGAACTCCTTCATTTATGAACTGCCTAAGTGCTGCCCGCACTTCGTCTACGAAAAATTCGTATATCGCGCGACCACTGGAATTTTAACATTTTCCGTAAAAACATAAAATAAAACAGTATTATCACACAGCTTATATGTACCTATGGTACTAGAAATTACAGATCAAAGTCAAAGTCAAAGTCAAAATATCTTTATTCAATTTAGGCTATAACAAGCACTTATGAATGTCAAAAAAAATCTACCACCGGTTCGGAAAAACCTCTGCTGAGAAGAATCCGGCAAGAAACTCAACGAGGTATATATATATTTTTTAAAACAGATTTACAATATTATTAAATGATATGTATACATCACAAGTATTTAACACAAATTTATTTTTAACACAGTAGGTTCGCTATTTGAAGGGATCGCTAATGCGGATCGGAAATATTTCCAAATATCCCTGTCCATGATATAATCATTAACTTTATAATACGCCTTTGATATTAATGTCTTCTTGACAATAGATCTGAATTTTGTATCCGTTTCATTTATAATATTTTTTGGAATTTTATAGATATATATACATTGAGTATTATAGAGTATAATTTATAGAGTTACACTATTAACGAATAGAGAATCGGCAAAGCCTAGTGCATACTATGTACTTGCTTAAATTCTACTTAACACCTCTCTCTATCGCACATACAGCTTACATTGGCACACTTAACAAAAGCATTTTCTTGCCATTAAAATCGCAAAAAACATTTGCCAACAAAATCACCCCTCAGCTCTTATAAATCGTACTTCAACAAAATAATTTCCTTAACAAAGCGCCATTGACTAGACAGTGAAGTGACATCGACAAGAACCATAATGCTCATACGGTGTGCTCGTAAAATTTTATAGGTGTCTCGGGGGCCTGGGGCTGTCCCCGGGGCCTCGGCGAGGCCCCACGTTGTGCCTCGACACACTTATCTAACCGTGATTAATATGTTTTATCTGCTAAACGCTACAATGACTTTATTTCACTCGAGTGAAGGGAGTTAAAAGAAAAATAGGAAGTTATGAATTCTAATGTACATATTATGTATGTAGACCGTGATATTTTTCATTTTCGATAACTTCATAACTTAATTACTTTGGATGACAATGTCAGTGCATTGAACAGAAAATGCAATCAGAAAAAACTTGTAATAAAAAGGTTTTTTCTTGAAAAATCTTTATAAAGCGTTTTATTCTGAGCATTAAGAGTATTTTTTACCTAAATCATCATCATCATCATCATCCCAGCCTATATACGTCCCACTGCTGGGTACAGGCCTCCTCTCAGAACAAGAGGGCTTAGGCCATAGTTCCCACGCGGGCCCAGTGCGGATTGGGAACTTCACACGCGCCATTGAATTGCTTCGCAGGTTTATGCAGGTTTCCTCACGATGTTTTCCTTCACTGCAAATCTCGTGGTAAATTTTCAAATGTAATTCCGCACATGAATTTCGAAAAACTCAGAGGTGCGAGCCGGGGTTTGAACCCACGACCCTCTGCTTGAGAGGCGATAGGTCAAACCACTAGGCCACCACGGCTTTTTTTGACCTAAATGATACTTGATAATGACCATGCTAAAAAAACTTTGTTATTTAATTCACTTAAACCAAAAACAATAACGAACGTCTTGTGCCATTGAATGTAAATGAATTTTCACGAGATTTTAAATCTAATATAGGGCACAAAACCCCTCAAGAAAACGTGCGCAGCGTGCAGATTTTAATAACTAAAATTCTGTGTAAGCGACAATAAACGCCCGGGCTGTCGCATCGAGGTGCCTCTGATTCAAGGGTGCTCTGCAAAAATTGGCTGGCTCTTACGTCTCTGGTACAACCACGCGCGATCGGCAGCGAGGAGAGCGTTTTCTCTATTCATTGCGTGTACTGCTACATTACCGCTGTGCGGCAAGCATCTTGGACTCGCAATGAACAGAGAAAGTAGCCATGTGTTACTTCATAGCCCGTGATCAATGTGCACCGTATTCCAAATATCTAGCGGTGGCGTGACACCGAAATACCTTGATCTCTACCTGGTTTTATTAACAATGACTTAAGTATATTCGCGTTTATTCTATTCTGGACGGGAATACGTATAGGTAAATAAAATAGCGCCACCAATCCTATTTGGGCTGTTAAAATACCTATGTAATTAGATACATCTAAGTAGGTAAATATTTTACAGAATGTACTTGTAAATTTCGCCATACATATTTTTTTCTGCCAGTGTCCAATGTCCCATCATTAGTTTTTTAGGGTTCCGGAGCCAAAATGGCAAAAACGGAACCCTTATAGTTTCGCCATGTCTGTCTGTCTGTCTGTCCGTCCTTCTGCGGCTTTGCTCAGGGACTATAAAAAGAACAGGGGCTAGAAAGCTGTAATTTTGCACGGATATATAATGTAAACTATGCGAACAAAATGGTACAATAAAAAATAAAAATATTTTTTTTTAGGGTACCTCCCATAGACGTAAAGTGTTTTTTTTTCTCATCCAACCCTATAGTGTGAGGTATCGTTGGATAGGTCTTTTAAAACCATTAGGGGTTGTTAAAACAATTTTTCGATTCAGTGATTACTTTTCATTAAAATCGAGCGTCCCCCCCCCCCTTTAAAATCTAAACCGGTGGGTGGAAAAATTTGAAAAAAATCAGGATGATAGTAAGTATATCAAACTTTCAAGGAAAGCTATAACGGTTAAGTTTGCTTGAGAATTATTAGTGGTTTAAGAGTAAATAGCAGCCTAAGGTATAAAATATACCTAAACTTGGAATATTCCGTACAAAATGCGAAATCCTCAGAAAAATATTACTTAATTTTTTCGTAATGGCTACGGAACCCTATTTCGGGCGTGTCCGACACGCTTTTGGCCGGTTTTTTTTATATTAAATACATACCAAATCTGTTAGGGAACTATCTAAGTCGGTACCTAAGTCCTGCTGTATATCCGATTACATTCAGCCGCCCCATTCACCCTGCGATTAATGCTCCGTATAAGACATACAGTGGCACACGTATATCAAGTATATCTGCAGGGCTACTACGAAATTTGAAAATCGAAGTTCGTGTCGTTCGATCCCTCTGACTCTTATACTATTTAATACGAGAGCGAGAGGGACGGTACGATACGAATTTCGATTTTGAACTTCAGAGTAGGCCCTCTGCGAGGCCTAGCCACATCGGAACTGTAGCTATTGGTAAGAGTAGGTACCTATATGATAACTAATGACAAGTTTCACGTGATTTTTTTGGATCATTTTTTACCACCTTGGAGAGGTGGTGGAGCTTTCTCAGATTATTTGCTACCTACCCACTCCAGATACACTACACTACACACAATATAAATTATTACACAAAATCCTAGTATAATAAATGCGAAAGTTTGTTGTATGACCGTGCGTGTGCTTGTTACTCTTTCACGCTAAAACGGTTGGACAGTTTTGAATTAAATTGGGTATATCTCTATGGTATTTCCCAAGATCTAATAAAATAAACAAAATCTTACAACCGCTAAGCGTAGACTTCAAATTTAGCATGAGTGAGCTTCATACAACGTATCTGAAGACCACGATGTATCTTTGGGATTCCGGTAGGAGTTTAGTAAATTTCGGTTCGATTCCGTTGCCTAGTATCCATAGTACTGCTTTGCTTAGTTTGAGACTAGGTCAATTGGTGTCAAGTGTCCCATGATATTTATTTTTATTTATTTATTGTAATGGTTTACACTTGCGAAGCTGCGGGTGAAAGCTAGTATCATATAAACATCCCATAATGGACACATTGAACTCAGAATCTGCCCGCAGCAGATAAAGTTATATTATTTAAATTTAATTAGATTAAATGATTAAATTAGATTGAAAATAAAGTTAGATTGACAATATTCTACTAATATTATAAATGCCAAAGTCTGTGAGTGAGTGAGTGAGTAGTTTGTTACTCCTTCACGCTGAAATGGTCGGACGGAGTTGGCTGAAATTTGGTATGTAAATAGGTGGATATCTGGGATAAAACAAAGGCTACTTTTTATTCCGATATTCCCACGGGATAGGGATAAAATTTCGAAAAAACAACCGCTGCGTTTAGAGTCATGAAATTTGACATCACTCTTTTTAATGTAACGTCAATGAAAACAACGATTTAATTTTCGGGAATTCCCACGGGATTTTTTTGCTGCTGCTAGATCTAATGATTTACGTGCGCGAAACCGCGGGTAAATACTAGTACATAATAATGCAAAAAGCCCCTGACCAAAGGCCGTATTGTGTGTGGGCGGTCGCGATAATATTCAACATCTTATTCTATCCTCATCCTATGCCTTGTGACAGAATTAAGTGGTGAAACTGAATGTGATTAAAATTTAAGTGAAACTGAATAAGTTCCTCAGCTCTCTCTCTATCATATTATTGTTTACAACTGTAACACAAAAACGTCTCAATAACTAATATATATTGGGACTTGATCACGACCACTGTTTACGAGTATTGCTACAATTACCTCAACGTTTTGTCCACATTGCAGTGGCCGTGGTCATGATAGACTGTAGTGTAAAGGTATCACGTATAGTTAGCCGCGCCAATTCGAAGAAGTAGTCGTTATTATCCAGGCCTTATACTACGAAGTGCGAAATTCGAACTTTGTATCTTGCCGTTTCGCTGTCGCTAGTATTGTTTAACACGAGAGTGAGAGAGACGGTACGATACGAACTTCGATTTTCTTTCGTATTAGCCCCCCTGGCATACCTAATTTTAAAATATTATACCTTGACAAGTTCGTATATGACGCTTGGTGGAGGTGGAATCATGTTGCTGTTAGCACTAACCGCATTTATAAATTCAGGATAAAGGCAGCAGAGGCTCCCTGCGACAAGGTTGTTGTACCGAGTATCACGTACAAATATGTTATGATATGAAAGGGATAGTTATGAGTGAAAATCGTGAAATTTAAAAAACAATATGACGCGTCAATAGCTGCAAATAGGTTAATAATTAATACACGACCACTTCCTGGTAATTTGGTAGTAAATTACTATTACTATTGATAGTAGTAATACCTACTAGTAATAAAGTACCAACCGGCTAGTGCGGGTCAATCACATGCTTCGTGGTCATCTCGCTCCATTTACACTCTAATGGCGTACGTAATACGTATTACTATAGTCAAGCTTTACAGACCTATGGTTCATTAAGGAAACAACTTGCTACTGCATTAATTTGTATGTTAGTGAACTCGTTGAGGTTAGCTGTCCAAACAACTTTCAAACGTTACGTTCCGTGGGGGTGATTTTGAAATCACATCATTCATACAAACCACTTGGAAGCAGTGAAAATTGTGCGGATCATGAAAAGGAAACGAGCAGAAGAGAAAGAGAGAAGAGCCATCATTTGAAAAACTGATAGTCACCTACTGCATCTAGAAAATGTAATTGGTTCCCATTCCCAGAGTGACACAAATAATAACCTAGTCTGAATGAAACTAAGCAGAGCTTTTATAATGGGCACTAGGCAACGGATAGATATACTTATATAGATAAATAATACATGCTTAAATACGTATTAAACGTCCAAGGCTCGAGAGTAAATAAATACTACAGGTGACACTTGGCCGTAGCACCTCAAAACAACTGTATTTTCCTAAGCAGGAACAACCGAGCGAAGCTTACAATGTCTGGAAACAACAAAAGGCAATTAGAACTTTTTTTAACCAATCAGCACACACAATCCCCGACCGTACAGCCAACTGGTTTAGTCTGTCTTTAAGTTCGGTCTACATCTGCTAATTGGTTCTGAACTTGTTTTTAGCATAATTTGAGCTAATTGCTGTGGCACTTGGCTCGTAGCCAGCTGCCAGCTACACCGGAAAAGGAAAAGCTTTTACCTTAAATCTGGGACTTTTATTGAAATGCAAGCAGCCTTGATTTGTTTATCAAGCTGGCGTTTACTATTTTAGAGATCTTAATTTACAGCCATCGCGGTTTAATTTCCTTATTGCGGATATGCTTCTTATAAAATTATCATTGAAGTCTGAATTGAAAATTGTATTATATTTATTAATTTCCGTTATAAAACCATTCCATTTTTTTTTACAAAGCTTAAACATGGTCTTTGATCTCGATTATAAATTAGCACGAGTAGCATTTTTAGACGTTTTTACGGACCTACTTCTTCTAGGTGAAATATCTAGGTGAAAAATTTAACGCACAGATATTTTGGAATTAATTTGTGACTGCAGCAGGATCGGAACACATTTATAATTTTCAGTCTTTGATATAATACTTAGATTGACTACTCAGCTACTTCAGTATGAAAAGATTTAAGCACTATTATGTATTTAAAAATTACCTTTTTATATTGTATACAAACTAGAGCACCGCCTTTCCTTGTTTGCAACTCTAACAAAGTTGAAATAGGAAAGTTACCCACAAAGCTCCAGCACAAAATTATGTTTGTATTTCTCTAGAACGCTCGAAAATATGTTTAAGCTAGCTATTTAATTAATTTGGGACCGTAAATTGTTTCCGCACTAGCAAGAAGAGTGTTTTAAATGGAGTAAATAAAGAATAAATATCACTCGAAACTTACTTGAGACTGTGGAAGGGTTTGAGATATTATGGTTTGTTTGACGTGAGATATCCTCCTTGGTTTTTTATTAAGTTCTTGATAAAATAGTCAAAGGCATAATATGTGTTCCTAATCCGCTTCCAGTGTTTGAATTAGTTCGTTTCTAGTACGTTTTAGTCTGGCGTAGATAGTAGACCAATTTTTTTTTATTTACTTATTTTATTTTATAAAATACCATCCGAAAGTAGTAAAAATCTGTGCATTGTTTACAAAAACATTTCTAATAAAATCTTCAACTATTTAAAATTTGTTATTTTCTACAGATTCATTTAAAATTTAGTCCCATTTTCGACAGATTATTCAATTTCTAACAATATCTTTATTTACGATGTCTTAGAGTTTTTTAAGTAGGTAAATTCAACCCCCGTTAATTTAAATCGAGGCTCGCTGAGCAATAATAAAGAACGTGAGGTTGAGAAGGGGGTAGGGGACAATTGGTGGGGGGAGGGAGTGCCGTAACAAGTGCAATACAAAACAATATCCTGGAGTAATTTCCTCTGAGGAGCCAGAGCATGGCGCGTGCCCAGCCATCGAGTTCACCGCCTTCCTTATTCAACATCGCCTTCCTTTTGAGATCATTCTCTCCCTTTTTCACTAGAAAAGTTTGTGCAGGACAGCATTATGCCTTCAGTATACTCAACTGCATGCCACGCCCGCTCGATGCACTCTGACACCGCTTTATCATTTTCATTCACTTCTGCTTCATACTTTGGGGATTGGACGTGTGTTACGTAATAAATAAATAACAATGCAATGCTTTATTTCTTCTTTGTGGTTTTAATGAACATGTTTTTTCCTTTGACTGTCTGAGAAATTGATAAGTTTTCTAAGAAAATATAATCTTGGAGATTTATATGCGTTTGAGTTTCTGCGCTCGAAAGTTTTTGCTTTATGGTAATAAAATAGTACTGAAATATATTTCATGAAAAGCACAATTTTGCATGATACCATATTTATAACATACCTACATTTCTTTAGATCGTCATTTATTTGAACTTTATATAAGAGTTTGCGATTCCTATTCTGAAATTCCAATTCCAAAAATTCCAGTTACCGAATGAAACTATGCTATTTTCCGGAATAACGCGTACAGGTATAATGTTTAAATGCTTTCCCTGTATGTAAGTAAAGTTAAACAAAAGCCGGAAAATAAAAAAAAAAAAAAATTTAAGATCTGCCGCTCTTTCATCTTTTCTTTGATTAGATGAACTGAATCAAGTTATGAATTTACAACAAAATAATAATTAGCCTTAAACGTACCATCATGCTGTTTTAACCTTAAGTTTAGGACCTAAAGCTTAGGTGAACTTATTCAAGCATAATTATAATAAATGTGGTCTCATTATTTTACTGAATAACAGTTGATGCTATCGTTCTACTGCAGTTAATTTTAATTGTCAAAACAAAAAAAAGGTGAACTTTGACAATACAGTTTAAACAATGTTTTGAACATTACAATATTTAGTCCCCTGTGAATTTTGTACAGGTAAATAGATAAAACGACGTCTCCACCCCGACTCCCGACCAGCTAAGTGAAAGAATATGAAAATTCTATTCGTTTATGAATTATTTATACATTTCCAGCCATTATACAGGACGTAATAACGAAGTGATTTCTTTCAGGAGAGCATAACATAATTTAATATCTTCTGAGAACTTGAAATGTTTTGAGGGAAGTTGTTTGAACATATTACTTTATATAAAAGAGTCATTTCACAAAATGAAATATTTAAAAAAACATAAACTTAAGTTAGGCAATAGGCACGCTAAAGCTATTATTTTTAGTTTAATATAGTAAGTAACGAACCCGTAACAAAAATACGAAAAAATGTTAACTCGCTCGTAAATTATTAGTCTCCTACCATTTTACCTAATTATTTTTAATTGCTCCAAATAATACATCCATATAATTCCAGACGTTAGCCGTTTTCGCAAAAATGTAATAGGTATTTCGTAGACAACTTTAATATTGTGTATTAATAAAGATACCTATTTCAATTATAAAAATACGAGCATTTTTCCGATGTTCGATAATTATGCCTTGTTATCGTCCAGGCTCAAATATTTGCTCATTTAATTTCATTGATTCAAGAAAACATTAAGTATCGTCTTCAGTATAAGAGGTACATTTTTCTTTATTTTTTTTATCGTAAACTAAAAATAAAGAAGTTTATTATTACACATAAGTATTTTTAATATTGTAAGATTGCTGACTTTTGCTTACAACTCACTCCTTATTAAGTCACGAACCGTCGCGACGCAGTGTTGCAAAAACTTATGGGACAGAACAGAAAGAAATAATAAACAATAACTTGACTTACGTTTTTACTTACATTTTATGATCGTCAACTGCAAGTAGCTCGAAACTGCTCGAAACACAGTTGCATGACTTTGTCAAGTCGTAAGAAATAAACTTTCTAAGAAACACAACACGTGAATCGTCCATTATGCTAACCGGGCATTTTTAAATGGAAAAAAAGAAAGTTTTTGAGATACCTATTGAACTTTGAAATGACAACATCGGGCATTTTTTAACTTTTGCAAGTTGCTTATTAAATACTAAATCAGCAATACTTCTTTCTAATACATACTGTAAACATAGTGTTGCAAGAAACTTGCTTAAGTAGGGCCCAAAAATATAATCTTGTTCTGCTTCGTAGCGTCTCTTGATCGTAAAGTTGTGGGCACGCTCTGTGCAATAACAAAAGCTCAATTTATGCGGAGACCGGGTATTCTATATTAATTATGTGACGGCTTCGGCGAGGCTTAGCGGCAGCTTCGCCCCAATATCCGCCGCTCGAGGGCTGTTTTCGTTTGGACACCTTTGTACGAGAATCCGATAAAGGGATTCACTGCGTTTTCATAAAATTGTCAAAGCCGGAACTTCCTTAACTTCTCACAGATTACCACTTTGGTTAGTACGAGTTTTGACGCCTATTCCGTTATTTCTGAAACGTACCGGCAAATCGTTTTAGGGTTTGAGAATTCGGCCCCCTTTGTGCGTAACCGTTTGAACGTTCAACATGGATTTAAACAAGATAACGATCAAAAGATGTGAAGAACGGTTAATTCAATTCATTAATATACTCACGACGCGGGTTCACAATGGGATGGTTATGCCATAGGAATGTTAGCGGCGCTCGAGTGGTTGCATAAAATGTATTCCCCTTGCTACCAACAAAGACAACCCTTTTATTCTTTTCTGTCGTCAGTGGCGCCGTAGTAATTCTCGTCTTTTAACAAATGGAAGACATTATCGCTGTGTCTGGCTTTTGTGTAAATTCACGTAGAATAAAAGTTAGTAAAAAGTTAAAGCGCTTACGTAGCGCTCGCATTTCAAATGTAACGACTATTTTAAAAACGGGCAAAAACTTCGTGCCTCTGCGCCCCGATGTGATACTGCTCACCTACGAGTGGCTTCCTGTGAATCTATCCGAATAGTTTACAACTTAACACGTTTGCGGACTATGGACACTACCCGCTAAATATTTTTGGCCGTTATTAGGTACAAAAATACTAGGTAGGTACCTGTTGTATGTCGTTTTGTGTCCGGAAAGGTATTAGGTACATTAGTAAAATTACTTTTAATTGAAGACATATTATCTATCTTTTATCTCTACATATAATAAAGCTAAAGAGGATTGAAAGTCTGTAAGTACATGAAAGATATTTAAAAAAAAAGTTCGCTGGGGATACTTAGAATCGATAACAGAACACGTTCCAACAGTTTTTAGAATTTTTGTCTGTTTATCTGTTTGTCGTTTATTTGACCGGGCATCACGTGAAAATGGCTGAACGGATTTTTCAAGTTCAATAGTATCCTCCTCCGTTTTATTGATTTAACAGACATCAACAATCAATATATCCTAGAACCCAGGGTGACGCTCTGTAAATATCCACAATTCCTTTAAACCAAATCCTGAACACTGGCCTCATATTACCATTGAATTGCGACCCATTCTCAAAACTCAAGCGTCGAACGTCACTTGTATAATGTCGTGGACTGAAGTGTGTAAGAAGGCTTGCTGTGCGCTATCGCCATCTCAGCGGCTCGATCCTACTCCTCAAGTCAGCGCCCCCACTTGGGAAGCGCCGCGTCACGAGTTGCGAGGTTTCGATAATTAGGTCTAATGTGAAGGTTGTAAGTGGATAATGTACGCAACCGAACAATAATTTGTAAGATAAAATGTACCGAGCACATGTTTGCAATGATTTTATAAGATTATCGGCATCATCATCCCTGCCTTTATACGTCCCACAGCTAGGCACAGGCTACCTCTCAGAATGGGAGGGCTTGGGCGTACTTCCCACACGAACCCAGTGCGGATTTCAAACTGCACACACACCATTGAATGTTCGGGTCTTCTCAGGATGTTTTTCTTCGCCGATAAGCTCTTTTTAAGATTTCAAACACAATTTCGTAAATAAATTCCAAGAAGCCCTGAGGCTTGAGAGCGGTAAGCTTGAGAGGCCATAGGTCAAACGACAAGGCTTCAACGAATTTATTAAGATTCTTTAATGTAAGTAAATTCTTTTGACGCAAGCTTCTTTCCATTACAATTTAGGGTACAGTTATAAATCCAGACATAAACTCAGCAGCCGCAAAACAGACTCGTGCTGTAATCAACCCGTAATCGAGGACAATAGTAATGGCAGTAAACAAAAGTCTCATGTCATCGTTAAACTTTTACGTTGCTGTAACTTCCGACCTATCTAATCGTGGATTGTAACGCTTTATAATGCTTCTCGTAAACTGTTTTGTCCTTTCAATAAAGGTTTTATGTTTAATAGCGAGGTGGAGAAATGGGGATATGTTGCAGTGCGTTTATGGTCCGCTAGTTTGGCCGAATCGCGGGTGTCTTCGGTCCTATCAGCTTGAATAGGGATAAAATCTTTATCTCAATAT
This sequence comes from Choristoneura fumiferana, assembly GCF_025370935.1. Lineage (NCBI taxonomy): Eukaryota > Metazoa > Arthropoda > Insecta > Lepidoptera > Tortricidae > Choristoneura > Choristoneura fumiferana. The sequence goes on along the minus strand of NC_133483.1, from coordinate 13,905,581 downwards.
GTAAAGCACTTTGCAAAACACAAACTAGTACGTGTGATTCAAATGTTGGGCCCCTTAAGAACCGAAACAAAGACTACAGTATATATAAACCGAAATTACATAAATTTTATTGTAATTGTAGTTGAATTGTTAGTTAATCTTTTAGATATAATCTAGGTAGTTTAAGATATTTTTTATTGTATTTTTTAAATTTTATGTTCAATAAATCATTTACGCTATGCTCACTTCTGAGGTGCCATGTATATCAGCTTATTGTTACATGTCACTTTTTAAACTACAGTCACCAGCATTAATATCTGCCACAGCGGAGCATGCAAAAATATCTGACACGTCTTTCCGACCCTAGAAATAGAGTTGTATCAGATATTTATGCACGATTATTGTGTCAGATATTGGTGCTGGTGACTGTACCAGCGCTTTCGGAATGACCAAGAAGAATGCATCGCAAGTAGGTGGTGCGGTAGAGGTAAATCTACCTATACTTATTTGCTTGTAGTACTCTAGGCTCTACATGAATCGGGGATACAACTTGTCAATATCATAAGAAAGAGAAAGTCTCCATTAAAACATGTTTGTTTTTAAACGAAAAAACGAATATCTTTGTACTGACTCAACCGCAGATATTTCCCACGTTTTAAATTGAATCTATCTATTATATCTATGTTTATAAATATCTATGGCTGCAACTATTTGGCTGATTCTTTTTTGTTGTATTTGAAACTGTAGGAACCAGATGTACTCGTATGAAAGAAAATCATTTTAAAATTTTAAAATATCTCCATATTGTAATTTTTATTAGTGAGTGAGACAGAAAATGCTTACAGGAAAGAATTGGTCTCATTTTCTTCATTATTACACCAATGGGAAGCCGGGACCAGCTGCTAGTATGAAATATAAGTAGCAATTTGTAGATACACATGGATCCAAACAACAAGGGCTTGTTATAGAATAGAGCATCTAACTTCTAATTAGAAAGGTGCCCAAACCCCTATTATCTTCGCACAATACCGCCCATTCCTTTGGTACCTAGCTTCATTGTAAACGGTAACCCTCTTAACTATATCACGGAATAGACTAACATTGTTACTTGAAGTATTATCGTCTTGTTTATGAGCTCTAAAAGGAATCTTAAAGTTCGAGACAAACGTTTCCACGTGATGGACCGCCTCATATAACTCTCTGAGTACAGTAAAACTTCAATTTAAGCACTCTACCTATTCTCTTATTTAAAAGGGAGATGAATTTTCCAGACATATGATGTCAGGCTTATGATGTCGTGTTACGTTTGTAAAGTTGCTGCAACTGAAATTGCAGGAATAGTTTTATGAAAATATTATGCTAGTCGATAATTAGAACCTACTAACTAGCAGGACGATATTATAAGATTTCAGTTTTTACCAGCTTGGCTATGGAACCATAAATAATGAAAGTACTAGTACGTAATAAATACGTTTAAGGATTATTGGTTTAAGCTATTCAGATTTTATAGTTTTAGTTAGGAACCTATTGCTAAAAACTTGGCCTCACACCTACATAAATTCTGCACATCTTTTTAGGGTTCCGGAGCCAAAATGGCAAAAATGGAACCCTTATAGTTTCGCCATGTCTATCTGTCTGTCTGTCCGTCCGTGGCTTTGCTCAGGGACTATCAGTGCTAGAACGCTGAAGCTTTGCACGGATATATATGTAAACTATGCCGACAAATGGTACATAGACGTACGTAAGACGTAAGTGGGGGTGATTTTTTCTTTCTCATCCAACCCTATAGTGTGGGGTATCGTTGGATAGCTCTTTTAAAACCATTAGGGGTTTGCTAAGACGATTGTTCGATTCAGTGATTTGTTTGCGAAATATTCAACTATATTGCAAATTTTCATTAAAATCGAGCGTCCCCCCCCCTCTAAAATCTAAACCGGTGGGAGGAAAAATTTGAAATAAAAACAGAATGGTAGTAAGTATATCAAACCTACAAGGAAAACTATAACGGCTAAGTTTTCTTGAGAATTATTAGTGGTTTAAGAGTAAATAGCAGCCTAAGGAAGATTCCGTATAAAATACAAAAACCTTAGAAAAATATTACTTATTTTTTTCGTACTGGCTACGAAACCCTATTTTGGGCGTGTCCGACACGCCCTTAGCTGGTTTTTTAAAATAACCTAGTTAATCCTGAATAGTGTACCATTATACCTAAAATCACACACCACCACCTACGTAATCGGTCTAGTTATTTGCTGGGTAGAACGTACGGAATCCTCAATTTTCACTACCTAACACTAAGATGACAGCTATTTTACTAGCTCAGTATTTGTTTGCTTGTCTGCGGACCTACCCTGATTATCTGGACGTGAGCTGCCTATCTGCATCGGTGGTCTTTCAGCGGCTTAATTGTTACCTGTCGCCACTGTGGACAGTAGACTCCTCTTTAGAGTAGAGCCAGTGCTCGGCTCTGTGGGATGCGCATAAAGCATACCCTGTTGGATTGGGAATCTGGAGTTGCCAACGCGGTAACATGACGCGCGCGGGTTGGCCAATGAAGCCGTTCAGGTTCTACCAGCGGGGACTGCGTTGGATGTCCTGACCCCTATTTAATACAAGTTACAATTACAAGTGCTACAATTCTATTATAATCGTTAGGTTTTTCATAAAAAAGTGCCAGTTATGTAGAATAATAGCACTTGTAACTTTTATTAAAAAGATGCCTGGACGTAACGAAAAGAATAGAAGCAATAATTATTAGAATAGATCTACCCTCTTAGTTACAAATCCCTGATGCAATGCACTCCGCTAAAAAATAATCCCGCTGGCGCCTACGGCTACTTACCAGTACCTAACTAAAACTTTTCAATTTAGTTTTGGTCTTGGTACAATACGAAATATGAAACGTTAGCCTTTTAGGTTCCTATTTCCTATTGCTTTCAAGAGCTTTAAAAGCCGACGATCGAAATACGAACATAAAGCGGAGGGACGAGCTCGATGTAAAGGAAAATGACCCGCGCTTTGCGGTTTACTTTTGGAGTGTACGCAAAAAGAGCCACTGGCCGGCCACTTCAAAACTTGTTATTTCATTCAGGAGCTGTTAATTATGCTATACTACACAAACATGCTCACTCACTTTTCCTCAGTTCGCTCCCCAAGGTTCCGTACTAATTAGCGAATTTAAATTAGACTTAGTTAACGTTACATTCAGTGAGTGCGCACGTTCAATCAGATAGACTGTACCAGAGAGGCTACTACGAAATTTGAAAATCTAAGTTCGTATCGTACCGTCCCGCTGACGCTTATTATTTAATACGAGAAAGAGTGGGATGGCACGATACGAACTTCGATTCTCTCCGTAGTAGCCCTTCAGGACTTCATAGAGTTGAATTAGGTAGCTCTGTCGGATAGTTCATGGAACTAGGTAGCCGTGACGATCCCGGCAACACGTCGCAATGACGAGACAAATTGCACGCCAGTAATTGGCAACGCGTTGTCGACCGGCGAAACTGTCAAAGGTATTGAAAAATTGCATGCAAACTTTGATGCATAGTGCCTATTAGTGCAAACTGTGTTGTAGGAGCGTGTGGTTGATTTATCCAATCTCTAATGCCGAGAGGGATTTTTTTAAATGGTATTTTGTTAGCAAAGTAAAATATCCGTTCATAGAATATTAAAGTAAAATATTCCTTTAGACGGGACAGAAAAAGACCAAAATGACCGAGTTTATCCTAAGGAAAAATATCTATTTGTGCACTTTACGCGTAGGTAACTAAAATGAACCCCGTCAGCGAAACGCTCACAAACAAAAAGTTGCAAAACTGGCAACTGTTTACTGGTCGTACATAAATCTAAGGAGGGGATGTTAAGAAATTGAAACCACATTGAAAATCTGCAAGCAGCATCTGCGTTCGGTATTTCCTCCATATTATGTAGAAGTGAGCGGAATAAGCCGCACTTTGTTACGAATCCGGGACTTGGGTAGGATTTGCCGGTGTCCGTTTTGCGCTTGTTATTCCAGCGCTCTCGGAGTCGGCCGGCACAAGTTTAAGTGCAGTCCACACACGAGAATAACAAGGGCTGTGGCGGTGAATGGCGAAAACTTCGATTCTCGGTTGATTTCATTGACGGAATGGGATTAATCCGATCAGGCGTTCGGAGGTACCTTCTTAAATATTTATTTTACCATGTGAAACGATTTTTTAAGGAAACTTCTTTGCGAGGTAGTCGGAAATGGTTGGAGAGTTACCAATATTATGTTGTATTTACATAGCCGAGTTTTGTGCCTATGGATCGTTACGGTGATATCCGTTCCGTAGAAGATCAATGCAGCCACCATATATGAGCTATATGTTATTGTAAAGTTTCACTAAAGTTAATTAAGTACATTTTTCGTGAAAGAGTAACAAACATCCATACATACACGCATCCATACATACTTACGCGTTTATAATATTAGTGGGATAATTAGCTAGAAAAAGAAAACCATTCAAATAAATACAAGAATCGAATGCATTTCTTTTCCTTTTTGTTCTCGTCCAAGGGATTTTCACAGGGATTTTTTTCTAGAACATTCTCTGGTAACGTTCTAGAAAAGGTGAAAGAAATACAGTCATGGCATTGTAGAAAGACCTGAAGGAGGAAAGAGATTATATGATTATGGTTTCGCCGGAAGACCAGCGCTGACTCCATCCGAGGAGTCTGCATTTATACTGAGGCGGGACCATTTCGGGCACATAAAATAGTTTCACATTGTAACTTACCCTTTCTTTTTCTTTTTTTCTTTTATCTTTTTATCTCGAATTTTTTTTTTCATTTCATTCATTTAATTATAGAATCGGATGTCGTCTAACGAATATGCACTAACCCCACCTTAAAACATTCGTTTATTTAATTTGTCTGTAGGTAGGTACCTATGCATGTATATATGTGCCTAGTTTAACATATTATTAGAGTTCTTAGGTGCAATGTCCCGAAATATACATTAAAAATAAACTTACCCCGAAATTCTAGACCTAAGTACATAATTTATCTGTCTACTTATATAAGTTGTTGTCATTTTTAGGCCTAAATGTGTAGACGTGTATTTAGGTAATACGGGGGGTGTTGTACATTTTTCCCTCATTTTCGTGAGGTTAAGTGTAATTTAATGCAACCAAGGGACCCTTTGAGGCACGTAGCAAACGCAAATTAGGTGCTCTTCTACCTACATTACCATTCCCTTGTTCTTACCCGAGTTGGTTTTTAGAGACGCCATGCATAATTGACAATGCTACTTGCCTAAAAATTGTATGAAAGTAAACATTCATTTTGTAACTATATCGTTTGTATTTAAAAGCCATCTAGAAATTTTATTCATTTAGCATTTTAGATAGAGCAATTTAGCTGTACTAGAATAATTGTTTGTTTCGTAATTGATATTTTTACTACATAATATTACTTTAGTGGTCGGAGGACGTGATATATGTAAGTGGCTTGACCTATTATGGTCTCTCAAATAAAGGATCGTGAATTCAATCTCATGCTCACACCTCTCGAGTTTTTAATAATTATTTACCACGAGTTTTACGATGAAGGAGAACATTGGAAGGATATAGGTATAATGAGGGCTAAAAGACAGGCGAAATATTGCTAGATGGCGTTAGTATCGTGAGGTTTTTTGCAATTGGCTCATTTAGTTATTAGCCAATTGCAAGCAACCGTCGCCTGTCCTTTAGCCCTCATTCAATGGTCTTTAAATTTCCCAATCTACACTTTACCAGGCTGTATTGTCTAACGCTCTGGCACTCGCGATCGCATTCACCATTTCATTTTATCCTCATGTCATACCGTATGACAGAAAGAACTGATAAAAACGATCGTGATTCCAAATGCATTAGACAATAATGCCTCTGCACTAAAGCACATGCTTTTCATTCTGAGAACAAGCTTATGCCCAGCAGTGGACGTATATAGCCTCCTAAGGCCCACGTCAAATTTCGATTATTAGAAATTGAAACTTAGGGGCTGTTTCACCATCCATTGATTAGTGTTAACTGACGGTTAAATGTGATGCCGTCTCCGTCTACTCGAACAAAACAAATAGGGACGGGGCATCACATTTAACCGTCAGTTAACACTAATCAATGGATGGTTAAACAGCCCCTTAATGTCAATTATTTAAAGTTGATATTTGCTTTGACATACCTATGTCCTAAATTTAGGACGTTGGGCCTTAGGAGGCTATAGTATGGAGGATGCGAAATTAGGTGATCATTTAGGTAATTTGCCTTAAACTTCCTTAAATAAAAAAAGCAAAATTAAATATATTAATAATATTATTTGGTGTTAAAGCAAATACAAATACTTTATTTCATTTCATTAAACAAAATGCTCCTCACAACATTACCTACCTAAGTATACGTGTGAACTATCCTCTACCACTATAGACGTGACGATGAAATTCTCACTATACACAGTACATATATGGAGTAGGTACAATGTATGCGTATCCCATTGTTGTTGATAAATAGGTACGTCATAATCCTCTCTATACAAGTTCCAAGAACGCCTCACTGTTCCTATAAGTATCTAAACGTGCATGCTTGCAAACGTGCGTGCGTGTATAAATAAAACAAGATTGGCGAATAATTTCAAAATTGCGTTTATTTTCGTACTTGTTATTAGTTTTCATTTAAATCGATCAACAATAGAAGATTATACAACGAGTGCATAAATCGCGTCATCTCACCTGAGGTGTTAAGTTAAATCGAGGGTAAAATGAGTTTATGAACGAGTTTTATCTACACTCTGCTTTTCACTTCGATTGCAATTGCAAGGTAAACAGAAACTGTAAATAAATGTTAATTTACTACTTCTTCTGTGCTTAACTTTTTAGACATTTATGAATATCCAGTGGTAAACTATTTTGTAACGGATTAACGGTAAACCAAATTAACTATTTGGTATACGGTGCCCAACTACGTACTACGCTAAAAGTCTTTTTGTGCAGCCCATTTTCAGCATAAATACGAACTATAAGTGAAAATAATTTTTGACGTCCTATATATAAAACTTTCTAAGTTGTCTTGTTTACTGTTATTTTTTCTTATTATGAGTGGAAGGCAAACGAGCAAGCGGGTCATCTGATGGGAAATTATTAAAACCGCCCACGAGGACCGACAACTCAAGGAGAGTCACTGGTCTGTTGCCAGCCAAGTAAAGAAGTATAAGCATAAGTTGAGACGGTTGTGAACCAACATCATTCAAAACCTCAAGTACAGATGTAGTGAATAATGTATTGTCATCGTATTTTATCGGAAAAGTTCGTATTTATCTTCCTATCTCCAACTAGCTTACTGAAGTTTACTGAAGCTAATTGAGAAAAACTTACCCGAAAAAATACGATGGAAAAACATTATTCAATAGATCTGTTCTGCACTCGTACGTACTGTCTATCAATCTACATATTGCAGCCTTTATAGCGCGCGTCTTCGGACATAGGCCTGCTCTCTACTTTTCCAGTCTTGCCTATCCACTGCCTCTCGCATCCAGTTTACGCCAGCTTGCTGCCGGATATCGTCTGTCCATCTTTTTGTTGGTCGTCCTCTACGTCGGTCGGTGTCTCCACTCCAGGACTCTCCTCGCCCAACGACGTGGTCGCCATTCTAGCAATATGCCCTGCAAATCTCCACTTTCTGCGTTCTATTTCTGTTATAACATCTTTCAATTTAGTCTTCTGTCTGATCAACTCGTTTTTCTTTCGGTCCAGAAGGTGTAACTATGTATTCCGAGCAGTATTCGCTCCATTGCTCTTTGTGCGACGCGGAGTTTCTCAGCAGACCTTTCTGTTAAGGTGGTTTCAATCCATACGTGAAGACGGGCTAGACGCACTGATTGAATAACCTGGTTTTAAGATATTGAGGGATCTTTTTAGATTTAAAGACGGTGTTGGTAGCTCCTAAAGCTGCCATGCTTGGCCAACTCTGCGTTCGATTCGACCTCCGCTACCTGATCCTTCATCTCGAGAGTGATTCTATGGCCCAAATAGATGTTAATGATCAACGACTTCTAGTGGAAATGTGTGATTTTTCGCTTCTGGGATATTTGTCATGATCTTGGTTTTCGACTTGTTCATCCTATTTCACTTTACTAGTACTGGTACTAAATCCCATGAAGTCAATCAGAACCGGCTCGTACCGGCTATTGAAGCAACCGAGACAATGAAGTGGGAAGACAGGTGAAACACAATCAACTCTCGGGCAGACAGCAAATTGAGGACGCATTGACGACCTCGCTAATAGGTACCTACGTATGACTCTAGGTATTATTCGACACCGTGAAAGTGATACAGTGTGGCGCAAATATATTTTTTTTGTCTCTTGTGGTTTAATGATAACGAGCTGGAGTTACATTTACCTATTGCGGTCGTTGTAAAATTACTCTATGTATCGTGTGGGCCTTTTAACAGTAAGTTTTCAATAAACACTGGTGCCATGTCATCATTCTTAAAAAAAAATAACATAGGTATTCAGATTGGCTTACCTAATTTGGTTTACCTATTTCAAACAGGAACCCATTTAGTTAGTACACCTTACCTACTGTCCTAAATAAACCAGAAACACCAGTAAAGAAATAGATCACAGAAATCTTAATAAATAGGCGATAGAAATGCCTACACTTTTTCGTCCTAAGAAAACGCGTGCTGCCAGACCTAACTGTGTGAGAGAGATGATTCATGCCGAGTTCCAGTACTTCAAATTCAAAGTCAAAGTCAAAATACCTTTATTCAATTTAGGCTATAACAAGCACTTATGAATATCAATAAAAAACTACCATCTAAGTACTTATTTTAGAAACAACCTTTACCGTAGATATAGTTTAGCGGCATTACGAAGTCAGGTATCTTAATGTTGGTCATTGTAGCAAAGGAACCCCATACATCCCTGTTTTTTATGTTCTTTATTTCTTTAATTTGTTTTATTTGTAATTATTTATTTTGAAAGAAAAATACTTTCTGTCAAGTTTCTTGTGGCGCATTCTTCTTGGCAATAATGATCATTCGGAAAGCGCTGGTCATTTAAAAAAAAATCGGCCAACAGCGTGTGGGACACGCCCAAGATAGGGCAGATCACTGAATCGAAAAATCGTTAAAGCAACCCCCCAATGGTTTAAAAGACCAATCCAACGATACCCCACACTATAGGGTTAGTCGAGATTAAAAAATCACCCCACTTTACGTCTATGGGAGGGTACAGTAAAAAAAAATTTTTGTTTTTAATTTTACCACTTTGTCGGCGTAACTGGTCTGTCGGCGGTCTGTGCATGAGCATAGCCGCGGACAGACAGACAGACGGACAGATATGGCGAAACTATAGGGGTTCCTAGTTGACTACGGAACCCTTAAAAATTACGTGTAAAAGTAAAAGAGCCCTTGGCAGCCTATTTGAATTTGATTTGAATGTAAAAGTCAACACACGACCAACGTATTGACACCTTCAGTGGGGCAATGCGGCAAGTATTTATGGTACGTTTGGGTCTGGATCGCATCGGTCCGGGGTAGCTTTGGGGTTTAGGTTAGGTTAGACTAAATTACGTTGTTACTTAACAAAACTTACTTAAGTTTATGGTGAAATTTTTGATAGGTAGGTATGCTATATGACACCTAAGTCATTTCATGATAATGTCTATGCTAGAACGAGTCAAATGTTTGTTTGTTTGTTTGTTTATACTCTTTATTGTACAAAAAGGAAATACAAAAATGTTACACAAAAAAGTGCTAAGTTCAAAGGCGTACTTATCCCTGAAGGGATCTCTGCCAGTCGCGGGACCGCGGTGGATGCGGAAACACAAGACCGGTCTGAGTGGAGAGCCTCAGCAGCAGTGGACGTCTTTCGGCTGACATGATGAGCAAACGCAGAGGGTCACTTTGTACGGAGTCTTGTACCTACTGAGAGTTGTGTATTATTTTTGCTCGTCGGTGTGAAAAGGTCTCTCCAACCTTGACGGCACATTTACAAACTGCCAATAAGAACCCCAATGATAAATCCAACTGTCACTATTCCACATCAATTCGCCGTTTCCTAATGACGAATTTTTCATCTGCGCGATAAAAACAGGCCCGTTGAAAAAGGAAACTCGCTGATTAAGTCACTCAAGGGAAAAAATAAATCGAGGAGCCGTCCCTAACGACCGTCAGGGGAAGTCATTAGCTGATGTCCACTGCTGCATGACTCAAATCCAAATGAGATTATTTTTCGATGTAAGCTGACACTATGCTGCGTTGTTTAATTTAACATTTGATTCTTATGAGAATCAACAGTCGTAAATATATACGAAGGAAACAACAGACATTTCCCCAGATATTTAATTGCCATTTATTCTCTTCATTACGTAGTAATGTTATAATGTAGGTACCATGTATAACATGTGTTTGATGAAATCCCGATACATTGACTTAAATTCCTTGTACTTACCTAAATTATTCAGTCTACCCGTGATCATGATGCATGCAAAGAACTGCGTACTTACTTGGATTTACAATAACAAATAAAAGTTATATTAATTAAACGTGAGTTTTAATCCCACACCACACACAAATTTTCAGAGGTAGGTAACTACCTCACCAGAATACCACCACCACCAGAATTAATATCTGCCACGTTCTTTCGACTCTAGAAATAGAGTTGTATCAGTTATTTATTATTTATGCACGCTTGTTGTGTCAGATATTGTTGCTGGTGACTGTACCTACTAGTGACGAGTATTCGCTACAACAGAACACGAAGGAGGTGGCGATCTGTAGTAGGTAGGTAGTTAGGTACATTAAAAAATAAAACAAAAAAGCGCAGGTAAACAGACAAACAACCTTGAACTAAATTAAAATTTATTTCCAATCTACATTTAATTGAATAATGTAATTACAACCGTTTCTCCCCGTTCCATTTTCCTTCGATTCGTTATAAGCTTTTTTATGTTTTTACAACTCTTCAGCCGTTAGTGTACCTAAGCACTACTTAGTACCCAATGTGGGAGTAAGTGGATCAGAATGTCACTAACGCCTACGTTTTGCGAGCATAAATGCCATGTTGTTTTACTAACATAATTTGGTTTCATCGTTCAAGAAAGTTCAAAGGCATTACAAAGTGCTCTGTCACTTCATACAATGAAGTACTTTCCCACTGATATTGTTAACATGTAGGTAGTGCTTATAATCTGTAGTGTAGCATTAATTTAAATATAAAACAGTTTTAATTTTTCGTAATCAGTAGGTAAATATTAGCATCAAAAAGAGTACCGTCAGAAGTAGCAAGTCTACATTCCCAGATCAACTTAACCTAGGTCTGCCTTGAGTAGGTATGGATATTACCATAACTGAATGCTGATGCATAACAACTACCACAGTTTTGCTACCTACTACAATACCATGCCAGATACACTCACCTACGCAGTCACATTATCTTGATACTTATGTGGGCCATCTGCTCATGCTCATGCTCGGGCTAAAACTCGATAATAAAGGTTTTTCCCAGAGATAAGACCAAGCTAGATCGATTTTTCATCCTCAAAAACCCCCATGTAGGTACCAAATTTCATCGAAATCGTTGGAGCCGTTTCCGAGATTCTGATTAAATATATATATATATATAAATTGGTACCTACATGGGTTTTTGAGGATGAAAAATCGATCTAGCTTGTTCTTATCTCTGGGAAAACCTTTATTATCGAGTTTTAGCCCGAGCATGAGCATGAGCAGATGGCCCACATAAGTATCAAGATAATGTGACTGCGTAGGTGAGTGTATCTGGCATGGTATTGTAGTAGGTAGCAAAACTGTGGTAGTTGTTATGCATCAGCATTCAGTTATGGTAATATCCATACCTATATATATATACCTACAAAAGAATTGCTCGTTTAGAGGTATTAAATAGATAGATAGATTACTAAAAAATACTTCAAAGAACTTCCACGAATTATATTTTTCTTAATATTTGAATGGGAACAAGAGAAAAGTACCTAATACACTTGTTATCTAAAAAAAATATTTCCGTGTCGATTTGTAAATGACGGAAATATACCAAATACCTACTAAACAAAAAAATCTAGAATTTATCCATTTTTTGAAGTCGGTTAACAATAACCTAGATCGATGTTAGTAAGCCGTAATTCCCACAGACAGGACCAACTAAGGTCCGAGCTAGCGATCGTAGGTGAACGGGCACAAACGATTTTTTGTTGATTAGCCTCCTTTGTTTCAACACCTTTGACCGTTCCTACTTTCAAAATTAGGTACCGGGCTCTGCTTGCCGTATTTCACTGCTGAAGGCAAAAGCGTTCGCCTCTTTGATATTTGAAAAGCGGTTCTTTATAGGCAAACTTCCAGAGTACTGTAAGTACAGTACAGTCGACTATAAAAAGATGCTACTACACATTTTCGGGTTCTGACGAAATGGCAAAAACGGAACTCTTTCGTCATAATTGTGTCCGTCAGTCCGCGGGTTAGCTCAGAAACTATAAACGCACCAAAAAGCTGAAAATTAGCATAGGTGTTCATAATAATCACGCCTACGAAATTGTGAAATAAAAAATGTCTAGTAAATACCTAGCTCTATAAGTATATTCTGTGAAGTTATCTAAGATGAAGTTGCTAACTTTGCTTACGCGGTTGAGTAGGCACCTAACACAACTGAGCTTATCACTCAACAGTGATGAAGAGTTAGTACTATACCTACATTGAATAGAATCCGTATTCAGTTTAATTTTATACAGGGTGCCTTTGAATATGGGGCTTTAAATTCAAGGTTCGATTCTACTCGCATAACTAAGCTACTTTTGTTTTGTAACATTTTAAAATAACTTCAATTTGGATAATTTGTTGAACCTCAAACTTTAATCATTAAATCAGTGTATCGGATATGGCAGTGTTATCGCTGTCTCTTGGTACGGGGGGACTTAAAATATTTTTTTCACCTCAGCACCTCAAACAGGCACGTTTTGCTATGAGAAATCAGTGAGCAAAATCGCATGTTGCTTACTGATTAAGGACTTTTGCCGGATTAAGACTATTTGATCCTAATTTTTTTTTTGGTGCAATTTATATGGTGCCTCCTAAGACGTAATGCCCATAAGCAATTGCTTTATTTGCTTATGGACTAATCCGGCACTGAGTAGAGTTCATACATTTGTGAGCAAAAATTCAATCAAAAATATCTGAACACGCTTCTACGCCGTTAACGAGTCGTGTTTTTTCACAATTTTTTCCCACTGTTTTTCCAGCATATATTTTGGTTATATATATATAAAACAAAATTACAGCTTTCTAGTACGGACGGACAGACGGTCAGACAGACATGGCGAAACTATACCTAAGGGTTCCGTTTTGCCATTTTGGCAACGGAGCCCTAACAATGAAGGTTCCTTTTTGTTGATGATTCTGTCAATGTCGAGGTTAATTAAGGACTAAGGACACTGCCAGTAGGTAGATGGACTCTTTGTATTCATCATTCCAGCCTATATACGTCCCACTGCTGGGCACAGGCCTCGTCTCGGAATGAGAGGGCTTCGGCCGTAGTTCCCACGCGGGCCCAGTGCGGATTGGGAACTTCACACACAGCCAGCCAGAATCCATGTACCAACAAACACAAACGAGATGCCTAAGTCACAAATGTGTTAAACCTAGATAGATACTGCTGTAGCAGCCGACTACGAGTCGTAGATACAGATAACTATTTAGGCGGGCTTACGCTTATGTATAGAGCTGTCATCCTTAACCCAGGCTTAAGAATTAATTTTTTTAACCCTACGTCGTGCAAGCAGTCCTTATAACATAATGTTGGTTTGGTTTTTTTTTTTCAGTAAACAAGACCTTAAGCGCCATCTATTGTCGTCGTGTTACATTACGATGGTTCGCGAGCAAAGGCAAAGTGGCGTGCAGCGACGCAACTACGTAGTTGAATGAGTGGACTAACAACCTGTGTGCCTGCTAGTTACGCAAGTTTGTTGTTAACTTAGGAATGTTGTATAACATCACATTACATAAACAAACCATGTTATTGATTAAAACTCCATTATATAATTGTATGACTTTGACTTAACTGGCTCAAGACTAGCCTTAGATTTTAATTGAACTGTCAAATAAAATTCAGGTTTATTTATCCATTATTATATTTTTCAAAGTAGTTCACATTAAGAAAGTTTACAATATAGACACATTTTGGTATAGGGGGCATTGGTTACTAGCAAAGTAGTAGATAATATTCTTTATAGCAAGATTGGGTAGTACTTATACAATCGAAGAATAACAAATTACAATAGTAAATTATTGAGGATTCTCTGGAAGCGTTGGTTCTGTGGCCTTGAACTTTTTGGCTTGTGTCTCATCACAGTCATTACCTTCTTCTTTGCATATCTCATGGAGATTATATTTCTTAAAGTTATAATAATCTTCAACAATGCTCATCAAACAGATACCTTTTATAATTTCAACTATAATGCAAAGGCCAGGATTTTTTAAATCAGCCTTATTTTCACCATTCTTCAAAACAATCATTTCAGCGAGTTCTTTTATGACCAAGTCCCGAGATACGCAACTATTAAACCGCTTATTGAAAATCACAGCAAAAGTTGATGGCTTCTTCAAAAGAAACTTGTCAAATAGCTTCCCAGCGCACTCCATGATGTCAGGCAGGTTTGCTTTGCAAGTCGCCATGATAGGGAGCAAGCGCAGCACATGCCGCGTCTTTTGCACCTTTGTTGCTGACAAATCTTTGATAATAGCCATGGTCAGCTCCTCTGGACTAGGCAAATTAGTCTTAATAAATATGCAGTTTGACGCGCCTGTCTCCACTACTTGAAAACGTTTGTGTTTCAACGACTTCTGCGAGCTCATCTTCATTGAATCCACCTCTCGTTTCAGTGCATCACTAATATCAGTCTCTGCTTCAGATTCGCTTCCTGAGCGATTTTCAGGCGTGCCTGCCGGGTCCTGTGTCGGCCCGGACTCCGAATTAGGATACAACTTGTCTGCATACTCATTCAACAAATTGTACACTTCCCTGACGCAGTCTTTTTCTCTAAAGTTACACGTGCAAAAGAAACCGCGAAAGCCGGGTTCCAAGAAATATTTGTTTCTACGCTTCCGAAAGTAGAAGTTCTTCTTCTTCCTTGTGTCGCCCATGATTTTGATGTGTGGAGAATAAACTATTAATCTACTGTCAACGAAGCCTGGACACCGGAGTGTGATATAACAGATTCTTACGTATTGAATTGGAATTACAAATTCACATAACACACCGACAGCATGTCAACAAACGTCAAGTTGTCATGTCACCATATAAGACGTTTTTTATTTGATTTAACCTCAACAATAAGTAAAATAAGGCTATTTATACACGAACCTCACGGTGCTGAGTATGGCAGCACTAAAAGTAGTTAGTTTCATATAAACTTCATAGATGGCGCTATATATGAAATAAAGTAAGTAGACGAATAAAGTAATAGTAGACCAAATAAAGCAAACATTTTAGACATTGGGTGAAAATTAAAAAAATAATGTCCGAGAGCGAAACTTTTGTATATTATGAGCCAAAGAACGTTACTATTTTCATCCCTAAATTCATAAATTGAAATAATGGCATAGGTAAAATGAAGACCATAATTAATAAAATGGTTGAATTTTTAAATTTGTTTGATAAACGACCAAGAATAAAATGAAAACTCACATTTATTTGTATAAAACTATTTAATTTGTTGAATTAGTTAGTTGTTATTAGTTAACAACTGTACATAAATAAATAATAATAAATCCTACAAACATAACCATACCTAATGTAATAAGTTTATCGATAATTTCAATAACACATTATTCTTAAAATACTAAAATATTCCTTATTAAGGATACATTTACAATAAATTCACTAAGCATTAATTTATACCGCTGATTATATCCAAAACATAAGAATCTATAACATAAATTTCGCTTTATTATATTTGAGAATACTTTAAAATACTTTTATGTAGAGAATTTGCATTGAAAACCAAAAGTAGAACTAAACATGTAGATAACAAATTAACATTAGTCGTTACGTTCACAGACTTAGTATTACTATAGATTCTAGGACAAAATAAAAATATTCAAGTTTTATATTTAAATTATAAATAGGGTAACATGAATCGTATTTCTTTCCGTGTTTATTTTATGGCTATTAAACTACCAGTGCAAACTGGTGTCAACTATGAGTTTAGAGTAAATTCAAGTTTTAAAGTATATTTATACTTCAAAACTTGATATCAAAAGCTTATCTAAACTATTACAACTTTAGACACATTTTTTGACGCAGCTGGAACTAGTTCATTATTTTATAGTATATAAATATCTGTTGCCCGCAACTTTGTCTACTCATCAAATCGGTTTGATGCTTATTAAGATTAAAGCCATAATAACATTTACACTAGCAGCTTAAATTCTACAATATTTTGTTTTCATCAAAGTAGGTAAATTTGCAACGACAGGCTTGTTGAGTTTTGGACACACCGTAATGCTGAAACAAAAATAACAAAATAGAGAGTTTACATCTTTAAAATATTAAAATTTAATATTAAATTAATTAAATATTTTCACGCGCTTGCATTATCATTGAAACTACATGCATAACGTACATCAAATTTCAAGTCAATCCGACCACTAAAAGTGAGGTAAATTCGTCTTTCATGATGACCCAAACTAACACAGCAAGTTGACTAGAAGCTTGTAAAAATATCCCTAACATCATTGCAGGTACGTACGAATATTAAACGACTCACGAACTTTATGCACTGAGAGGTGATTTTTGAATTAACGTCCGTGAAAAATTACATTCGAAAGTAGTTAAAAGTTGTGTATTGCCACAAAAATAAAGATGAAATAATTTTTTGAGGAGTAAAAAGCTGTTGTTGTCGAGCGGCATTTTCCCAAATGTGATTTCAAACATTGGCTTGTTAATTATATTCATACGAGTATTTTGTGGTCTAAGACATCACGCTTGCTTACTTACTCAGTATTGTATTCAATGGATGACAACTTGAGGTATTCTATGTATATGCTGGAAGACTTGAGAAGCCGCCAAGTAATCGGGTTGAAGAGGTTAGTTTCGTACTTCCACTCGACGAGAACGGATAGTGGTGGGTGACCTGTGTCTTTCACTGCCACCATCTTGGTATCCACATCGCCTGGTTTGTAGTATTTTCTGGTAAACAATAAAAATCACCTATAAGAAAATTAACAAATACTAACAACTTATAACGACGATTTTCATATCAAATTCCAGTAACTATTAAACACCTAAATCAATTTAGATTTTTAACTAAAAACCACCGCGTTCAAATTAGTTTTCTATTAAAAATCCGTCCAAATGGGGCCATCAGTTTCGAAGGTACAATTTCACAGACAGAACAGCGCAGAACGACTGTTTAATGTTTATGTTCTTAGGCGATCAGGTGAGTTTAGGGAATTAGGCGTCAACTACCGTGACCACTAGGGCTTATTTTTCAGAGGGGGTCTGACCTGGACTTTTGTGTGAAGATCATTATTATAGAATTTCCATCCTGGGGTGGGCATGGCCCACTCGCAGCCCCTCCCAGTGTTGTGAAAAACGCTTATTTCGAGGCTTAAAGACTCGAACCCTAAAGACTCTCGAGGCTTAACGACTCAAAGGCCGCCAAGACGGTTTCTTGCATCCATACGCATAAAATAAGCCAATTTAATTTTCAAATATAGTAGAGTCTTTAAGACTCTGCGAGTCTTAAGGACTCGAGTCTTTAAGCCTCGAAAATGAGCGTTATCCACAACTCTACCTCCCCACCTAAATACGCCTATGAAAATTATAGGTTTTTATTTACTTTTATTATTATTCGACTGGATGGCAAACGAGCAAGTGGGTCTCCTGATGGTAAGAGATCACCACCGCCCATAAACATCTGCAACACCAGGGGTATTGCAGACGCGATGCCAACCTAGAGGCCTAAGATGGGATACCTCACGTGCCGGTAATTTCACCGGCTGTCTTTCTCTCCACGCCGAAACACAACAGTGCAAGCACAGCTGCTTCACGGCAGGATTAGCAAGGAGATGGTGGTACCTTGCACAAGGTCCTACCACATATTACTAAATGAATGAAACTAGGTAACTGCCATACTAGTAAGTTATTTTAGAAATAGAAGTGCATGAAATATAAAAGTTTGTAAATAAAGCAATGTCACCGTTTAATTTCCTTGTAAAGTAATTAATATCTTTGAGTTGGACAAAATAGATAAGCCATGTAGACTGGTAGAGTACATACTCTAGTATAGTAAGTATGTAAAATTTCATTAAGTATTATGTGAAAAATATTTTCAATTTATTTGAATAATAAACAAGCAGTCATTGTAACAATTATCTTAAAACAACCTGATGTAACCGGTTATTTGACGCAATTTATAAAATGCAATTTGTTAAAGCTAAACAATCATATCACGCATAAATATTATAAAATCGATACGGTGTGACGTTAATACTAATAAGCGCATAATTTTATGTGATTTGTTTATAAACAACTATGCTATGATAATAAAGATCCGGCAATAATTACACGTCACAGATTAAATTCAATCCGGGTCAATATATTTAATATGAGTGAGTCTCGCGGTAGTTTCATGTTCAAAATTTATAATACAAGCTGTTTTTCTGCTCACTGTAGGTATTTTTTGTTGACTGTACTTGCACTGTCATCCAAACTGAATAGGTATCCACACTAAATTTTAAGTCAATCCGACTAATGCAACTGGGTCAAATTTGCCCTCGAACATTTGACCACTCAATCATGAATATGTTAAATTAGAGCTTATAATAATAAAAACAAGTGAGCCTCATTGCGCCATTATGGAGTGTAGTAATAACAGCAAGGCGAAAGGCATTACTAACGGAGGCGTTTCACACAGTCGATAAGGGCACTTTTTGCAGACATCGGTTTTGATAGTTATCAAGGCTTCTACTTCTATTTTATATTTCGTCCACTATAAGCACTAATGTCAAGCCTTGAAACAAAAACTAAACTTAAAAACTTACTGTTCGTCTTCTAAGAACTTATGATCGCTCTTATTGCTGTTCCTGTCAATAAGAGTTATTGAAATTTTGCCCACGTCTGGACCGTGGGCTCTGCTTTCAGTTGAATTCGACACCTTCAAAGTCACTTCGTAGTGAACTCCTGAAATAGATAGTTAAATTAAATACTAGTGCCTCTGTGTGCTGTAGATTTCGCACGTTTTTCGAAAAGGCTCATTTTTTTCCGCCATTTTGAAAAAAAAAACAATACTAAGAAAAACATGAAAAAATCAAATCTGTTGAGAAATGCGATATGTAAGGGAGAACAGTCGGACATTCACTAGACTGGCATATGAAAGTATTTTTGCCCACACCGAAATGGAGTCAATTATGTTTATGTCTAGATTTAAATATAACTAGAATCCAGATGTATTTAGTGCCGTAAAAAAATGTCTCCTTTGCGATGGATCTGATCGGAAGTAATGAGGTCTACCATATTGTGTGAAAAGAGTCTTATGTCGCATTGTAAGTAGTATTGGCACTTTCGCAATTTTTTTAAAGTGCTCCTTGTTATATAAGTAGTCGGTATGGAATTCAAGTAACATGCTTATTTCTAACCTTAGTTAGTTAAATACTTACTGCAAAACGGTTTAGAGCTGCCAGTTTTCGCGTAAAGATTGATGTTGGAGTTGGTGTCGGCTAGGCCTGCGTTTAACAGTCTCTTATACACGCGTTGAGAGTGGTAACCCATCGGCACGCAGACGTGCTTGTTGTTGCACGTTGTGCAGTTACCAGCCAAGAATGCCTGGAATAGTTTTTGGTGAAAAAGGTTTTATACTACTTCAAAGTCAAAGTCAAAGTCAAAATATCTTTATTCGATACAAGCACTTATGAATGTCAAAAAAATCTACCACCGGTTCGGAAAAGCCTCTGTTGAGAAGAATCCGGCAAGAAACTCAACGAGGTATATTTTTTTTAAACAGATTTACATCACAAGTATTTAACCCAACTTTATTTTTAACACAGTAATAGGTTCGCTATTCGAAGGGATCGCCAATGCGGATCGGAATAATTTCCAAATATCCCTGTCCATGATATAATCATTAACTTTATAATACGCCTTAGATATTAATGTCTTCTTGACAATAGATCTGAATTTTGTATCCGTTTCATTTGTAATATTTTTAGGAATTTTATTATAAAAACGTATGCAACTTCCCAGAAACGACTTTTGGGTTTTAGCCAGTCTGTAAAATGGAACTTTAAGCTTCCCTGTGTTTCTAGTAGCCTTTGGTTTATCGACGTTAATGGTAAAATCACATATGTTCTTCCTAACATACATGATTATTTCAAAAACAAAAAGCAACGGCAGGGTTAGGATATCTATTTCCTTAAAAAAAGATATTAAAGATTCACGCGTCTTCAAATATTAAATTGCTCTTTAAAATTATAAACTTCAGAGGATGTACACTTAACCCATGGTATGCTTACGACGCGGATCTGTAGCAAATTTAAGGCTATCTTTTTTTAATCAGCAGATTTGTACTTATAAGAACAGAAGAGACTTAATTGTAGTATTTTTTTTTGTTCCCGCATACAAGGGGTTATATTAGTTTGCTAATGTCGTTCGGAACTCGAAACAATAGATCGGTTACTTTTTTCTTTCTCATTTGAATCTTCAGGAAAACGAAGACAACCGACGAGTCCCGGGAGACATTAACATTCTAGTTGTACTGTATATGCATTGTGTACGTACACGAAGTAAATTCAAGTATACAAGGCGTTTTAATATTAACCTGGAATATTTCAGCAGGTGGTTAGGTTAGTTTGTCTCAACACCTCTGAAAATGTTTCGTAGAGTTTTTTAAATTTTGTTTGACGAACGTTACCACACCTCCATTGATCGAAGTTCAGAATATTTTTCGAAAAACCTTCACAGAGGTAACTGTTCCGATATGTATGTTTATAAAATATATATGTAACATAAGATGACCTAATCTATACTTCGTTGCCAAAGCTGAGAAATGGTAAATTTATGTCGAACCAATTTGCCCCCTAAAATAGTAAGAAATAATTTGTTCATGGGCAAAGTTGCCGGTAATAGTTTCCCATAAGAACAGCCTCCTTACCTCGTAAGACTCGCATTGAATTCCAATAAACGGGCACGAAGGCGATATACTCTCTGTGAAGTACTCATAACTCCTCTCGTGGTTGCAGCCGACTGACTGTACCATCCACTTGTACATGTCATCGTTGACGGCTGTCACTTGGTTGTTGACCTTTTTGCAGCCCGGCTGTACCGCCCCGCCGTTGGGGTAGAAGTCCACGTGGCCTATGCCCTCTGACATACCTAGACCTAAAAAAAAAAACAAAGGAATTAGGTTTCGGAATATATTAACACTACTAGCAGTTGCTTGCAATATCACCAGCAATTAATTGTTTTATCATGCTTCCGCGGAACCTATACAATTTTCGGGATGAAAACAATCCATCTTCCTGCGGCCGAGGATTTTTTTTTGTTTTATAATTTTTCATTTTACTTATGTCACTAAGACTTATAAGAGAGTTTAATGTCGCATTACAGTAAGTCCTGTATATGGACGCGGCCGCAGGAGGCTTATATCCTTTTCAGGGTCTCAATCAAACTACCAAATATACATATAATCACGAAAGTTAAGATTCCTAAATCAATTTTGAGAATATTATTTTGTATTACGACCGGATGGCCAAGTGGTTAGAGAACCTGACTACGAAGCTTGAGGTTCCGTGTTCGAATCCCAGCCGGGGCAGATATTTGTATGAATAATACGAATGTTTGTTTTCGGGTTTTGGATGTTCAATATGTATTTAAATAAGTATGTATTTATCTATATAAGTATGTCTATCCGTTGCCTAGTATCCATAGTACAAGCTTTGCTTAGTTTGGGGCTAGGTCAATTGGCGTGGAGTGTCCCATGATATTTATTATTATTTATTATATTAAATTCAATCAAATTCTAAAATAATTCTGAGAGGAGGCCTGTGCCCAGCAGTGGGACGTAAATAGGCTGGGATCGATCGATGGATTCAATTCTATGACAAGGTCGGACTTCTACGCGCTAGCTATCCCCCTCCAATGAAGCAAAATTTGTAGACAAGCGTATCATCATCATCCTCTACAACTATGCCCAGAAGAGAACGAGTATAAGGCTGGAAACAGTGCTCGACCGACGGTCAGCGCTGACCGTCGGTCAGCTTAGCTATATATATGCAAATTTATGGATGCGCACACAGCACGCTGACGGCATGCGCTTGATTTGGGGCGCGCGTACGGTCGGTCGACCGACGAGCTATGAGATTGTATGGATGCGTTCAGTGCTTCGCTGACGGAGCGACCGACCCGTGAACTGTACACACGCATCGCAGTTCGCCGTCAGCGCATAGCACTGAATGAATTTTCGCAACCGACGGTTAGCGCTGACGGTCAGGACGTACGGTCAGGACGTACCGTCGGTGGAGCACTGTTTCCAGCCTAAACTCATTCTCTTCTGGGCATAGGCGCAGAGGCTTACTCTCAAAATTAAAACTTTTCTCATTCCCACGCGGGCCCAGTGCAGATTCACACTATTGAATCACTTCGCAAGCGTGTGCATGTTACGCCACGATGTTTTCCTTCGCCATAAACTATAAGGTAAATTTCAAATGACAGTCGTATACTAATGCTACCCTACTAATAATAATAATTATTCGATAATTAAAAGTACCTGCATAATACAACGGCATCGCATTGCTATGGATAATGTCCACGTACTGCGCGTCTGAACGGTCCAGGCGCACCAACGTCACAGTTTTACTGAAATAGGGCGCTGCTGGATCCAGACCGGTTATTCTTCCAAGTTTTAAATTAAACTTCTGGAATGGTAAGCAGGCTTATTTTAAAAGCTAAACTTAAAGTAAGGTACAGTCACCTGCATTAATATCTGCCACAACGGAGCGTGCAAATATAGGTATCTCACACGTCCTACCGCCCCAGACATAGAGCCGTATCAAATATTTATGCATGCTATGTTGTGTCTGAAATTATTGCTGGTGATTAGTGATTGCACAATCGTAAGTTAAGTAAGTTGATATGGCGTTAGCTCCGATCACAGGGATAAGAAGTGGTCAAGGGAAAATTCAGACAGATCAAAAGAACACAGCAGCGTGAACTCGTATTTTCGGAAATTGTTGAATCTTAAAATATATGGGAAGTTGCCTCCAAATGTAGCTAAATGTAAGGAAAACTGTAAAAAAAAGTTCCTGACATAGTTCCTAGTGTTCCTAGATTTTGAGATAATGTCGCTCAGTTGGCAATATTGCAAGCAGGTTGTGTCGAGTCCATTTTTTTCTATTAATGTGTAAAAGTAATTTTGTGTTTTCGCTGTGCTTTATATTGCCATATTAAAAATATAAGTCTTGTAATAGAAATTATAGTAGCCAGGAGAACCAAATGAAATTATTATTCGTCTTAGTAATGTTTGTCCTCAAGAAAAACCTGACATTATAAAAGAACATGTTACAAACCTTTTGAAGGGCATGCCCACAGTAGCCGCCCAAATGCGCGCCCAGAGAATGCCCGATAAAATGAAAGTTATCCACATTTGATAGCCCCAGTACCTCCTATAACAATAAAGACAAATTAATAATTAGACGTCTCAGTGACTTCCAGAGTTACAGCCTTATCACATTGGCGATTTGCGGGCGAGTAAAAGCGAAGGGAGCGCGCAACGCGTTCGCTGAGATTGCGCAACGATTTCGCTGCGAATGTCGACGATTTTCTGTACGCAGCTAATTCACATTGGGCTCGTGGCGAAGTCGTTGGTCGCTCGTAGCGAAAGCCTTGCGCACTCGCAGCGAACTCGTTGCGCGCTCGCGCGTAAGCTAGAATCTGGTCAAAGTAATAAAAGAACTTACATAGATGTTATGCACTAGATGAGCCGTCATAGCTCCGACCAGCCTAATGTTAGCTACTGCCTGCCCATAAGGAGGCTGGGAGCCACCGCGCCAATCCACTATGAGCACTGTTGCTGCCTCGTTGCCTTCCAGGTTCAGAAGTGCATCGGCCATGTTTTGGATCTAAGATAAAAATCAAATTAAAATTAAGTGAGTTTAGCTTTTGAGAGAATGTTAAAAACTTGACAGCACCATGAAAAAGAACCAAGTAAAACCTAAGCAACTATACGTGCAAGATAGCGTCGTCTGTGCTGTGCGACATTATGTATATTTCTATATGTCAACTTATTCAGAGTTATCTTTTTTGCTCTCTTTTTTTACAGCTATGAAATGATGAGACATATGGCTTGGTCTTTAATTTAATTAAAAACGCTAGTTTTAAGCTTTTTTTTAAGTTATAAAGACACCAATCGGGAACATCCTCTCTCACCCTCGCAAACAAGAAAGCAATTTTAAAAATCAGTTCATAAACGACTGAGTTCTGAGGAAATAAATAAAAAAACAACATCTAACATTCATTGGTTTTTGGAGTCTTTTTGTATTATTTTTTTTGCAGTCGGTTAATAAGTAGTATATGGATCATTGGGTTTTGATTCATTATTATTATGTTTAATCGTTATTTACCCATGTTTTATCTCCACCTTCCAAAAATCCGTGCGAGATGAAATAAAAAGGTCCTCTAGCATCCAAGTTCGCGTTTTGGATTTTCTCAACATTGTTCGCTTCTAGTAACACTGGTATCTTTCTGTTTCTTCTCGTGAAAGCTGGGTATCTGAAACCAAAATAATTAAATAAAAGTATAATAACTACTGCTGTCAGTCAAAACTTCACCTATATACAGTACCCGGTTATAAAGATTGCACATCGGTCTTTGGAAAGAGACTCGGCTAATTTCGGCTTCGTAGAGTGTTGTCACACACTACACTACTTATGTGACGTTTGTCAGTCGTTGTACAGGCGCAATAGAGTACGGACGCATTTAGATGGAAATATTTATAATAAAGAGTTGTTGAAACCCCCCAAAACTTTAAATAGTACGATGGCATCTCAAGGAAAAAAGGGTATCCTTTGTCTAGTCGTTGCAACAGCTCTCTATATATATCCGAAGTTTACATGTCATTAATTTGACGTAAACTATTTAAGTCCATAAAGGTGCATGATATAAAACGTCACTTAATAAATACGATGCGATGATGGACGGTGGCAAAGAGTATAATAAGTAGCTATAGAGGACAGTGGCCATCAGAAATCGTCGTAAACAGCCAATTGTCTTTTTCCGAAGACCGATGTGCAATCTTTATCACCGCCGCCGGGTACTCTATATTGGTTTTACAAGATTTAATTTAACTTCACAAGTATGTGTAAGTCCTGAAAATTTTCAAATCATTTTTCGTCCACTTCCTGGTATCCGATTGAGCTGAAATTTAGTATACATACTTATGTAAATCCGACGTCAATAAAATATTCTGACAGAAGGTATATAATTATTACTGAATATCGCAAAAGTTAAAAAAATATAGGAACAAAATTTTAAAGTATCCTCTCAGAAGCTTCTAGAATGGACTATGCCCCGCTAAGTCCATTATTTACGAAACAATCAGATCCGTGTGCTTATCAGCTTCACACCCACTTGGGTATAAAGGTTATTAGACCCAAAAACAAGTGGTCGATAAGTACACAATAAGTAAACAGCTTGTTTATCGTCGAGATAAAAACGTCACTATGCAATTATGGGACGCAAACGATTGTTATGTCTGCGGTTGATTGATGTCATGGACGAGCCCCCGCGCGTTATCAAGACTTTTAGGGCCTGTTTCTTTACTCTCTGATAACTCTCTGATATCTATTTTCCCATCTTTGTTTTATAAGACTAAAAAAAAACATCGCAGTTATCTGTTCGATAATGATAGCGGGAACTTGTCAGAGAATCGTGCTGCAGGCCCTTGAATAGTTTGGCTAGCGCGAGCTGCTTTGTCGGTCAGTGCGTTATTTACCTATTAACACAGAAAGTTCAGCGTAGGTACTAAGTGTGTTTAATTTGCAGTTAAGCCACAAAGGGCTCTTTTACATGCCTTGTTTTGGAGTATACCAGTACTTTGCTTTGTGTCGGGGCAGATATTTGTATGAAAAATACGAATGTTTGTTCTCGGTTCTTGGGTGTTTAATATGTATTTAAGTATCTATATAATTATATTTACCCGTTGATTAGTACCCACAACACAAGCTTTGCTAAGCTTACTTTGGGACTAGGTCAATTGGTGTGAATTGTCCCGTGATATTTATTATTATTATTATTATTATTATCACTGACAAAACCAAATCGCCCTTAGGAAAATGGCATGCGTCACTTTTGCATTGTATATTGGTTAGAAAGGATATAGTACTTATCTTCGCAACATCCTAGTACACGAGTACCTACTTACGTACAAGGAAGGCACTTCTCTCTAACTGATTAGTTGAAAAAGCACACAGAAGCACACATTCAGATTTATTTCTGTGGTACTTAGCTCGTCAGGTACCTACTCTTTTACATTTACATTTCTTTAAATTTATAAATGTACAGTCTTTAGCTATTTTCGCTTTTTCAGTTATTTTATTTTCGTGATTTTTTTAAGTTTGCCACCGGTATGCGATTTATAATATCTGCCTAGCTTTGAACCATCAAAAATTACAAAACAGTATCTATTGTTTTTAAATGGCTGCCCAATGACAGAAGCTTTACACCGCTACAAACTTGCAGTATCTCTGTCTTTCCTTCCTCTGGCCAATTATCATGAATAGTCGACAGCATTAGATGAAAATAATACTTCAGTTAATTAACGATTATTATTTTACAGTAATATTATTTTATAGAACATTATAGTGCAACACGAGAAGGATCTTTAATTACTCGTGCAATCAATCTAAAAACATCAAGAAGGTCTTATCAATTGACTTCTACGCTTAATATTATGAGAATAAACAAACAAGCAATTAGTTGTGAACGTAGATGTGAATAATCACTTTAATTATAGTGGGCGTGGTGCTTATCTAATTTAACTTCGCTAAATATTAATGACGTGGTATATTTTAGCGGCCCAATTTAGAGTTTTACAGTCAACAAGTTTATGCATGCAGACTTCGTTCCAGTGGGTGTGTGATTAAATGTGAAGTAAAAGCGAAAACTAGCCTTATCTCCAATATGCTTGGAAATGTCCGCATAACTGTCGCAAACATAGTACACGAATTTCTTCCTTACAGACTGCCACAAATAAAAAAAAAACAATTGTATGAAATTCCATTACCATACAGTTTTTACTTTTTAAATTTACGTAGCGTAGCTGACACTTCGTCCGTCAAACTCTACTCATCCACGAATTGTTTTTTCCCGGCCTCGGCAGTAATGTATTATTTCATACATACAAGCAAATAGTGATAATGATAACGGTTCAAATCTCTTGATGTACTTTGTTCATCAAAACAAAATATAGGTTTGTGTTTAAGTTTAGACCTGCCAGACTGCTTTAGGCTTGATTGTGGTCGAACGCAAGCCTATTTGTGTGTTTAAACAAAATGTCGCAATTTTATAGTTGAAATGTTTGTAGCAGTTAAATTAGCAAATGCATACCTACGTAGGCAATAAGCATTTGGCAGATGTCGAGTTATTGCGAAATTGTAATTTGAGACAGATCTGGCTTTTATTTAATTAAACATTAAATATGTTTTCAACACACGCAGATAATATTTTAAATGAAATATTCGTGGCTTTTTTAAAGTAGATTTCTGGTAGAGAGAATATTTTTTCTGTTTTTAAATATCTTTTCTAACGGCGCGCAGCGTAAATAAATATGTAGGTATTGCTGATGTTGAACATCTTGCTCAAGGTATCTGAATTATGTCAGCAGAGCATTGATTTTCGGATGTGCTAAAGCTGCATTGATTTTAAAATATAATAAAATAATTATAGATATCTTTTACTCCTGAGGACATTGCATAGCCAGTTAGATTATTGATTAAAAAGCACATTAAGTATGAAATTTAAATATAAGCATCTAATAACAAGTTTTATTTCGCCCTTTTCTTCATTCCGCCCACGACCATCGCAATTGAAAAGCATTTCTAAACGCTAGAATTACAATTACGTCTCCTTGTTAAATTCACAGATGATATTAAAAAGCTGCGGGAATTTTAAATAGGATAAAAGCCTCTACGGCATCTAGTAAAAACAAGCGATGAGCCCTTGTTGCCCCTAGCCGCGATGAATTATTAATTATTAGTGACCCCTCCAAAATTACAGGCTGCGCCCGCGCCTGAACAGCACTGCAGATGTAAGTTAGTTACATACCATTACGTAGTAACTACCTATACCTACTTAACACTTATCTTTTTATAGTAGTGACTTTACTGGTACGTCCATGAGGCACATGTGCCTCATAGCCAGTGATATAAATAATGCAGTTGTTCTGTCGATAAATAATTATTTTTATTACGTACTCGTATTATATTATTTTTAGTCTTGAATCACATTTAGATAACCAATGAAAATTACTATGGGGGCGGCATTACATTAGGGATATTACGTTACTTTATCATTACTATGGGGACGTGTCAAAAGAACGCTGCATGCACATTGCTTCGGGACAGGGAACCTTTTAATTACTGATCAAATCTGAAGACTCAATTATAACTATTGTCTCTTCTACTCTGTAGTGTGAGTGAACCGTGAAAACGATCTGTATAATAAGCAACCAGTGCTTTAGGACTTAAATTTCTTAGGTTTGCATTAGTCCAAGTAGATCATGTTATATGCTCGGCTTAAAGCCATAGCGTATTTTTTTGCTTATAAATCAATTTAACGATCAGCTTTCGTAAGAATCACGTGAAGTACCAACTGCTTTCAATAGTTCACTTTTCAGTTCAATATTTTTGAAATGCTAAATATCTTTTGACAGTTAGACAGTTATTCATCTCGTTCTTCATTAATCAAAACATACCTTATTCGCATGGACTGTGGTGTTTCTGGTAAGTAGTTGTCAGGCCGATTTTCTGTCCACGGATACGCCTTTGAGAAACACCCGTAAGACTCATAACATCGCTCCAACTCCATGTCTTCTATAAAAACATTTTTAAAGCCATATAATTTCAACTCGCACTATTTTACAAACAATGGAATAAAAGATTTTTTTTTTAAATATTGTACAAACCATTAAAGCTGACAGTAACATCAGTCGAATTCTGTTTCTCCATCAGAACCATGATGGTCTGAAGCATCAGCGTCGCACTGGTCTTGTTAAACATTTTGTACACTTCACAACAGACGAATGCCACACGTGTCAAGTACACGACGTATCAAGTAAAATGATCTCCGCAAACTAATTGTCCGAGTGAGCACGGCGGAATGAAACGTATGCGCGATGTCAGTTGTTTAAATAGAGGCTTGAGGAGGCATGGACAATTCAGCGCAATGGGTTCCTTGGTTTCCTTACCTTGGAAGGTAAGCTGAAGAACTGCACCCTATTTATCATCTAATACGTTTAAACAAGCAAGCGTTGTGTATATATTTTTATTTATATGTATATGCGTTTCAGAGATCTCGGATGAAATTTGCTGTCGGGGTTTTCGGGACGAAAAATTGGGCAGTTTCCTGGGTAAATAAATATTATTCTATTTAGTGCGTCAGTTAGATTATCAGAAAAAATTGGACACAATTTTTTTCTTTTCTTAATCCATACTAATATTAAAAAATTAGAAAGTGTTTTTGTATGTTTGTCCGTCTTTCACGCCACAATTGAGCAACGGATCGACGTGATTTTTGGCGTAAAGATAGATTATGGGCCAGAGAGTGACATAGGCTACTTTTAATCCCGGAACCGAATCCCACGCGGACGAAGCCGCAGGCAACAGCTAGTTAAACGTAAAATGAAAATATAGCGAAGTCAGTTTAAGTGCGTCTTTTTTTTAGCACGGCGTGACGTTACGCGGAACTTTATCTGGCTTGGCTACAGCTTCATTTTTGGTTTGATTGGAGAAAAGAAAAAAAAAACGTCGCCAATATTTACTGATAAAGACCAGACTAGACTAAGCTAGATCAATGACTAGTTAAAATTAGTTCGTTTGGTAGATTATCAGTGATAAATAAGTAAATAAATAAATGCTGGAACAGTTTTCCTGTATCACGTGTTCGGAATATTTTAAACTTGTTCAATAGTTCAGTTGTTTAAAGCTGTTCGAGACTTACCTCGGGCTCAAGCGCGATAACACGCGTTTTCCCATAGACTAGACTAAGCTAGATCGCTGGGCTAGGATGAGCTAGATTATCAGTAATAAATGATCTAACAGACGAACTAATTTTAATTTTTAGGACTCTAGCCCATTGATCTAGCTTAGTCCAGTCTCTAGGAAACGCATGTTATCGCGCTTGAGCCCGAGCGAAGCTCGGACGCCCTAGTACTAAAGGTAAGTCTCGAACGGCTTTAAACAACTGAACAATTGAACAAGTTTAAAGTCTTCCGATCGCGTGATACAGGAAAACTGTTCCAGCATTTATTTATTAATAGTTACTCTGGAAAACCATTAGTGCTGAGTCAACCGCACTCTTGGCTTCTATCGTTACCTAACAAGTCCTACTACTATACTACGAAGTGCAAAATTCGAACTTCGTATCTTGGCGTCCCGCTGACGCTAATATTATTTAATACGAGAGTGAGAGGGACGCTACGATACGAACTTCGAATTTCGTAACCCCCCTGATCTCTGCGGTTCGCAGACGTTCCGGGATACGCTGATAACAGGGGTTAAGGCGTTATCGTTCGTTTATTTGTTGGAAACCATTGACGCACGCGCAGTCTGGCGATTGTGCAAGTACAAGCCATTATCTGATGAGAAAAGCATAGCGCTGTCAGACATAATCTACTATTAGCGGTTTAGCTCGGAAGGAAGTGTTTAATTAAGTAATGTTTGTATTCGACACTGCATCCGTATTAAAATTATAACTGAGAAAGTAACTGTCTGTAACCTCTTCATGCTTAAACTGCTAGACCTATTTAAATGACATTTGGAATGGGGATAGTTTATGACCCTGTAAAAGAAAAATAATAGTTTTATCCCAAAAATTGCAAAGTTCCCGCGAACTGCAATTTTCCGAAACAAAAACTATCCTATGACCTCCAGTCTCAAACTATATCCATAACAAAATATGTCTAACCAATTACTTTTATCACCGCCAAATGCCTTATTAAAAGGTTTATTTTGCAACAAGACAAGTTCGAACGAAACTGGACTTTATCACAGATAATGAGTTAAACAACCTACTGTTATTGACAAAATGAACTAATTAAGCATAATGATGTTATTCTCACTTACAGACACAACAATAAGGGCTGAAGGGAGATTGGTCACGTAAATTTAGATTCGTTTTATTATTAGAACATTTGGTACTTGATATGTCTGTTGATTGTGGAGTGCGCTACTTGAGAAGGTCAGAAGGCAAATAAGATAGCGTACTGACTAATGCAATGCAATATGAGCCCTGCCCTTCAACAAAGACACCTAAAAGAACATCCATAAGCTTGGTACATACCAAGAGGATTATTGTTACGACAAAGGTACTGTGTAATTCGTTACGCATTTTTTAGGGTTCCGTAGTCAACTAGGAACCCTTATAGTTTCGCCATGTCTGTCCATATGTCTGTCCGTGGCTAAGCTCAGAGACCGTTAGTACTAGAAAGCTGTAATTTGGCACGAATATATATTTCAGTCACGCCGACAAAGCGGTAAAATAAATATAACTGGTGGGATGCAAAAACAAGTGGGGATGATTTTCTCCACTTCCAACCTGTGTTGTGGGGTAGCTTTGGATAGGTATTTAAAAATGAATAGGGGTTTGCGTAAACCATTTTTTGATAAAGTGAATATTTTCGGAGATATTCACTCCGAAAGTTCAAAAAAATGTGTACCCCTCTAACTTTTGAATCGCACGCCTAAAAATATGAAAAAAAACACGGAAATTAACCAATTGAGCAGTTTTTAAGTTTTTGTAAATTAAAGTAAAATAGTCAGTAGGTACCTATCTAACTAAAAAAAATCGTATTATAATTCCGCCTATTGAGACGGCCGGGAACTACGGAATCCTCCACTGACCATGGCCCAACATGCTATTGACCTTTTTTTTAAACTGACCTACGATTTACCTCTATCTCACCTGATGGTAAGTGCAGATACACTGGTCTACTTATAGTTGTGGATCTAGTGGATACATTTATTCGTAACAATGGAATATCCGAACAATTTAGCTCCCAAATAAAGAGATCAGGGGAGTCAGAATATGCAGAAAGTGACATTCACTATTTGCGACTACAAACTAACTCTTTGTCAAACCGTCTCATCTAATCCACTCAAATGTTGACTAATAGAGACGTTAACCCTTAAATGCATGTTTTTCTCGTACTTGTTACACCATTAGTATCACACAGATCGAAATCACAACACAAAAAAAAACATAAACTCAAGATTTAAGTACGTTTCCCAATGACCGGAAAAACCCTTTTTATGACCCCTTTTGAGTAAGATAATCTTATCGAATAAAGTTAACTACTAGCTTTGCAATGTGCTTACCAAATGCAATTGCATTTTACTTTAATATATATATTCGCTTACTCTATTACTGCTGTTACTATCAGCTGCCAGTAATTTTTAACGCGTTCGGATGATTTCATCATAGGTAGGTACTCGTATATTTGTAAATTTTATTCTTCAGGATTGCTATACACATAAAACCGGCATAAATTGTCTCAGCCGAGTGGTAAAATCGAATATTATGTAGATGGATATTGGAGGAAAACGCCGGTCGACTTTGCTGCAAACATACACTAGAACGGATAAGCTTGGGTGTAGATATCAATTATTTCTTGTTGTTATTCTGTCCCAACAGCGAAGAGACAAAAGTAGTACAGTTTTATAGAAGAAATGTTGTGTCACGTTATACTAACATGATTATTAGATGATCAATTATAGAAGGGGCTTGAAACTACCAGAAAAATGCATGTTTGGCAAATTTTAATCCTATAAACTTATGGTTTAAAGAGTGACTCAGGAGACCGTAACTATAGCAACGTCTGACAAGAAAAAGTTGATCGAACCGCCTATATCAAGAGGTTTGAAGCAAATATTTCTGTCAATCTTTGTTAATAGCTATTTCACAATATGTGATACCCCTCATATTGCGGGTGTCTATGAGCGGCGGTGATTGCTTTCCATCAGGTAACCCGCATGCTCGTTTTCCCTTTCTTACAAATATAAAAAAAAAATCAGAGCCATGGCACCATGAATAATTTTTAAATTTATAATCCCAGTAATACGCGAAGCAACACAATTTGATATAGAGCAATTAATATTTTCAACATATTCAGTCTTAAATCTTTATTAAACTTTACTTGACTCAAGTAAAAATCAAAACTAGAAAATACAAATTTCATGCATAATTAAGTATTCCGTTAAATAATTCACCTCACAAAATCAGTCATAATTAAATAAAATCATTATAATCATCCTACGTCAAAAATTATCTAGAATACACGTAAACACTTACAAAATCAAATTCACTTACAAATTGGAGTCTATGCGTTTAGGTTTTTAGGTTTGCTTTTCGACGGTGTTGAGGAGAAGTTGCATGTAAAAGTGATGTCTTCAGGAAACACGTCCGACATCGACATAACGTCGTTTCTGTTGGAAGGCTGAGCTAAGAACCTTCCAAAGTCTTCCGACATTACATTCTCTTTATTTTCCAACTTAGCCTCAGTGAATCGAAAGCCAGTAGACTTAGCCTCAGTATTCGTATAAAAATGAGTATTGTCAGAGGACGTTTCATCCCTGAATCCACTGTCTACTCTCGCCCAGTGAACATTTGAGATCTCTTTTAAAACTGTTGTATTCGTATTCGTTATAGTTAATTCTGAAGGTTTTATGGCACTCTCGTAGTAACTAGAAGCGTTAGTGTAAAACGTGTTTTCATTGAAACCACTGTCGACCTTCTTAAAGCTAGTTGTTCCATTCTTAGTGGCGTCGGCGGCGGTGTAATCAAACTTAGTAATATTATCAGTCAAAAACTTGAGATCAATGTTGTTGAAGTCTATTTTCTTGTCCTCCAATCCGAGCGGATTATCGGAATTTTCTAAGCTATTATCTAGAGACATGTCCATAGGACTCACAACCAAAGCATCACGAATTTTACTAATCTCATGCCGTACACTGCTCTTTGTTTTTCCCTTGATAGGTGTTGTGACGGGGCTGTGAATACTATGATTTCTCGATGACACATGACTGTTGATGTACTGTTCCTTCTGTGATTCCACATTCACTAAGTGTTGGATGCTGCAATCTCCTACCAGGGACCAAGTTTCTTGAGTATTTGGTAACGGCGACGACCCGGAAGCAGCTGAAATAATAAGCGAAACGAAAATCAGACAGATATTAATATTCGTCTGACTTCAATCATTACTCTTGTTATTCATATAATATACTAGCTGTCGCAATCGCAAGTGGCTTCATCAACGAAGAACTCGTTTGTCGCGCACCCGAGGGAAACTATACAATTTCCCGAGAAAAACTATTAAGTATTATGTCCTTCTCTACATAATTGTATCAAATTTCATCATGATCCGTTGAGTACTTTAAAGGTGACAGAGTAAAACTCACAAACACTCACATTAATATTAGTTAGAATGAAATTAGCTAGAAGTTTCCTTACTGCCTACACTTAAAATACCAATGTGATGAGTCCATGAAAAGTGAATGAATATACCAATAAAAAGATTTAGGGTACCAGTCATAGAATCTAAATAGACAAGCTTCTCGGCGACAGTTTCATTTATTCCAAAATGGGCCCAATATATAAGTTAAAACTTTGAACTACCTTGTGACTGGCTGTGGATCGATCCGTCGACACTCATGTTCATGCTGAAATCAAGTTTCTGCACAGACCGACTCCTGTGCAGACTAGATAGGCTGAGACTGCGTTTGCCCAAAAACGAGACGGAATTCTTGCGGCTTCGTGGTGGCGAGTCTTTGAGTGAAGCGCTTCTTTTGAGATTAGCGTTAGTTGACGTGGACTTGCAGAAACAACGGCCTTTTTTCCCACTTTCAGGGTCCGAGTCTGACACTATGCAGTCTAGACATGTTGCCATGGCTTCGGATTCTGGCGAAGTGAAGTTGGCTTTCTGTAACAAAGTTTAAAATAATGATACCTATTGAATTCTGGATATAGTTATCTTTAATAATCTAATGCAGAAACCGATTTCAAGAATTCTTTCACTATTAGAAATTTAGTCTATCCTGAATTAACATAAGGTGGTTTTTATCTCGGAAGAGTGCATTTAAGCGGAACGCGAATGCAGTTTCAGGCATTTGTTTACATTAGATACAAGACCGAGAAGCGTTACTAAAAACTACCTATTCTGATTGTAACTAACCTCATCATCACTTGAAGTAACTTTGGTAACTGGCGATATAGAACTAGAGGTAATCGACGATGACGCGCCAGATTGCTGGTCCAGACGTTTCGGAGGAGTGTTGAAGTTTATCGGGCTGAGGCAATTGTCGCCAAAGTCGACCACATCCAGTATCTTGTTGCGGTAAGCCTTGCTATGACCCGGACCCTTCTTTAGCGGTGTGCCGAAGGTACGCTTCATGCCTTTCTTAACGAAGTCACGGTACTGAAAAAAATGTTTTTAAAGTGATTAGACTGCCACAATAAAGAGTAAAAATTAAATAAGGGCATCACTTTCTATGTAACTGCCACATTTTTAAAGTACAATGTCAATGTCAACAATTTTGTACAGAAATGTATAATTTAATATTTAATTTGCTTAGACAAAAATTACATCTGGGCTGGAGAAAAAGTGTTACCAAACTCCGTGGATTTATCCGATCCGGTTGTTCCTGTATTTTCTAGTAAAACATGTGACATATTGGGTTTGTTGTGGTTCACGACTCGGAGTTGCTTACTAATAAACATAGTAACAAAGACTTCTCGTCTTCATATTGATACGAAACTTAGCAATTATGTATATTTATGATTATTTATGATTACACTACAATAATAATGATACCATTGCGCTAATCTGATGATGGAGTCGAAAGCTAGAAACTGGAACTCTAAGACCGGAGCAATGCAATGTAACCCAGTTTGGGCTTTTTAGAATAGTCTTAGGGTGTATTTTGAATAGGATAAAGATTAAATATAATTACATACACCAATTAGACAAACACAAATAATTTACGTTGCATACAAACGTAGAGTTGTTGCTGTCACAAACTCATAATAAAGAATGACAGACCTTAGATGCAAAAGAATAAAATTAGAATTCAAAGTTGTGTGAAATGTGATAAATTACAACCTACAGTCATGAATAATGTTCATTTAGCAGTATGTTTACACGAAAAGGAATGAGTTATTGCATTTCAGGTTCTTCTGTTATTTTGGAGCTTGTATGATTTATAACAGGCAACCAGGGGTAGACAAGTTAGAGCATTTGGTTTTGACAGCTTTGAAACTCGATTACAGCGCTATCTCTTGAGATCATGTAGTCCACAGCTCTTTTTGGACTCGAAATTTTGTCGGTATAGGTGATAGATGTCGTTAGTGCAGTATTATCTAGTTTTATATATTCTTTTACTTATACTTCTATCTGAATATGCATTTTATTATTTTCATTTATCAAATCCAACCAATTACAGTGTTTATTTTAAAATATTCTCCAAAATTATTTCCTATTTTCTTTATTTGTCATAGTTTAGTTAGCAAGCAACACAGAAATCATAATGTCTAGTCTAGGGACTGCATACCTACGTCCGTCATAGAAACGGTTATTCAAGTTCAGTTTTTGATTCGCGCTGTCATCGTTCATCCACCATTACCTCTCATATTTCGTTTTCTAGAATTTTTTTACCGTACAACGGCAAAAACTACTAGACACTGGCAAAATTGTCCTCCGATGGACAGAGCCATATTTTTTTAAAGAAACAACAACAAGTTCAGATTCGCTTTCGTCTTGAAAGTTTCTTCGATGAGTTGCGGGATTTACTTTGCGAAAGGATGCTTTTGAATTGTTTTTTTTTGTGTTTGCGATTTGGACGCTGTTTTTGTTTTATTTTGTGATTATTACGACATTCAACATGCGTTGTGCGTTAGGCTGCGAACATAGTGGTAAGTAACATTAGTTTTTCTATCATTTAGCTTAGTTTTTATAATACTCGTCCTGCTGAACTAATTGAGACCTGGGCCCAAGTGCATAATAAAGTAAAAGCTAATAATATTCGTGAATTTCAATACATAATCGCTAATACTATTAGCTTGTATTTTATTATGCAATCGGGCTCTGATTGCATGTTTTCCCGGCAAAAGAAACTGATTATTTATTACCTGTAAGATCAGAACGGCGCCATGCCAACGGGGTTTTATTTAGACACGACTTATTTAATATACTTTACGATAGGATGTCCGAGTGGTAACAGAACCTGACTACAAAGCTTAAGGTCCTGGGTTCGATCCCAGGTTGGGACAGATATTATTTGTGTAAAATACTAATGATATTGAAGATTGGAGGTGTGATACATATAAGTATGTATCTATTTAAGTATGTTTAAGCAGTGTTTTCCAAGCTACCATCATTGTAAAAACACAGTTATACAATAAAGCTTATTTCTATTTCTATAACTATTTTTGTTTTCCAGCAGAAATACCACTTCATCGATTTCCCAACCCTGATAAATTTCCTGAGCAATTTAAAGCTTGGGTGAATGTCATGGGAGAAAAATTGGAAAACCCAGAAGACTACTTGCGGTATAAGCACAAAAGAATATGTGGCATACATTTTAAAGCAGAGGATCAAAATAGAAACAACCTTCTTAAAGGAAAAGTCACATATTTGGATGGTATGGATGAAATTAAACAAGCTGCCCATTTATATTACGTAAAACATAAGCACAATAAAACTAATAAGTAAAACTTGTTATTTTTTTATATCCCTACTAAACTATACGAGTAAGAGCCCCGCAGACCGCAGACTTTTTATTGCCCGATAGTTTAGTTAGGCTCTTTAATCAGTATAAAGACGTATGCAAGTGCGCACACAAGGCGCACACTATAACGACCGATACCGAATCGTTATAATATGCGCACTTGCATACATCTTTATACAGATTAACAGCCTAATTAAACTCTCGGCCGATATAGTCTGCGGTCTGCGGGGGCTCTAATAAAGACATGGTTATATTTGTAGGTATGCATATATATATACGGCGTCTGACACCAATTTTCAGAGGGCAGCACGGTAGTATTTCAAATATGGCGTCGCGTCAAACGGGGTGACAGATAATTGCGTTGAGTACGCTCTCTATTCCTTTTGGTATATTTATCTTACTCTATGCAGGCAACATTATATCAACCACGTCAGACGTGATATGGATCATAGTTAACTATAACTGGACATACGAGTATGTACTGTGTACCTATCATAATTATTATAACTACATAAATACTGTTTCCTATTTACTTGTAAGAGTTTTTGTGATCGTCTATCCATACAAATATATTCAAGAGCAGCTGCATGTTAGTCCATTTTATTGCGACAATACGGTATTCGACTATTTTTAATTTTATTTTATAAGTACTTAAGTAAATGAAAAATATTCAATGTGTGTTCTCGAGCGGAAAAACTATTTTCAAGCGACCTTTATATTTAACAGAAGAGTTATAAAGATTTGAAACGCAAGATTGGACATAAACAGATACCTATACTAGCATAACTTTGGACTGCATAGAGAAAGAGAGAAAGAGCGTTTAAGATAGAGACAGAATCAGATTTTTTTTAAATCACTAAATTAAATTTTCAAACCAACAATTTTTTTTTCGTTAAAATTGGCGGCATCTGTATTTTCATAATAATTCAGGAGTTGTTATAGTACATTGTGTCTTAAGGGCGGTAAATAAGGAATTACGAACGAGAGTCTATTAAAAGCCCGAAGTCGAAGACTGAGGGCTTTAATGAGTCGATGTTCGTAATTCTAGTACTGCCCGTGCGACATACAATGTTTGTCATCACATTTGCGAGTATTTTTTTTTATTTCTAAAAGAAAATATATAATTGTTCCAAATATTGGCGATACCTTGGGCTGCGCTCTTGGCAGCGCTGCCCTCCCCCTCCCGCAGCATGCGCTGCAGCGTGCGTGTGCATGTGGTCCTGCAGCAGCGCGCGCAGCACCATCAGTACGGGCACTGACTCATTTACCGACCTTGGGCTTCATGACAAGAAAATTTGTACGCGCAATAACTCATTGATGACAAGCACATTAAGGTCGAGGGTTTTATTTGGGGGGTTGCAAGCAAGATAGCCTGCATGTTATGGCACTGTTTACGAGCAAGTGTGATGAAAAATATTGTAAATATCGTAATAACCGCCAATAGTTGTATATTGTGGCGAGTATGACCTCTGCTACAGTTTGTTATGTTGCAGACATTATCGAAACTAATACAATAAATAATAAACTTTGTTTTAAATATAACAAATCTGTGACAGTTGTTAGTTGACGTATGCAATACTCGTACTGTTGTCGGCCTCACCGTAATAAGAACTACAAAATAAAATAATAATAATAAAAAGGTCGAAGCAGTTAGGCACACCTCGGCTACAAACACGTGAGTGACACATGTACCTTATTTTAAACTTTGTTTGTTTGTAGAATCTCAGGCAACAATTGAACCGATTTTATACATTCTTTTACTACTTAATAGAAACCTACACTATACCAGAATACGAGCTCGAATGCAAAAGAGTTCGTCTAGTCATACATTTTGAAGCCTATCCAAATTAGTTGTTTTACAGAAGTCCATTAGCTATAAACAGGGGTCGGACAAAAAGTGCCGATGGCGTCAAACCAGTTATAGGATGATTTCAAATAGTATTTTTAATTTTCATAAACAATTATCACTTATCATTTATCAACCTCTTTATTAAACTATATGAAATTTATTTTATTCACTGAATTCCACTGATTTATTTACAATTATTTTGTTTCTTCATTAATGGTACTTTGTTACTACATGTCACACGGAAGTTTAAATAAAAACATCATCTTGTGTGCAAGATTACGTAATTTTTACGTCATCCGCACTTTTTGTCCGACCCCTGGCTGTAAACAATTTATATTAATACTTATTAGTATTACTCATTAGTATGCTGTGTGTGTGTGCGTGTGTGTGCGTGTGTGCGCGTGTGCGCGTGTGCGCGTGTGCGCGTGTGCGCGTGTGCGCGTGTGCGTGTGCGTGTGCGTGTGCGTGTGCGTGTGCGTGTGCGTGTGCGTGTGCGTGTGTGTGTGTGTGTGTGTGTGATTTTTCTATCATCCATGTCTAAACTGGGGTTTATACTTACCAAATCAGGGCTAAACACGACCGGCGCGTGAGTCTCACAATTTGAAGGCGGACTCACTTCCTGGTGGTTTTCTTCGTCTGTCTGTTCGGACTCACATTCGCTCTGATGCGTCATTCCGCTGTGATCTTCGAAGAACAGCTTTCGTCGTAACGAACCGTTCGCAGTGATCTCGTATTCACCGAACATATCGTGCTCCTGTAAAGTAAATTGATGACTGAATAGTGATGGATTTAGATTGGAGAATTAGATAGGCAAATTATTCCTTTATACGTCATGGCATTAACAAAATAACGCATAGTAAAACAACGTTAGTGAATAGTTTGTTTGTAAACACTTCATTTAATAAATAATCACTAATATCTGGAGTTATCAAAGAGTACAAGTTTGAACATAATTTTTAACCAAGTATATTTCGCCGCGGATCGTGCGAGCGAAGCGAGCGAAATCGACGCAGGCGGAGCGAATGTGACTCGGTCGATTTAGGTTGACCTTAACTACATAGGTTGTATACAACCGAGGTCAAAGACATTTTGTGTTCTAAGAACTTTTACAAAAAAATTCTAACAGGAAGTAACGGCGACAAAATAGTAAAGTCTAAACATTTACGTATTGCTTTTAACTTTCGCGATTTTCACTCATAGTTTTATTATTAAGTACTCTTATTTACTCATTCAATCTATTTGTGCCAGTTCTTGTGAATCAACCTGAATGTTACTGGATATACTACCTGATTATATGTGAAGTATGGCTGTAACATTTTCTCTAACTCTGGAGGCAGTTCGGGTGGAAGGCTCAGAACTGTCTGTGCTGAAACTAACCAAGGATATTGCTTCTTTAGTGAATACTATGGAGCAACAAAAGGATAACAACATTTAAACCATCACTAATTTCCTTTTGTTATTCTTACCAAATAAACATGCAAAATAGGACTTTTATGAAACCAATTTACGAGTCTAATTTTATGCTTGTTATTGAAAGCATAATTTTTTAAATTGTTAGTTGCGTAAAATAAGCCTCGTTTCTTGGTTTCACAAAAGTCCTATTTCACATCAACCCCTTTTTGGTCACCATGTAGAACAAAATCCATCCTACATATAGGTAGTGCCACGATAATTTGAAGTAAATGAGTACACAACACACAGCTACAAAAATAGCTAATTGTATAAAAGGAGATGAATGAAATGAATGAGAATGTGAAAAAATGAGCGCTGTCTTTACAAGACATGATCTTGTGTGCGTGACCTAAACTCTGGTGGCACTACCTATACGACTCACTGCTGGGCACAGGCCTCCTCTTAGCAAGAGAGGGCTTGGACTGATAGGTTTGCTCACGATGTTGTCCTGTTAAAGGACAAGCCCGCGCACAAGGAAAGCCCGCGGTGAATTTCTTGAGTGACCATAGGTCAAACCACTAGGCCACCATGGCAAACAGGAAATTTGTATGAAAACAGATGCAGCATAAATTAGGCAATTCATAAATCTAAAATTTATGCTTGTTTGCCTGCAGCCAAATATTTTACATAATATGATGAAGTGTAGTGGAGAGGTCTATATTGAAGTACTATACTTCATTTATATAATTGTAATTAAGAAATAAATTTATAAGATAGAGATCGCTCCGAAGCAATAAGGCTGCCTATTGCTAACCTTAGAAAATCTCTATGTATATACCTGTCTTTGCTGTACTGCTTACTATGTGTTGGTGTGCAATAAAGAGTTATTGAAAGTTATTGAGTATGTTTATGAAATACATTATGTATTTTTATTGAAAAAATTAACGAAATAAAAGTATTGTGTATTTAATTGACTGGACGTGCTACATAGCTCTGAACTAAAAGAATTTCTTTGCTCACCCGTGACCTATTTAATAATAGCTAAGTTTATGCAAGATATGCGTGTTCATGCAGTTCCTTCACCTCCACACTGTAAGAGAACACACAAATCACACAAACCCGTCTATCACCACCACCACACTACACTGACGCGTTTCGAACTCAACCAGAGCTCATCTTCAGAGCAACACAACCATACACCATGCTACCAGATGTTAGACTGATGTGATTGTTGGCGGGTGAAGAAAGAAATTCTTTTAGTTCATTGATATGGACCTCTGCAAAGTAACACCTGATTCAATAAATTAGCTCTGCATATATGTGAAGGTCAAGAGGAAATTTGTTTATCGCTATGCCGCGAGAACTATGCATATTTCCAGGATAAAAAGTTTCCCATGCCCTTTTCCGGGATTCAAACTATCTCTATAAGAAATTTCATTTAAATCGGTTCAGTGGTTTAGGTGTGATGAAGTAACAAACAAACAGACTTTCAAACTTTCGCATTTATAATATTTGCAGGATAACAATTAACTAAACTGAAGCTATCAGCCTTGAAAAGTATGGTTTTAAGAATCTGATAATAATTAAGATACTTAGGCAAATTAGGTCAAGAACTCTTTCTTTTTTATTAAATTAAAGTTTTACTCCTTGTTATTGTAATGAGGTCTACTACTTACCATCTTTCATTATTAGAGACTTCTCTTTAAAACTTTCAATCAAAACATCGGCTTCAGTGGAAGCTGGCAGCAAAGGCTTCACTTTCTTGGAAGACTCCAGAGGACTAGGCATCACCATCTCTTGGGAAAAAAACCTGCAATGATCAAAAAAATTTACAACTTTCTTGCCCTAAACAGCCCTCTAAGGCAAGTATGCTACACATTGGTTTAAATAACTAACTCGAGATTTTTTTGAGATACCCATTATTGCTTTAAGAGGGCAGTACAGGTCTAACAATTTTACATACTGCTTTTAATGCAATACTCAATGTGTCAATGTATTAATTATTGTGCATTGCAGAGTACTTTTAACTTTAGGATTGTAAGACCAATGACCAAATCACTTACCAAGTGATAAAACGGTATCAAAATAGAACTGGGTAACTGGCCCAGTTTAACATGAGTTAAATTTCTACTTGACACACATACTGCATTTTTACTGGTCTTTCTGTCTAGTCTTAACAAATGTAGCTACAAGACATGAGCTCCGAATCAACTTATTAAGAAAACAAAGAACAGTACTGATTCAGTCTAGTTTGATTATGATCAAAGTGGACTTGTCTTTTTGTTGTTAATAATTTGTGAGACGATGTTTGTGTGATATGTATGACTCAAGTCTATTATAAAATTTATAATTTAGCTTAATACAAAAATGTATTGTTACACATTTTTTTATAAGGTCCTAACATAATTGAAATTCTGTGGGAATTAATTCTATGGTAGACTATTATTATTTTATTATTAAATGAATGTCCTAATAAATAACACGCAATTAAGATTAAACTTACTGTAAATAGGTACCTTATAACTTATGGCGTCTAAGTTTTATTTCGAAAACAACATGCTACTTACTTATCAGTAGCCTCTTCGGCTATTTTTTCGAGATTAGGGTCTGGGGAAGGCTCAAATTGGCTGCTGCAGGCAACTATATCAGCTGGTAGCAACGTACAAGTCTGATCTATATCCCAGCGAAACGAGCCTCTGCTTTCCTTCTTGTAAATTTTGCACATCGAAGGACTGCAACAAAGGATAATTTAAAACTGGTTTTTTACATATTTTATTACTTTAAAGCAGAAAAGATGACAACAGAATCATTCTGAAGTTAAAGATGAACTCGGAATAAATTTTCAATTTTATCACAGAATTTGACTGACCTGCATATTGGTTTGTGTAATTTATCTATCAAAACTTTGTCAAATGGATTTCGCACTTTTTTATATGTAGGTGGCGTCGATGTAAAATCACTTTGTGGGCTAACATTTTTATCACTCATTTCGAAAATAACGTTACTTTTGGTTTTGGCATGAGCACAATGACCCCATGGACTGGATAATATGTATTGCTTCGTCCAATGCAGTTTCACAGATTAAAAAATATTTTGGCTCTGTCACTGTAGCTCTCCCATTCAGGAAGAGTCGAACTTTAAGTTTATTTTATTTTCCGTAGTAACATGGGCGCTAAGAACGCCCAATTATCTATAT
Organism: Choristoneura fumiferana; assembly: GCF_025370935.1. Lineage (NCBI taxonomy): Eukaryota > Metazoa > Arthropoda > Insecta > Lepidoptera > Tortricidae > Choristoneura > Choristoneura fumiferana. The sequence goes on along the minus strand of NC_133483.1, from coordinate 13,861,169 downwards.
AAGTATGTTTATCCCTTGCCTAGTTTTCATAGTACAAGCTTTGCTTAGTTTGGGACTAGGTCAATTCGTGTCAAGTGTCCGATGATATTTATTTATTTACTGCCTTCTGAGAAGGTTCACTTGACTTGAATGGCATATGGTTTCTTATAGATATTATTGGATGCATGTGTGGACTGAACTGGACTGTAAGGCTTGAAAATTAATATTTGAAGATTATAATATTCGAACGGGTTTACTGGTAGGTATTATGTATTATGATTTATTTGACCTATAAATATGGAAAGGGGTACAAGTCGATGCACGTAAAAAGAGCTCTGGGTGGCTAGTGGACGGGATTCGTTTGCGCACCTATCAACTAATAAGCCAATGGCATGACGGACGGCTGCGCGCGCGCTCCTAAGCCCCCTCCCGCGTCCCCCACTGCTCCGCCGCCAATTTTGTCCGTATTTCACTCTTTGCGCAGCAGGGCTACTACGAAACTCGAAGTTCGTATCGTACCGTCCCTCTCGCTTTCGTATTAAATAGTATAAGTGTCAGAGGCACCGCACGACACGAACATCGAGTTTCGTAGTAGCCCTGCAGGTATATCGCCAGGAGCTCTTTTTACGTGCGTTGATTTGTAAGTCGCCAGGTTTTGACAGCTTAAGCATTGAGCATCTAAAGTTCGCGGGTGAACAGGGGCCTAGACTTCTAGCAATGTTGTTTAATTTATGCCTTGGGCACTCCTACCTGCCGAGAAGATTGATGTACACTACTGTAATATCGATCATCAAGAATAAAACAGGAGACTCGTTTGACGTCTCGAATTATCGACCAATCTCATTATCCACTAGCCATTGTTATAGAAAATGTGCTTGACAGTCTGCTTGACATGCAGCTTGGTAAGCACTTAAATCTGGACGATGCCCAATTTTTATTTATTCGACTGGATGGCAAACGAGCAAGTGGGTCTCCTGATGGTAAGAAATCATCACCACCCATTAACATCTGTAACACAAGGGGTATTGCAGATGCGTTGCCAACCTAGAGGCCCAAGATGGGATACCTCAAGTGCCAGTAATTTCACCGGCTGTCTTACCCTCTACGCTGAAACACAACAGTGCGAGCACTGATTCACGGCAGGATTAGCGAGCAAGATGGTGGTAGCAATCCGGGCGGACCTTGCGCAAGGTTCTATCACCTGCACCTGTCGCTGCTGGCTTTAAGCCTGGCTTGTCGACGGAGAGTGCTATTTGCAGCCTCAAGCAGACTGTTATGTACTATACCTCCAGAAGGACCCCGGTTTACGCGTGCTTCCTTGACCTATCGAAGGCATTTGACTTGGTTTCCTATGATATTCTATGGGACAAACTACAACATGAGACCGAGGGCCTTCCGTTCAAAGTAACTATTAAAGTACTGGTACAATCATCAGGAAAGTCAAGCTTAGCAGTAACAATATTGGGTGTCATGTGAGTGGCGTTTGTATTAATAACATAAGCTATGCTGATGATATGGTGCTGTTAAGCCCTTCGATTGGTGTCCTAAGAAGGCTCCTGTCTATTTGTGAATCCTGTGTGGAGGTCTTTGGGCTCAAATATAATGCGAATAAGAGTGAGTTGCTGGCATTTAAAGCAGGTAGTAAAGTATATAAGAATATACCCGTAGTCTTGCTTTGTCGTACTCCTCTTCGTCACATTTGGGTCACTGAGTCACCAAGGATCTATGGGATAATGTGTTCATGGAGAAGGAACGCAGGTCGTTGGCTGTCCAGGGAAATGTGTTGGCTGGCGTTGGCACATCGCTCCATGCCCGTAACCGCGTCAGCGCAAATAGAATCCTAAGCGCACTGATTGAGTAATGGGATTCGCCGCTGTTTATTGAAAAAGTGAATGCAACTCCACACTTCTGTGTAATAATTGTATTTTCATATTCATATCATTTTATTATATTACTAACTCTAGAAATAAGCCCGTCTACTAACATAATGAGTCACAGTTACTTAAAATAAAGATTATTATTATTATTATTTCAATGCCCTGAGATAACCAGGTCTAATATTATGCTTTGAGTAGTTCCCTTATTTACCACAGCGATTTCTGAAGCGCTGTGTGTACTCTGATGTTACGTGACACCCATGCGTGACGTTAACCATCTTCATTTGTCTAACTAAGGTGACAGGTGATACTTCAGCTCGTAAATTTAGTATCTGTGGTCTAGTCGACTTTCGAAGTTTGTTACGGTTTCAACAGGGCTACTACGAAACTCGAAACTCGAAGTTCGTGTCGTGCGGTCTCTCTAACACTTACGATACAAACTTCGAGTTTCGTAGTAGCCCTGCTGACACTACTTCAAAATATATTTGTGTCGAAAAAAAATTAAACGTAGTTTGCAATGCACTTATGTAGACAAAATGACGGCTTATCATGTATTTTTTTTTAAATCATGGTCGTATTCTTTTAATATCGTATTAAACGCATGAGTAATTAATTTGTAATTGAATAACATTCGTTATAAACACAATTCCGTTGGTTTTAAAAGTTTTGACAGCTGATTCAATAAATGACAATTTGAAAAAAAACATTTGTTTGGTTATAAATAAAAGAAAAAGGTTAATAACTTTTAATCGACTTAAAAACTGTATATTATTAACAATGAATATCAGTACTGAACCGATGGATATAGATCTAAGTTCAAGTTCTATTAAGAGCATGGAAGTTTCATATTGCGAATCCGAAGAACCCGAAGAGCCTATAATATTGAGCTCTACTCCTCGTGAATCGGAAAATATTCTGCAATCGTTTATTAAACAAGAACCCATGACTGAAGACCTTAACTCAGGCACTGAAACTGAAAATCAACCAGCTGGATTTCAAAATGTTAAGAAATATCATATTATAATGCAGGACAAGAAGCAAAGTTCAGATTACTTATTAAAACTTTCTGTTCTACTGATCTTATCTGTATCTTTAGCTATTTATCATGTGAACATCTTTTACTGTAGTGAAGAACTGGACATAAAAGTTGTTAAAGATACTCTTGATAGAAAGTTGTATGGACAGCAAAGAGCTATTAATTTATTAATAAGATCATTAGATGCCAAGGTTAGTAGCAAATTACTATTACTGTATGGAGGGACAGGTGTGGGGAAGACATATGCTGCATCACTGATCCACGGGCAAGCATCTAATGTGTACCATTACACTATGCCTAACTTTTTAGAGTCTTTTCCTAATGATCTCTTATTAGGCATGTATGTTTGCAAATCTTCTATACTAATAGTGGATGACTTGACTCAATATGATACAAGCATAATAAAACACATAGAGAGAGTTATTGAAAAAAGTGAAAACTTGAAGAAAAACATTACAATTATTTTAATTTATAATTCTGATGTCATTGAAAAAGGTTTCACAAAGAGTTCTGATACTGCATTCTTTGAGTTCGACTTAAAAGACCATTTTAGCCACGTAAGAGCTTATAAAGAGTATATTAAATTTGAAACACTGACCAATGAGCATTTAAGGATGTGTATAGAGACTGAATTGAACGACTCTAATGTTGCCAGTATAAACCAAATAATGAAAAACTTCAATGTAACCCTTGATGGCTGTAAAGGTGTTCATTCAAAAATAAAATTCTTGAATGGTGTATGATATTGGGTATGTTTTTAGTTAGTTTCTCAATGTAGTTAGATGCTTTTAGTTAGTTACCATGTATTTAGTTTAGCCTTTTTTATTGTTGTTAGTACTCTGTTTTGCAATACTGAGTAATGGCAACCCTCAGAAAATAATTTTAACAGTTGACTTTGAACAACAGTGAGAATAACAGTGGCAACCCACTGTTATTTTTTTGCAATACAAAGTCAACTGTTAAAATTAATCAGGGTTGACACACTATTGCATAACAGTGTCCCTATACAGGGGTCCCATTACTATGTCATTTTACATAAGACTAGGTAATCTAAATAATGAAGATATAATTATCTAATTTTTCCAAGATACCTTATACTTGGTTTGGTAGGTATTTAACTAAATGTAAATAAACTTCAGCTGCCATATTTGGTACATTTAAATATTTTAAACATTTTTCTTACATATCTATCATTGTAATACAAAGTAGACTAGTGTACTAAATACAGAAATGTAAATGTTTAGATAGTTTAATGCGGGAATTTAAATATTTAAGACGCCAATTGACATTGTTTTGTTTACATTTAGTTAAATACCTATCCAAACCAAGTATACTTTATTTCAGAAAAAAATTGTGTAATTTTGAACAAGATATTGAAATTGTTTGCGAGCTAAAATCATTGGTGCAAACAAAAATTTATACTTTTTATGGTCTCCCTTATTTTAAACTACTTTGTTAATACAAAAGAAATAATCCTAATCATTTGCCCTTTTTATTGATATGTTACAAGTACAACATTTGAAATTGAAATTAAAGTAATTTAAGTATCCTTAATGCAAAACATTGTATGATCTCCCCATGTTGTATAGCAATAGGATGGATGTCCTGTATTATTAAAGCTTGCTAAAAATGCAGAATTCTCGCCCTTAAAAAGTTTTTCAAAGATTATGTTTAGGTCACACAGGCTGGTTTTATTTAACAAGTGGCAGTTTCATAAAAAAATCGTGATGGGTATCTCCTTTTGTTAAAAGATGTTTTTTTGGCTATATCTTCACCTGTAAGACCCACATGAATTTTCGTTGTAAAAATTGCCCCCTAAATTGCCACATAAAGAAAAAAAAAATGCAGTTTAAAAGTTACAGCTGGGGAGAGTGGTAAATTTTTACATGTTTCGTAGTTTGTAACTCCTTAAAAATATTAATTTTATCCGAAAAACTTACTTAAAATCTCTTATATAAAATTAAAAATGATTTTTTTTCGTATTTTGACCAAAATCTTGCACAATCTAATTTATGTAGGCCTGATGGTTTCCTAATAAAATGCCTTTAACATAAGGACAGGATAGACAGGCAGACAGAACTCAAGCTTACCCAATTTTTCTTTTACGATCTTGCCTTAAAAAATAAACAACAATAGAAAACCTCTAGGTATGTAAAATAATGTTATGGTTTTGATATAATTTCCAGATACTTATTGATTGCTCAATTGATTTAAGCATAAAGTACAAGTCTGTAATTTGTAATTTTATACTGAAAAAATATATGTATACAATGATATACTTACTTATGTAGATATTGTTGTGACTATTTAATATATGATTTAATATTATAAGCTGAAACAAGACTGTGTTTATCGTGATTATATAATCACTAAGTTCCTTTGTAATAAACACAATTAACTGAAAACTCTATGATAGAGAGTTGTTCTATTGTTAAATAAAATATACTGATAAGAAAGTTAAATTCGAGTATTAAAAAAGTAGATTTTTAATGACTAAACAAAGATTATAATTATAATATTATATTACTTACCTATATGTTTATTTTAATTTATAAAGTTACTAGAGACAGAAAGGAAATGATTAAACTTATAGTTAAAACCGCATTTTTTTTTTCAGAAAGACAACAGACAGTCACTTTAGTTTTTTTTTTACATTTGTAAAAGGAGTACTTATAAAGTTGTCTTGTTACTGTAGATTGTTAGTAGGTAGGTTTATTTTGAATTAAAGATTAAATCAAATATATATTTATGACTTAAGTAAGAAAGACATCCCACAAAAGAAAATGTTATCAGTATATGCTCATATTAAATTTCGCGACCAAATTATCTCATAGTAAGTTATTTGTTAAGTACAGTGGCACTCGTAAACTTTAGAACTGTCTAGGTACTTACTCAAAAATATCTGAGACAGGAGTATGTATTTATGCGCGTACGAACGGTCGTGTTCAGATATTTATGAGTATCTACACAGCTCCGATGCTTATGATGGCGACTGTACACATAACTATATATATTTTAAATAAATATTTAAATCTCTATTTTAAATTATTGATCTAGTTATTAAGTAGGTATGTTTTGTATTACAAGGTAAAATAAAAGTAATGTTTAGATCAAAAGAACTTTATTTTAGAGAATGTTACATGATAATCGGCAATGCAGAGGTTGAAGAAATTATTTTGAATATGAATATACTGACATATTTTTTTTCAATACACCTACACTTGCACATTATGGAAATTATGCTACAACATTTTAGCCTTCATCATAACAAAGTTCGAATAAAAAAAGAATAGTGCATTAAAATAATTAATTTTGATAACAACTATATACTTACTCAAAATTATCTCCACAAAATTGGCTAGCCAAGGGTGTAATTAGTATTTTGGGCAAATAAGCTTAACATACACCCTGATTATATTTCAGTTCAGGGTACACAATCTTATGAAGAAGAGGCATAAGAAACAAAACACGCAAAATAGCACAAAATAGTAACAATAATGTAGGTTAATACAAATACTAGCTGAATGGTGAAATTTTTTAATGCTATCAAGAATTATCAATAAGCTACAATGAGTTAAGTATCTATTGAAAAACATAATTATATTTTTAAACATTTTATACCTTAGAGTTCTTGTAAATTGTATATTATATTGCACTGCACCCATAAATTAGTAGGTGTGTATGATTCGACACAGCAATTTAAAATGTCAGGAACTTATTGTGACTATAACAAACAGCGCGCCGTTCCACCAAGAAGGTAAGGTGGTTGTATTACAACATTATTTTAAATATTATAACCGAAATTAAATAAGTACTCATTAAGTCTCAAGTTTATTATTAACTGGTAAATACTTTTAAATAGGCATTATAAAAAGTAGCCAATAGAAAAACTTGAAATTTCATTTAAATAGCTCCCCTAATTGTAAAAGCTTGTTGAATAAACGCATGCAAAGATGTTAGTGAAAAATTCGCAGACTGCTGTGTACAAAATTACTAAAACAAGCGGGTTAATTATCCCATTTAGCAAGTATTGACAATTTTAACACTGGAACACTGTTCAGGGAAGACAATGCTTAATACGTAAAATGTCTGAGAACTCCGTAAAGATTTCTGGAAGATACATGATATATTTGTGCATCTTTAATTTTTTATTTAAATAAATATATATAGTTAATTAGTTACTGTAGGTATATTATAGCATTCAAGAGACTGCCAAGTGTCAATACTTTGTAATAGGGTCCTTTTTAAAGGTCCCTATTACATAATACTTAGCAGTACGTCATGAACCCGATTTAACTTTTTGTATCACATTTTACTATTTAGCAGCAAGCAAACAGGATCTGAGAAGTCATATTTGACTTCCTACGTTCGTAAAGTACCATCCATTAAGAGCAACAGGTCAGTTGAGTCTGAACGAACAGAACTTTTTATTTTCTTAGTGGATTTCCTTTACGGCTCACGTGTCTGCATTTTAATTATTTTATTTCCAATGTTTTGTTATTAAAGAAAATGGCAATAATTAGATCATATATAATATTAGGTATATTACCATTATTTCCATAGCGATCAATCATTCGTGACTGTTTTATTCCTTCCTGGCCATGGTCTGCGATATTTTTCATCTCTTATATTATCCGATACTTTATAAACGAGGAGTAAGTAATGTACACTTAATATAACATAACAAAACTTAAGTGACAATTTTACCATTCAGTTAGGCTCAGAGATTCTCGATTGTTTTTATAATCTATGTAACACTGATGTGTCTTATACAAGATCCCAAAAAAGGCAGGTCAGGTACATTTAACACTCGCTAGACCTATTTCACCTATTTGTGATGTTTATTTGCCAGTGATGTTTTCAATTAATACCTAACAAAAAATAATCTATCTAAATATGCGTCTGTTTAGCATGGCGAAAGACAGTGAACAGTATTAATAAACTTTATATTTACTTCCCAGAGAGCAAAAAACTCGATTCTTTTTAATGTGACCTATATAACAAATAATACATGACAAACGTTTTAATGGATGAGGGGAGGTATGTAGAAGACGACACTCTTAAACACGCAATGTGCAAATCAATATCTATTTACATATTGTTACTATTAACCTATGTATAGATCAAAATTAAATTAAAAACGTTGATTAAATACTAAATATGCATAACAATAAAGACTAGAATACATTTTTAGTTTATACAGTTATTGGCACTAATTTTAATGATAATGGCACAACTATGTACTCCAGTTTTATGACAATACCACCATTAAATAGGTATTTTATCAATATATTATGCAATGCATTTTATAATTACAATTTCAACTCCTTCAAATGGTTTAAATTAAGAGTTGCTAACTATACTAAAATCCTAAAATATGTTACAAAATTGTAAAAAACACTGTTCAATGTTATTTATATCTAAATATATTTCTAGGAAATACTGAAATTACTGCAGACTTACAGTTAGGTTTAGATCCAATAGTTAAAGCACATTTTCTTAAGTGAAACTGTGCAAAAAACACTTTACATTACACATTAATATCACGGTTGACAAAGCTCCTCTTATTAATGGCTAAAGTACCAACAACCAGACCATTCTCTTGCACAGTTCTCACTTTAAAATTATTAGCTATCTCATGAATACATTATGTTGATAAACAGGCAATAAAACTAAAAATATTGAACAATGTGAATGCAGCGCAAGTAAAAAGCTGAATAATACAACAACATTGAGAATAAATCTAAAATTGACGAAATTGATATAATTTCACTTAAAATATTTGAAACGTTACAATGAACCCACTCAATCTAATGGCTAATTGATTAAAATTCTGACGCAACATTTTCAGAACACTCGCTGTTAGATGCATAGTGCCAATAACTGTAGCATCTGTTACTTAAATCTTACTAACTAGGTATTTGATAACAAATAGAACACCATTTTTAAGCACGACAAAACATTCATAGTTAAAAATGTAGAGAGACTTACTGAGAAATGTGCTAATAATTCTAAACCTCAAAATTCTTGCTGATGTTGTATATTCAATATCTATAGATTCATTAGTATCAGATCTGAATTTTATTAGATCGAAATGATTTATATAACTTTTAGTATGCCTCGATATTCGTTGAAAATTTTCGATCGCGGCGGAGATCAGAATAGTTGTACATTCTACTAGAACTAGTACAAAGCATTGGGTATTTAAACGGGTATCACATTTTAGTCACTTTTTGATGTAAAAGACTTAAGATTTTAATTAGTGACTTTAACGTTATAAGAACTTTTGAAATGCTTATATTGGTGTAGATAACATTTACCTATATGTAATTAACATAATTCCTTGAGATTACAAAGAATTTCTAATAAAATTCGTGTAATTTTATAGCAGAATTGGATATAAGGTATTTATAATTTGCGTCGCTGCCGTAGGATTTTTAGCTAAAGGGTCTCGTAGTATATTCATTTATTTGAACATACGCGTGTTACTATGGCTTCACCATTACAAATACTTTTCTTCTTTAGACCAACATCCCCCGGCGTTAAAGACTGGTTCGAAAAAACGGCTAGTTAGGAGCGATGGAAATGTATCGCTGTCCACTTGTTGTGGCGTTTGTGCCAAATACGAGTTTCTTTTGTCTGATGCGTGGATCGTCTGCCTTCGGCATCGACGCTTTGAGTAACGCACACATACGCTATTACAGCTCCGTCGTCACCAATAAGATGAACGCGTGGATTTAGTATGGTTGTATTAGCCTTCACGTGTTGTGGAGTGTTATCAATAAAGAATTTATGAAATTCTACGCCTTCTACCATATTGCCTAGTACATCAGGATCAAACCCAGTCACATTAGGATCACACAATTTAGAATATGTGTCATAGTCGCCATTGTTTATAGCGTCTATAAGTACTTCAGTGGCTTTGATTACTTCTGCTCGACGAAGTGACGCGTTGCTGTCACCACGAGCCTTGCCAAATGAATCAGCTTTAGTAAGTCCCTCGTCATCATGCTCCTTAGAGATAACAGTACAAGCGCGATCTACACCTTTCTTGTCTTTATCCAAGTCATCATCTTCCAAAGTAGTGCTGCTATCAGTAGACTCTTTGACTTGAGAGCCGTCTCCTTTTTTGTTGACCATTGACTTCCCAGAGAAGTTCCGGGTTGCAAGCATAGTAGTTAGAATTGCGCCTTTTAATTTGCGACGAGCATTGAACTTCTTCAAGCAATCTACAGTCTCTTGCCTGTGCATCACAGATGCCACACGCTCACGGTGGCAAATCCATGGGTGCTTCAATGCTTCTGAAGCAGTAATCCTCTTGCTTGGATTAACTGTTAACATTTGATTAATGAGACTCTTTGCTTCGGGTGTCACAGTATCCCACTCGGGAGAGGGATAATCGTAGGCTCCTGCTTTAATTTGTCCATAAAGCCGGTGCTGGTCCTCATCCCAGAAAGGTGGATATCCAACCAATAAAATGTACAAGATCACGCCGCAAGCCCAAATATCCACAGGTTTACCATATGGTTCTTTCTTAAGAACTTCAGGTGATAAGTACCCAGGGGTTCCGGCAAACCCAAACCATGCTTGTTGTTCACCTTGAACTTCAATGGCTAAACCGAAATCGGCTAACTTAACTGCGGCACCTTTAGCCTTGCTTGCCAGTAAAAGATTTTCAGGTTTTAAATCCCTGTGCACTACCCCGTTATGGTGGCAGTGATGAACGGATTCCAAAATTTGTTGTATACAGTGGGATGCATCGGCTTCCGAATAAAACTCACGTGCAACGATGTCTTCAAACAATTCGCCGCCAGTCACGAGGTCGAACACGAGATAGTGAAAGTGCTCTTCTTGAATAGAGTCATGTAGTCTCACTATGTTAGGATGTTGTAGCTTACGACAAATTCGGGCTTCTCTTTCTAATTTTTGAAAATCCCTGGCAGATAGCTTCTTGGTGTTGATTATTTTAGCAGCAAATTCATATCCAGTCGACTTTTGAACAGCTCGTCTCACAATCGAAAAAGCTCCTTTTCCCAATTCTTCTTTAAGGTCGTAGTTATCAGAAAATCTTGTGCTTATACCGTCACGATTTGGATTGGCCATGATTAAAACACAATACTCACTTTTCTGGTCGACGATGAAATAATAGCTTGAATTTTGAGCACAATGATTTCAGATTTGATAACTGCAACAAAAAGAAAATTTGTTGAGTTAAAAACAAGGTCGTTACAATAAAAATAACCTACCTTTTTTATCATTACGAAATTAAATTAAATAATGAGATAATTTTTTTGATATTTAATTAATTGAGCTAATGATTTATTTTATGAATATTATTCAATAATCCATAAATACTTTACGATTTTAATTATTTTTTATTTAAAGGTTATTTAAAACAATATATATATCCTATTTTCAGAAATAAAATTTGCTATAGTTATGAACACGCTGATATTTACGATATTATTGAGTTAATACTGCATCAATCTAAATGCACGGCGATGAAATTCATAATTTTGACGACATGGAGAGCAAATGAAAATTATTCCGATGAGAATCTTTGGCAGGCACTATTTTTGTCACTCATTCTAAATCGAAGTTCTGCAAGCTGAATATAAAACGCGTAGATACCTAGACAATAGTGATCGTGGTCACAAACATAGACTTCTAAGATTAACACTACGGCACCGGGATGACATTTCGTTTGCGCAAAATAATCGATACACCATTGTCTCGACACATTCACCGAAACCCGAGCATCTTTATAATAATCCACTTATGGATGAAATAATTTCTATAAGCACCAGACGAACTATCGCGGCAAGATAAAATATTTCAGGAATAAAATTTAAAAATAACACTGTTATAAATAATGCAGTAATGTAGCGATCAAAGCGCGACAAGATTATATTCTTAGCAAGAGTAGTCCGTGTGAGTGGTACGGTTTAGTCACGATAATTTTCGATGGCAAAATTGGTTTCAGTCACTCCGCGGCGTGATACGCAATGATTAATTTACTTTTCGGATACCAAAAATAATTTTACCTATTTATGTGCCCATTTTTTATAATCTCCAACGAGATGAAGATCAAAATCGAAGGGCCAGGCCCTACACTACACTCTCCTGCTCGCTCGGGACACGAGCTTCGGGGTCAAATTCATAGACATTCTGTGTTACCATAATGACGCGCACCAAATATTCAACTTTGTTTTCATAAAAGCTGGTCATTATTTAATAAATAGATGCTATTTAAACTCCAAAAGCATAGCGTCACTAGAATTAAGTACCAAGATTGGTAGATTTCCTGTTTAACTAGTTTAAAAACCGTTTTTCTCTTTATATTTTTACGGGTGTGCACACTGGCGACTGTTCGTAAATCGATACACTAGCGCAGCGTTAAACATGCTCCACACGACATCTACTGTTAAAACCTGACGACAGTGAGTTTCGTTCGGAAATAAGTTTCGTTAGCTAGAAAAATATAAGTTTATTATAAAGGATATCTAATGTTTATCGTAATAATTATAATTATTTGGGAATTGTACTTTACCTAGTTCGTGGTTTGCGTTTTGCTTTGACATTTTGGTTAAGTATAGGAATTAGATTTGCCAATATTTTGTTAATATTTCTATACAGGGCTGGAAAAAAAACTTGCATCAGAGGGCACGGCCGTTCTCCCGCCAAGTCGAGCATGATCGTACCATCATTTTCTCAAAGCGACTCACGGCAATTTTAATCCCCTTGTAACTTCGTTGTGAAACTTGTGGATAAAGCAAATAGTTTGCATTTTTGTATCAAGAGCATAACATACTGGAACTGACTATATTGCCAATATACCTAATATACTTATACCTATACTAGGTAGTTTACGAATTATCGCTAGCCAAAGTTGTTAATTTTGTCTCTGAACATTCACCGGTCATCAAAATTATAGTCCCTACTTCTAGCAGGCTCATTAACTTAAAATAATGAATTTTATTTAGCTTTTAGCCTAAAAAGTAACGAAAAAAAAATACCGAGATTACTAGTTAATAATATTTAATAACTGACTTGATTTACATAGCATTTCACAAGTTTTAGTTGTCCAAGAACTGCGCTCGGCAATTATTTTCAATTTATGTTTTTGATGGGTTTTTGTTAGCGGTTCTACTCGGTAATAAAAACATGTCACGGCAAATTAGTCACTAGGTCACTATTTGAATTAGTAATTCTATGAGTCAAGTTTTTATTTACTTATTGTTTTTCTTACTTACATAAATTTAAATTATAATATAACATTTTAAGGAATAATTGAAAAAGTAGTAATAATGCATTTGTGATGCGCCGCATCGAGCACGCAGTTTGATTGTACACACCCTGCCATGCATACGAATTTCTTTCTTTCAGCGCAACGTTAATTCGCTGAGCTTAATTTGCTTTAAATATCTATTAGTGCCGACAACGGACTGGCTTCGCGTAAAGCGCTGCGGGTGTCTATGGACAGTGGTGATTATGCACTTAACATCAGGTGACCCAGTTAGTTTGTCTGGTCTCTTTAACATAATTTGCAGGTGGTAGGATTTTGTGCAAGGTCCGCTCGGATTGCTACCACTATCTTGCTCGCTAATCCTGCCGTGAAGCAGCAGTGCTTGCACTGTTGTGTTTCGGCGTGGAGAGTAAGACAGCCGGTGAAATTACTGGCACTTGAAGTATCCCATCTTAGGCCTCTAGGTTGGCAACGCATCTGCAATACCCCTGGTGTTGCAGATGTTAATGGGCGGTGGTGATATCTTACCATCAGGAGACCCACTTGCTCGTTTACCATCCAGTCGAATAAAAAAAAAAAAAAACATCCTACAATTAAAACTTTTTTTTTTTAATTACCAATACCCGTCATGCCGTTGAATAAGTGTGATTCTATAGTTATAGTAACTTAAATCTTACAGTCCTTATGCAAACAGCATAATAAATAATATAAGTTTTAACGAATGATTTAAGACCAGAAATTTAGGTACATATTTATTAGAAGCATTTCTTTCTTGTTCTAGAGTATTCATTACAGCGTCCTTTGAATGGAACTAATGTTTGAGGTTCATTTGATTGGTAAAGGTTACACGATTGGTTGATTTGTATTGTATATAGGTGCTATTGTACCTAACTATAGATCACTTGTTCTAAATCAAATGTTCTTCAAATTACGTTACTTCGACCCACTTAACCTACGTTATTTTTATCTAAGTAAGTACTTCGAGCGTACTTTCATATAATTAAATATGTTTTCCGAAGGCTCAAAGAAAGAAAATGTTTATTTAAGATATTTGTTAGCATAACCATTAGCCTAATTTCTTAAATTCTTTAATAGAGCTGACTTTTACAAAAAAAATAGTTAGGTATATTATTTAGGTTATAACGTACGTAATATTTATTATGTAACTTCTTATAAATATGTACGTATTGTGCCTTAGGTATTGCCACGCTCAATTAAATTAGATCTATAAATTTACAAAATTGTGATAGAATTAAACGTTACTTTATACATATCTATAACTATAGCATTATGATTGCGTACGTGCTCTTGTCGCTACGATCTGCAAAATTAGCAGTCTCTAACGGCGGGATGAAAGACCCCTCGTGAACGGGCTAACTCCATGGTTAATATACACTAAAATCAAAACTGGTTCGCATCTTGCGCAAGTGGAGGGGGAACAAACAAGGGCTTCGGAACGGGCCCTTCCGAAATTCGCCGGTGCACAATGCACCCTCTGTACCATCCCCACGCGAGTACTTTTATTATTACGCGACTCCTGTTCCTGTCCCCATATTGTTCACATTCAGATTATTTTTATATCGGTATACGCATGACGCGTCGCGAAGTTTCGCAGCTCCTTATTATTATTTCAGAAAAAAATCCCTGTGAACTGATAACGTGAAAAATGTTAAGTTAAAAATAACTCAGTGGCTGGAAGTTGTGCAAATTATTCCCTCGAAGGTATTCGATCGGGCTCGTCGTGGCATCTGTCACTTAATATTTGTAGCGAAGGGAAGTATTAAGGTTTCGAACGCTGCGGTCGTCTCAAGTTGCTTTTCTCATGAGTGGACGTGCGTGTAAAATAATAACTTGAGAATAATATGAGGTGTTGTAGGCTGGTCCGCGTGAGCGTCGCGCGTCGGGCGCCGTCGGCCGGCGGGCCGCGTCCGCGCTCGCTCGGCGGAGCGGCCGGGAATATCGATCGGGGTCTCCCTCGCTGCTCGCTACCCCTGAGATGCGTTGTGTTCGGGTGTTCGCTTCAATTTGGCGGGACGCTGATACCAACTACGAAGCGTACGGATTAGTTGGTAAGTTCATGAACTTTTGCTTATCGTCAGGACCTTGTTTTGTCTCTTTTGTCGCGCGACATCGTTTTATTACCCCGCTTGGTTTATTGCGCAAAATTTTGTTTTCAGAAACGTTTCAACGATCCGTGCCATCGCGCATGACGTTTACAGTCGTTATGATTTAAAAATTTGAACTAACAGTCTCATGCTTCGTCGAGTTTCAGTTTTCAAGTTACTAACTGAATCCACTTATCATTAAATTTATTTCGTGCATTTGATGTGATATTCTTAAACTAGGTATCCAACGAAATAATACACCTGAAATTATTCACGCCGTGTAACTAACAATAGGATGCTGGCCGTGTTCATTTTTTTCAAAGTGTTTATCCTTAGTACCTATTCTGTTTCAAGAAACTTCCGTACGGGATCCGATCTTTATCGCTCGATCGACCGCTGTCCGGATTTCGTTGTACACAAATTCAATTAGCAAATGTTTGCAATTAGCATCTGTGTAGGAAGCAGGCTTCTCCTAATGTCGACTTTGCCTAAAGTGCGTTACAAATATAATAACCCTCCTTCGGGCAGTCGGGTAAAATAGAAGTACAGCGATGTTACACGTTATTTGGTAAAAATGTTAGTCTTTTCATAAACACTAAATATGTGCTTATGTTAACTTAACATTTGTTTGTCTTTATCTGTCACTTTAACTTTACTTTGGCCGTAGCCAGACATTTACAAAACGCACGTGCATTGTATATCATTCACAAATTTACCTTTTTTTATAATTTAATAAGAGGGTACCTGTCATTGCATAGCCTCAATTATACTTTAAGTAGCTACAAGATGACCTAGCTATGCTAAAGACTAATATTAAATCATTATGCTTGATACTAGTAGTTAGCCCCAGTAACTTTGTGGCGAGGATTTCGGATATAAGTCAAGTAACCACGTTCTACTTTAAATGTGGGTATATTTAGAACATAGGTACCCTATTTATTTTCTTAAATGGAATTACGAAGATACAAGTAAAAAAAAACAGTAAATATTTCTCAAATTTTCGGCGATTGCTTATTCTCTACGCTGGCAGTAGTTTGATATAACCCCTCTCAATAACATAAGGTCGTTACCCTCGCATCGGGTCCCCCCTGTTAGGGGTAACACACATTGACCACCGCTGGATCGTTAAATGGTGTGCAAAATTAAAGCAGGCCACGTTCTTGTTTTTCGCGTAGAAGGAAATCCAAATAAGCGATTAAGTTAATACTAGCGTTTAGACTGGAAGACGCGTGGTTATATAAGACAGCGCCATCTGGTGCATTGTGGGTAACATCTTTCCGTAAGTCGATTTCTTCGGAAGAAAATGTACTATTTTCTAAATTTAAGATTTTTTTCACGATACAAGTTACTATTATTATGTTGGTCACCTATTATTGAGTCATGACATGATTTTAAAATTTGAGGAAGCAGAGGCCGTACCTAATGTCTAACGTGCAAGTGCTCGCATTACATTCACCATTTCTTTCTTTCTTTCAAACGATACCTATAGAACAGCTATATAGTGGTGGAATGGAAAGTGATGGCAAATTGCTTAATGAGTTTTGATAATAATGAATACAAGTTTAAACTGAGCGCGACATAAAAGGCATGTCTACGCGTTTTGGTTGTTTGAGTTCAGATTTTAGTTTTTCTATCCCTTTTAGTCGTAACCCAGCCAGCTTACCTACATTAAATAACCATTCGTTTGTCCTTATTTGTCACTTTGAAATCTGCCTTTGTCAGGCAAAACGTACATTTTGTTAAATAATATAACGCATCGCTGTCAGATATAGTATACTAATCCAGCTAGTAATAAAAAAAATACCGATATACTGATTACCTACTATTTATTAACTGTTAAAACACAATACAAATTAAATTTAAAAGCATTGTTTTAGAATATTATTTACGGTTAAATTGCTAACAAAAATTAGCTATTCTGCTCACTTTTAACACGTTTAGAATGTAACGTATGGTATGGTGTGTGTGTTAACCACACTTTGCTGCTAAACTCAGGTTTTATTTGTTAGCAAGGAGCACAGATGTTGCGAATGAGTTGCTATGCTATTTAAAAAATTGCGTCATGGGTTGTCCACCGAGACCAATATCTAATAGGCATGTTTTTAAAGTTAAAATAAACATAAATAAAACGTTAAACGTGGTTAAACTAATGGCTTCATCTAGTATAGTGCGTTCATTATGATATAGCTGTATAAACCTGTATATTCTTTGTTATTTAGTACAAAAGCAAGATAACATGAGCCTTTTGTTATATCTGACTATAAAATCACTTTGGGCTACAATATCAATCTATAGCCTCCGATGGGGGTGAGCAAGGCATGGCGGCCGTTAATCGTGGACGTGACGTGTTAACTAATTACTAAATCGGGGGTTTCATTCATTTGAAATATAATATCTATGTATAAATGGCAACAATAGGGAATAGGGAAGCGTTCATTAAAAAGTTACCAACACGTCCGTTAACGTAGGTACAGTATAAGAAGCTGAATCGCGTTCGTTGGAATCTTTTCACAGACAATTTCACAACAATTTCGTTGATAGACGTATGGTAGGTAGGAAGGTAAGTCAAGCTTTGTCAAAAACGACGAGACCATTTTGACGCGTCTAAAGAATCCTCCGGATGCTGCCCTAGACTGAGATACGTTGAAGAAAGAGTAGGAACATGAATGATGTCGATATGAATAATAACTATACACGCTATTGACAACTTGAAATGTAATACAAATTAAATATATTCTACCGAAACTAAATAATCAATATCTCAAAGGGACAACTAACAATGATCTTGACAACGTCAAAGTAAGATTCGCTGTGCGTTAGGTAAAGTTGTCTGTGCCCCTAGTGTAAGTTTTCGGTTACAAAATACGTCACGATCGCATTCGCGTTAAAAACTCAATTTGTATGGAAACACGAACATTGCAACCGATCAGCTAGAGGCGCTGTTCGTGTTTCCATATAAATTGAGATTATAACGCGAACGCAATCGAGACGTATTTTGTAACCGAAAACTTACACTAAGGGCACGGATGTCAAAGGACGCAATTAATCAAATACTTTTACTTAGTTATATCAAACAAAAAAGATATCCTTTGAAATCATACATCAATCAGTTTTGAAAAAAGTTGTTTTGCAAAGTTCAGTACTGGTGGAATTCAAACGCTTAATTTAGAAAATTAAATAATAATATACATATATCAAGTTCACGCGAAAAATCAGGTCAAGTATTAGGTATTTTAGTTATTAACGAAGTTATTGGTTCACCCCTAGTAGCGTAGGTTAGGCTTTATAATTATTATAGGACTATTGGGAATGCACATGAAACACTCGGCATCTAGTGATGTAAAAAAAAAAAAGTTTGTTTTGGGATACACTTTCACAGAGACGGAGCAATACGGACACGTGCAAAATGGAGGTCCATAATGTATGCATGCTTAAAAATATTAAATAGTTATTTATATATTTTTATATTCAATTCGTGAAATGAGATAAGATTCAGATTATGCCAACGTGCGCGGATATAATCCTGTGCCTTCTGTGATCAGTGATGTAACTCGACTTGTACTCTTTTGTGTGTTTTTATTTAGAATAATCAGACAAAAATAACGATTTTTTGGGTCTATCTCACGTACTTTTAGGTGCTATAGTTTTGGAGATAATTTTGTGAAAAGTGATACAACTAGCAGCATTTCGACAAAAAAATCGTGCTCATTGTTATAAAGTTGTAACCCCTTTATGTCATTGCTCTAAAAGCTATTTTCGTGCTTTGTGGTATATTTAATTTATTTTCACATTTTATTTTCCGGTATTTTTTTAGTAAATATAGATATATCTACAGTTATACCACTTTTGACCAACTTTTCTAAAACCAGATCAGGGTACAACTCAACATGTACTAATACCAATGCGAGACAAATTTGACACATTTTTTTGTGAAAAGTGATACATATCGTCATGAATCACTTTTCACAAACATATTTTTAAGTGCCTATACCTCTATACCTGTACAAATTGAAATATATCTAAAAGTCAAACTGTTCCCGTAAAATATTTATGCATAACAGTTGTGTTAAGTTTAAGTGATACAAGTGCGAGCATAAAGAATGTGGTGGGAGACTGGGAGTGCGCAGGGGTGGAGGTGACGGTGACGCGGGATCGGGGATGCGCGGGACCTGCTCGTCGCAGTGTCGCTGCAAACTGATATAAGTTACTTTACTTTTTGCAAACTAATATAAGTTAGGTAAATTTTGTTTGTAACGACGGGGTACGAAGTCAAAAAATCAATTTTTCAGGGATTTATGTTTTACTTTACTTTAAGCAACATTGTGCTGGGAACATATGCTGAGTGAGTGAATGAGTGAGTGTGTTTTACAAGTTCATGTATATCATATCAGTTTACACCAAGAGATATTATGGGTGCTCCAGGGGTGCACCATGATATAACTGAACTTGTATCATCTAACACATATAATTTACCATATTAGACATTTCAATAGGTACAACTCACAGGTTTTTCGCGATTTTCTTCGAATTTACAATATTTACCGAAAAACACTAAATGCACGTTTATAAAATATATTTTTATGTATAAAAAAAGTGCTTTGGTAAATGCTAGCCCCTCTCACAAACCAGAATTTTTTAAATCTTATTTTCGCTCTCCTGTAAAATATCGATTTTGCATTTGTATCATTTTCACTTATCACAGGAGGCACAAAATCGTATACCGCCTACCGTGGCGGTTGACGAAGTTCCGCTACGCTGTGCTTGTTTCTGAATTGTTTGGGCGTTTGACCCTAAAGCAATACACTAACCTAACCTATTAACACAAATATAACTACCACTTCACTACCTACCCTACCCTCCTGCAGGTATTCAAATGTAAACTTTAAATAATAAATTAAGCAGGGTAAAAGTAAGATGTCAATTACAATAGAGCAGGGGTGGCCAACCGTTCGATTGCGATCGATCGGTCGATCGCGACTATAAGTCCAGTCGATCGTGACAAGGCAAAAAATATAAATACTGAACTATGCTGTTTTATCTATGTTTTATTTAAGATTTTGTTAATAACATACATTTTTTTTTATTTGATTGAACCACAGATTGAACGTAATTTGATACTGCCATCAAAAATGCCATGTGATAAGTTTAAAAATAATAATATTTCAAGTAAATTATTTTTTTCTGATGGAATGAGATGGAATGATGGAATGCAAACTTCATTCCTTATTTCTCAATAGATACTGGTGGATTTTTGCGTTATTCGGTTTATTTTTCGGGTTTATAATATAATTTTTATAAAACGTTATTTTTTTTAGGAGAAAATTTGTGTTTCATGCATATTCCCTATAACAATAAATTCATGTATTTCCGGCAACTTGGCCCATACAATAAATACCTTACAGATTAACATACATATTTATAATCAATAATATTTAAAACTAATTTGGTGACAAAACGGCGTGACCCCGTTGAGTCAACGTCCCTGACGTCGCATTCATCTGCGGCGTGGTGCCCCGGAACTGCATATTCCCTATTAAGTAGTATTAAGTGCAGAGCAGTGGTGGCTTAGTAGTTTGACCTATCGCATCTCAAGCAGCGGATTGTGGGTTCAAACCCCGGCCGGCACGGCACTTCGCGAGTTTTTCGAAATTCATGTGCGAAATCACATTTGTAATTTACCACGAGCTTTACGGTGAAGGGAAACATCGTGAGGAAACCTGTACAAACCAGGGAAGCAATTCAATGGTGTTTGTGAAGTTCCCAATCCGCACTCTGATTGTTAGAGGAGGCCTGTGCCCAGCAGTGGGACATATATAGGCTGGGACGATGATGATGATGATGATGATTCATATTCCCTATTAATGTTTTTAATCAGTTTAGTTCATCTTCGCTCCGCTTTGTCTCAATGGAAGCGCGAACTGCTTCGCTTAAGTTCGCTTCAGGAGCGAAGCATTACCTATACTACGTTGTGATATTTTCGATATCATTTAAAAATACATATAAATAATACATATAAATGATTTTATAGCATGTGGCATAAACCGATAGAAATCAATGTCATAATCATAATATACCTTACATTGTTCTAAAGAGTATCGGTGGATATCACAATATTTACAAACCATATCATCGATCATTTGCCTAAAAGCTGTTCAATGCGTTCCTATCAACTTACAAAAAAGATTAACCCTAATAAAAAGCTTTTTAATACAAATCGGCCAAGGGGTCTGCTGGTATTAGAATCTTTGCATTATTATAATATGATCTTTGAGTAAAAATAGTTTTTTTTTCTGGTTATCTGCAACAGTATCTAGGCATTTTTGCAATTTCGAACAACAGTGCGTTGTTATCAACAATTTAGACTTTAAATATTGTCGTTTCATAGCTTTCAGTTGAATTGTTCTTCTGTATGTTGAACTAAAAAGAAATTATATCAATTTAATTACTCAAACCGTGTACCTACTGCCGTTTTGCACTATTTTTTCCCCCAAAAGTTTCATTTGGCAATTGTTTCATTTCCCAAGTACCTACCTACCTACTTATCAAATTTCTCCGAAACCGAAAAATTTTCTCAGAATATTTTCTTATGGTTTTATAGAGCACAGTAGGTTAGGTTAGGTTTTTTTTTATGAAAGTCCCGAAAATAATATGGTTTCGGGGAAATTTGATACTTGGGAAATGAAACATTTGCGAAAAATATTTTGCCCAAACGGCAGAGAACCTACTCAAAGAGGTGTCTGTATCCAGTTATAATATAACCCCTTTTCTGAGCTAATGACAAACGGTTGATGTGTTGAAAAATCAAGATGAAGAGTCAATTTCAGGTTTCTATTCATGATCTTCGATTAATATTCACTTTGTTTATGTTCTTTAAGGTTTATACTCGTGACTAGGCTTATGTGAATGGGAAACTTGCTGTTATAAACATAGAACCTACAAACAATTTGTATTAGGTACTATATTAAACACAGTCCAGAAGCTGTAGTGTAGTAGAACCCAACTACATAAATGATTGACTCTGTAGAGCTCAACCTTGTCATCTGTATCTAAAAAAGGTCACTTTGAAACATTGAGCTCTCTCTCGTCAATATCTCATCAGCTTCTGAAGTTTCAATACTCTTCCAATTCCTACATCCAGTGCTCAACGTATTTGACGCAATGACGCCCTATAAAATCCCTACAGCTTTCTCGCTTCGATGTCGCTGAATTCTTTTGGCAGGTTTTTCGTTGTTACGTTTATGTGTTTCCGATTTGCTCTTTATTTTGTTACGTAGGCAGTTGAAACGTGCGGCAGCCACGTGTCCCTTCGTTCAGTTGAATAGCGCTGTTACGTCGTGGGTCGGGTGCGTTGACGTCAGTCGGCTGTGTTATCTTAATTTTCAGGCCTTCTGTTGGTTCCAGCTCCTATTTCAGGATACCATTTGTTTTCGCGAACATATTTATTGTTTTTTATTAGGTATTTTATAATAACCATGCGGTTATGTTTAGCACCGTCGTTGACACAAAAATCCTGCCTTTTCAACAGAGGGCTAATTGGATCACTAAGTCTTCAATGAGAGCTTTGTTGTTTCCTGTCTCGTTGATTATGTGTATTGATCATAGTGTCTGAAGGTCTATGTCTTAGTCTGTCAGTGTCTTATTAAATACTAGCGTTGCCCGCGACTTCGTTTGGGAACTACACAATTTCTCGGGATAAAGCTATCCTATGTCCTTCTCGGGTCCCAAACTATCTCCATATATATATACCAAATTTTATCACGGTCGGTTGACTACTTTTAATGTGAAAGCGTAACAAACAAACAAACACTATCACATTTAGAATATTAAATTTGTTTTTGTTCAGGTTGAGTGGTTCAAAAAAACTTATTGCTGGTTATATGTATATTTAATAAATTTCAATAGCTACAAGTATAAATCCGCAACCGCAACATACTTCGTCGATGTTTACAAATTAGAATCCACAACGCTTTGTCAACTATATAAATTAGTATCAATATTTTAACTTTATAAGTTTGATTTTGTCCTCGAAAATATTAACACCACATAAAAAGTTACCCTAAACACCCCAAATATTCGACCGTATTAATTTCTAGTCGCACTTTACTTTGTTTATAGAACTATTTTCCCTCATATGTGAACAATTTTTACCTGTTCCCTCTTTAACCTGTATATCGTTTGTCGGAAAAGGGATGACATATGGCGGCTAAGCCAATATAAATGCTAATTCTAGATAAGACGATAGCCGCAACGTCCCACTAAAGTTAACACCTATCCTATTACATATACAGCGCTGTACGGCGCTGTCTTGACTTGACACATGAAATCATACAAAAGCAATCTTTCTGATGTGGTATACATTTTCAATGTCAGAAATGACCCCGTCACAATGAATTTTATTTTAGTCTGTAGGTAAAGTAGGTAAAAATTAGTGGGTAGGTTAGGTATATTGTAATATTTCTTATTTTGCTTTCATTGTTTTTTTTTTAACGACGAGTTGTCAAAAACCTAACTCTAGCGAAAAAATACATGTTTCCACTGCTTTCGGTATAATAATAATAATAATACCCTGACTACGCCAACTACGAATATAACACTATAATTGTATTCCAATCCAATTTATGACAAGCGTGAACAAAGACGCCAACTCGACCATAGGCATTTAGTGATGAGAAAACCTAGAACCTATTGCAAAATAATTATTCTGTTCAGTAAATCGATTATTTATTAATTAAATAGATCAACGTAATTTTGTCTATTTTATTCATTATTTACAATATTTGTTTTAATTCCAAAAACTGTTTATTAAATTATTCATATGCCTTTTTTATAGCGTCTTTCATACTCTTTTTCTTTTTATTTGCTGTATATTATTTAAGCAGCGGATTTATTTATTTATTTATATTATTTTGGTACAATTACCTATATATTGTAAACAACAGCATTGTAGAATAAAAAGGAAATAAAAAAATAGTGCCTACAACACACCTACACACAGCATTGTACATGTACATGTACACCCAACTAATATTATAAAAAAAAAGATGATGTGAGAATATGAGGATTATAATAAGTCCACATACTGAAGTAAAATAAGCCTGTATTTTTTAGAATAAGAAGACAATTTAAAGACAAATTTGTTTTATTTTCGTACAAAAAGAACATAACTTACAAAATTTTACACAAACTGCATAAGTGACGAACCTATTTTTTACTATTTTTTTTCAAGAAATACTTGGTCTTTGAAATTTTTAATAGTATATTTCTGAACTATTGGCCACTTACTTAGGTGAATACCTATATTTATTTTATCTACTAGTATGTAAAAAGACATTTAGTTTTTTTCGTTTCCTGTAAAATCGAATCTAGTGTAGGTAGTTATGTTGTTTTTGTAAACATGCCTTCAATTGTCATTACGAGACCCCGTTATCAAGCGGGCAGTTTGGTGGCACCTAACATTATTGATGTACAATTTCAATAAAAAACTTTTTTAAGTTGAGTTTTCAGATAAATTTTGGAGTTCCCATACATACATCGTAGAGACTTGGATAGTTTATTATTGCGTTGCGCATCACTAATGTTAGGTAGTATCTGCTATGGTTTTATCAAGAGTGTACCTACTAGTGTTCTGGATATCTTGGCTGCAGCATCAGGCCGAGAATTCCATAATCTTGCATTGTTATATAGCATACATGGGTGTTTAAAATTTGAGGTCCCAAATATGTATGAAACTAAAGTAAATACCCATTATGCGTCTAAGATTCCTACCGCAACAACAAAAAGAGCTGAGCTAATGATCTTGAAACGGCTGAACCAATTTTGATAAAACATGTCAAAAACCATCGCTAGAAAACCTGCTTTCAAATCGGTCCACTCGTTTAAGAGCTACGGTGCCACAGACAGACACACAGACAGACATACAGACACACATAGCTGTCAAAATTATAACACCTCTCTTTTTGCGTCGGAGGTTAAAAAATGGGGACATTTTTTTAAACTATCGGAATCGATTGTGCTCTTGGTTCTGAGTAGGAACAGCCATATTTTTTCTAAGTGAAAAAATAAATAAATGGGCATCTTTATACGAAAATGCCCATTTTCGAATTTCGTAGTAGCCCTACTGTACTATGACCACAAGATTTCTTATAGTGCATGCAGGTCGCAGTTAGGATCCTCAGTTTTCTTTTGGCATTCTTTTATTTTGGACCTTGGTTGCCACAGTGGATAGTGTGGTTAAGCCTAACCTAGATTTTGTATGTCCTATGCTTACTTGATATCTCTGTGAGGCATAAAGCTGGTCAGGTTGACACCAGATACTGCAGTTATCTCCGGTTACACGCAATGCTTTTGCACAATGCAACTGCATTTAAATGCGTTACGTTTCATGCCATGTTGAAATAATTCAAAAATTTAATTTCTGAAAAAAAAATGTAAGCGTATTAATTTGTCTTTTTTAACTCTTCTAGTTTCGCCATGTCTGTTTGTCGGTTTATTCGGCCGCGGTTTAGTTCAGAGACTGTTAATGATTAGAAGCTGACATTTTGCATAAATACCTACATAGTATAACAAAACTTTTAGGGTAGGTAGGAAACCTCCCCTGCGTTTTAAGGGGAGATAAAAATTTTTTCTCGTCTAAACCTATAGTGTTGTGTCTTTACCTACTTATAGGCTTATAGATAGGCCTTTCAAAAACATGCTTAGTTTGCAAGACCATTTTTCGATTTAGGGATCCATTTGCAAAATATTAAGCTTCAAAGTGTTAAGAGTCAAGCATCCCGAACGAATTTAAAAGAAAACTGTAATAGCTGGTTATTTATTTATCGTATGGCGATTACACACTGGTTAATACATTTTTCAAAAAATTATCTCATGCAATTGATATTATAACTTAAATTAAAAATTACAATTTCGCAGAAGATACAATTTCGCGTCACTTGTTAGGTATTCAAAGTCCTCAGCCGGTCCGTCGTATTTAGTGATGGGGCACTCGAATACAATGTGGTGTATGGTTTGTTTCGGATCCCCACACTCGCACGCTGGTAGGCTTTACAAACTAACGTGTCTGTATAGTCTTTGACTTTGAAGGTAGTACTGCATGTATTTGACACAATAATACGGAACCCTACACTGCGCATATGTCCGACACGCACTTGGCCGGTGTTCAATGTCGTTTTAAAATTCAAAGTTATGATTATAAATGGGGTCTTTATTTGATATATTGTGTACTAAGTTAGTGTACACATCGTGAACATGAAATTATACATCTGAATATTTTTCTTTCGTTTTCACCGCTGGCTAACAGTTAAAAACTCATTGCAACAAGAGCTCAAAGTATGAACTTGATTGTACGAGAGCTATCTTTATAAATGTGCCAATTCGGCAGCTAACAGAAAGAACGCAGTAATTGAAAAGAAGACTGAGGGCCGTAATGACTAGCCTGGATGAGAGCAGCATTAAAGTTTTCCACTTGCCTGCTCGGCGCGAAGTGAACTTTATCCCATGAATAAATAAGGGCGTGTGACGTGAATACAGCACGGAGTCCTGTAAAGCTGTAGAGGACCGTATACACACAGATTTGTTTGAATTATTCATCTCGTGTTTCGATGACTGCTGCTACATACATATGTTTTTTGGCATTTAATATTTGAGGCTTATTTGTTCGGCCGAAAGTGTCCTCTACTTTGTTGTATGCACTTATTGAATGTTTTTCCGCTAGAATATTTCAAGGGCAGATTAGCTTTCAGGTGACATGATTTCTATGCGTGATTTTTTCCAATGTGATGTGGGCTAATATATACTGAGCGGCAAAAAATCTGGCCCTCAAATGTAAGCAGAATCGGTAATTTTATATGAAGGGTGGGCCAAATTTTGTGTCGCTGAGTGTATTTTCCCGTAAAATTGGCGTGAGAAGGGGCTCTTCTTATTTTGCACAGCCTTTAAAAAATTGAAATCTAAGTGGACATTGTGGTAAGTATATAATATGTGACCGTGGTTATATCAGCAAAATATTCTCAAAGAAGTAAGGAAAATACTAATCGAAACCAATTTCCGCCCTAATTGAAAAAAGTTGCTTAGCCTAGGTCGTATAATTTTGTTTTTCTCGGATTCAATGTCTAGCGATTGCGTAGTAAGTTTACTTGTGTACCTAACTACCTGTGTTTGAGTCTGAATAAGATAGATATTTCAACTTGAAGAAAACTATCTACGCTTATGCATACGACGTAATTCAGCGACATGTAGATTTACGTTTTGATTCGCGTGGTTTGTGGTTTGTCGGTCGCGGTCTGGTTAGAGCCGGGTTGCCTGATTTGTAATATCTGAACTAGGTAGTCATGTAAATAGGAAATATGTGTATAAATTTTAATATTTTCAATATCGTCCAAGAACTACGATTATTTATGATTATAACGATTATTACGATATTATGGCATAGGTATTTTACAGAAAGTCGTACCTAATTATTATATTGCACGTATGAAGGTACGAACATGTTTGTTTTGTCATAGTTACAAGGTACAGTCGGCCCATGGAAATGATAAGCAACTTAAAACCATGTCACATTGACATTGACAACCTATTTCATCACGCGTACCACTCTGCCTTGATCTGGTTTAATTTGACAAAGTACTAAAGTGCTCAACATTTTCATGGGCCGACTGTACATAACAAACAGCTCACTTATATAAACATAGTCTAGAAACAGAACGATTAGTCGCGTGTTAGATAAAAATCCAATTTAACCCATGTCTTTTGATTCGCTCCTATTCCAGCGCGAATATTTTATGCGACAAAATGTCTGCCCTTAATCCTTTTCGTGTAGTTTTTCCTTGACATGAACGCAATTCGGAGATGACTTTTCCTTTCATGCCGCAGAATTTGTGTATTGACATTTCATGACAAACTGGTTTGGATACGACTGTAGTTATGTCTCTGAATATAACTTCAATTTCTATGTTTACTATACTCCATAAAGTGTTTGAAAAGATACTGTAACCATACTTATAGAAATGATGTCTAAATCAAAATAGAGCTCTTCACGTAATCACGTTGCCTCACTAGGATTCGGTTAATGTTCGCGGTAAACCTTCCAGGCTTTATTATCCGATCGTCGATTTTCATCGCTCGACTTACTGCCCTGCAAATCTTTGAACATTTCCCAGACGGATTGTGTGATTTGTTGCTTATTTCAATTTGTTACGGGTGCGTGCGTTACATATACATGTTTGATGTCTCTGAGTCGCGAAATGTTTGTATTTTAGTAAACTTTGGCGTACGAAGGGATAAACCTCATAAGAAGGAATGAACGTCCTTTTCAACAAAGAGATCTTGTACTAAATCTATCAAACGACATTGTAAATTTGTTAGCTTCAAATTTTTTGTTTCAATGAACTACCTATACGTTACATTTTTGTAGATAAGATTTCCAAATTGCAACGTATTGTACAAATATTTACTATTATGTAGTACTAGACTAAACTATATCTATTTATTTCTTGAGCGTTACTGATATAGCGTGTGTAACATACGGGTCGCTCGCTTATCACTGTAATAAATCAGCGCCGTGTCCATTCGATTCAAATCGGCGGTCGTATGATATAATGTTGTATATTACTCAGCAGAAAAACAAAATAACGTCTAATATGCAGTCCCTGACAAATATCGGGCGGAAAGTCAACAGTGACTTTAGATGTTTATTTATATAGCCATCCTTGACATTACTTGACTACCATTTAAATTCTTACTAAGACGGAAGGTAGGTACTACTACTTATGCCTAAACAAATGGATTCGTTCATAGAACCCCTACGAACCTAGTTCATAGGGGTTGTACCTTGTTTTTCCTAACAACTTTTTGCCTATTTGCGGTTTGTTTAGATAAACTAATATTCCTTAACCCAATGACTCATTTACCTAATTTTCATTTTAGCGAGTCAGCTTGTATACAACATACTGTACTTACATAATTTTATTTGGCCTAATTTTAAATGACCTAATTAATGTTTGACTGACATAACTATTTTTCGTCTAACATAAGTTTGGTTGTGGCGCTTCGCCGGCCGCTACCGCGGCACGCTCGCTGAGCTCGCTCGGCTCGCGCTAAGTAATGATTAGTTAAATTAAGAATCGACAGTAAGTTTTAAATAAAATAATATTCGACAAAACAAGAGTTATGAAAATGTTAATTTAGGAAAAATGAAAATTCGACAAAATAATAATTATGAATAATGAAATTATACAAATTTACTTTAGACAAACAATCCATTATAGTAAAAGTTGTTAGACAAACTGAAATTAGGCAAAAAACAGACGAGTCAAGGGACCGTTCATAGGCTATTTAGGGCGTGTTCCAGTACTTCCCAGTCACGTCGCCTCTACTCGCTTCCCAAGCACAGCGTTCACTTAAACGTGCTCTCCAACCTTTGAAACATTCTGCAGAGTTACGTACGTCTGCTATGTACGAAGTTGAACGTTTTAACATGAAACAATTTTCGACTTTTTGAGATCAAACGTGCGTATTTATTTTGTTGCTTTTGGGGACTTTGTGTGTTTATGTAGGGTAACCGTGACTGGTGTTTTTATAAAGTGAAACCAGACTTTTATAAAGGCTTTTCATTAATGAAAGTACCTACCCGTATTATTGTCGATCATTCTATAATATAAAAGTGAACCGCCAGAACGGGAAAAAAACGAGACAGAGCAGGATAGCGCTCTACAACACCATTTTGACACGTTTCTCCCAAACAACGCATTATTTATCTGGAATTTTAAAGCAATTCGATTCTTTGACCTTGGGAATCGCGAAAAACTTGAGGAAATATGATATTGGGTGCGTACATTTTGTATATTAAGCAAAATTTAATCACAAGTTCGAATTTCGAGCCAAAAACGAGCGATTTATTATCTATGCCAGTGTTGCCATTCAGAGAAAAATAAATCTATTTATTTCCTGCAAGCAGCAGGTCTACTACGAAACTCGAAGTTCGTGTCATGCGGTCCCTCTAACACTTATACGAGAGCGAGAGGGACGGTACGATACGAACTCCAAGTTTCGAGTTTCGTAGTAGCCGTGCAGATTACGTATACTTTGCTGCGATGCAGAACGCTTCTGCAGAACAGACGCCCATCGAAGTCAGCGGCATCCAGGGAAAGCTAAATTAGACGCCCATCGGCGTTTTCGGCACTCCAGTTGCAGATTTGTAGATATGCATAAGAAACAGTGTTCGTAAACCTTATGTGATTTTTAGGGTTCCGGAGCCAAAATGGCAAAAACGGAACCCTTATAGTTTCGCCATGTCTTTCTGTCTGTCTGTCCGTCCGCGGCTTTGCTCAGGGACTATCAATGCTAGAAAGCTGTAATTTTGCACGGATATATATGTAAACTCTGCCGACAAAATGCTACAATAAAAAAGTCAAATAAAATTTTTTTTAGGGTACCTCCCATAGACGTAAAGTGGGGGTGATATTTTTTCTCTCATCCAACCCTTTACTGTGGGGTATCGTTGGATAGGTCTTTTAAAACC
This sequence comes from Choristoneura fumiferana, assembly GCF_025370935.1. NCBI lineage: Eukaryota > Metazoa > Arthropoda > Insecta > Lepidoptera > Tortricidae > Choristoneura > Choristoneura fumiferana. The sequence goes on along the minus strand of NC_133483.1, from coordinate 13,830,409 downwards.
ATTACGGGTGTGTTAAAACGATTTTTCGATTTAGTAATTTGTTTGCGAAATATTCAACTTTAAAGTGCAAATTTTGTGGGTGGAAAAATTTGAATAAATTCAGGATGGTAGTAAGTATATCAAATTTACAAGGAAAATTATAATGGCTAAGATTGCTTGAGAATTATTAGTAGTTTAAGAGTAAATAGCAGCCTAAGGTATAAAATATACCTAAACTTGGAAGATTCGGCTCCGCACACAATAAGAAATCCATAGAAAAATGTTACTTGATTATTTTTTTCGTAATGACTACGGAACCTTATCTTGGGCGTGTCTGATACGCTCTTGGCCTGTTTTTTTTAATTCATCTGTCACTTGTGAATGTAATTTTATCTCTGTTTAAATAAAAAAGTCGAGTGCGGCGTTGAAATTCGCAGTGAAGGCAGTGCGTGCCTTATCTTTTCATTTCGAGGCTTATAAACCTACGGCGCATGTACCCTTTCCGGTAATTGCTATTGTGTTAAAATGCAGCACGATCTTCTACCTACTTTATAATAAAAAAACTAATTGTTCAAAAACATTTTCGGAGATTTCTGGAATATCCAAGAAATATCATTTAACTCACTCCAGCTTTGCGCTCATAATTTTAAAGAAAGAAAACTATGTGATAATAAATTTTTATTTATAGTTGACTACTTAAATAGGTGTGGTCGACGGAAACTTTCTGGAATAAAATTTATTTCCTTCCCACTACGAATAAATATAAATATATAAATATTTATTCGTAGCCTTCCCACAGGGTATCAAAACCTCAATCGAGATATCAAATTTCATCTAAATTTGTTCAGACGGCTTGAGCGTGTATTGAGCGTGTAAAACGTAACTGACCATAGACAAGAAAGTCCGACAGACGTCAAAGTTTTTTTCAAATTTATTATAATATTATGATCGGTTAAAGCAGCGTTTCCACCAATAATATGCGAGGGATGTGTTTTTCATTAACCATAGAAACGCTTCATTTACGCATCCTCGCATAGCACATCTCTGGTGGAAACAGCTGAGCGGAACGAGGCGAGGTAAATGAAGCGTTTCTATTGGTTAATGAAAAACATATTCCTCGCAACACATCCTCGCACATCTACGAGTATGGTGGACATGCTGCTTAAATGATAGGTCAAATAAGACAATTGTCGTAGGTAATGTTAATAGTTCTGACGACAGTCGATTATTGATTTAAAGAATGATGTCGCAATAATGTAGCGGGACATTTTACGAGTAACCTTTGTTTACTGTACTGAGAACAGTAAATTTATTTAAGAGATATTTATATCTCTTTCAAAAACCACCCTCCAAGCAGATTTGTGTAAAACCAGACCCAACCCAAAGAAAGCAATTGTAAACAATAAATATTATATTGTTTTGTATATTAACTGATAAATCCACGAAGAATTTGAATAAACTTGGGTTGTATAAAGTGATCACAATATCTCCGACGCGAATCATCAGATTGCGAGGGCCCCAACAAAGGATATGAAATTGCATTTAATATCAAAGATTCCATATCCTTTTACGATTGGCTTAAATTGCGATTGATTCGGGGGTTCTATTAGCGTAGTGAGAACCCATTGAAAACGGAACTCTAGCAAAGGTATTTTTTTTATAAATCTGATCTGATCCTCGGAATCCTCAGCTTTTGCTTTGTAAAAATATTTCGCATTTTTACTGATTCACGATATACTTATGTATATTTAAAATAATAAATAATAGCGCGAAATAAATTGCTGCGTCACCGTTTTAATATCATTCAGAGTAAACTGTGACTGCTCGTATTCGTGTATATTACTCGCACTCCCTTTTGGTATCTTTCATCTTGCTTACGAAAAGTCATTTTGTATTGTTGATATTATAAAGCTCCTCATTTTTAAAGCTATTTTTTAATATCACAGAGTAGGTACGAGTATATAATAGGTACGCAAATTATAATTGAAATTTTCCTTTCACGTCACAATTCGCATTCGCCTTAGAATACCGAAGTTAAGAAAAAACATTTCTTAAAAGTGACCTTCGTTTCAAAGGTTTCATTAAAACGACGCAGTCGCATGAGCACTTTGTTAACTATTCAGCCTTTCGCTTCGGTCGTTTCGTTGAAGTCAGAAAATACTACCTAGCTATTATTGATGGGATTACTGTGTATGGAAGGAGCAGGCGGCTTGACGCCTCCATCGCCCGTCGCCGCCCCCGCCATCTCGCCCGCATATTGATGACTACTAAAAACATAACTTTACTAACGGCCTCACCGCCTCGTACGCCCGCCGTAAATTTCCCTTTGCATAACTTATTCGTGACGCATAACTCATTTTGGCTCGACTGTCATTCAGATCAGGCAACTCGGCACAATTTCGCGTACATGAGAAGTTTCGAGCGCCATCACCAAAAAGTTTTGGGGAAAAAACTCGAATGTCGCTTGTAATCTACAACCTATTGTCAGTATGAAAGGCATTAGATAAGCAGTCCTAAACCGTACTTCTAGTTCCTATTGATTGCACAATTCTTGCGAATTAGTTTTGTTTTTTATTAGTTTTAGAGTTAGCTATTCTTCCTAAACTAAAAGCTCGTTGTCAATCTTTGCTTGTCATCTGTCGCCTTCAAGTCAATTTTAATTTTCTCTGAGGGGATTAAATTGTGCGAAAGGCAAACTTTTAAAGATATAATTGGTTCGAAACTCTTTGAAGATATTCTTTGTTAAAAGATCGCGATCTGCGAATATTATCTCGGAAGATACCTATAACAATTTGCTTTGTTGAGGATCCAACGGGGCGCTGGGGCGAGGCGTAGGTCGATAAAAGTTATTTAATAACAAGAAACACTCGCCCTTAAGTGAAGTTGTGCTCCCACTGCGAACATCTTCATACAATCCTTTCACAAACTAACCGGCTGGGCTTAGCATTTAATAAGAGCACGCCTTGGATAATTGGGTATTTCTAAGTCTTACTTATTTATCGTCTTTCTATAGCATGGTTTAATTTGTTCACTCTGCAATAAATCTTTGCCTAGATATTTTTACTGAATAACAGCTATTCAAACAGAATAGTGACTATAACAAGTACCTAAATATATTTGAAGGAGAAGAAGGTCACTCTCAGATTTGTATAGGCCTAATAGCTACTACCTACCTACCGTTAGGCAATATCAATAAGTTCCTCCGGAGGCAACCCTTTCGCAAATAGATGTAAATTGTAGCAAGCTGGGTGTAATACATAATTTCTGAATTTTGATGAACTCTATCTGTATCGTCGTCTATTCAAGATACGATGAAATATTTTGGTGATTCAGGTTATTAAAAATAACATACCTTCATGTGAGCGGTACAGCTGATAGAACTGGATGGTATTGATTAATATTTAGGTACTTGTACGAGTACCTGTTGTGTCCTGAGCCCCTAGCCCAAAGCACCAAGAAAATATAAACTGCAACTGTCTTAATGACTTTTTATTCGAATAAAATAACTTTAAATGCCATGCCATGTGCTTGCTTACAAAAGTTTTATACATATCAGTACCTATCAATTTATCATAAATCATAAAGATACAGATGTCGCTTTTATAAGTAATACTTATGCCAAAGCAAAAATACCCACCGCTTGTTTGCTTAATATTTTCACTTAATAATAAATTAATCAAAAAAATCTAAGTATTGTCTTTATCAAAACAAGCGATGAGAAAACGGGTTGTTTAAACGCTAAAGAAGTACCTGCGCAAACAAATCCAAGGGAACAAACAATTCCTCGTCACGATCAACAAACAACTGGTAGATTCCTGTTGATTCTTCGGTGGAGGCTCTTTCGCTAATAGAATGATTCAGTTCGTTATCTTCATCCCACTTTTACAAAATGTGATCAAGAGGGACAGAACGTTTTCTGCAATGTACGAGTAGTAGGAGTCAGCAGTGCGGAAGGCACCGCTGCGGCGTCGTGCCGGCTGGTACCGTGTTTGCATTAAGCCATTTACCTTTATTATAATTAATTTAGCAGGGTATAAGACGAGTTGCAGCTAGGCGCCTGTCTGCCCCACATATCTGGGTCAATGACAGGCCCGCCGAGAATAGAACCGACGCTTTAGGGGAGGATGAGCTCTATTGTTAACTCCATTGCTGGTGGAATGGAAAGCGAAGATGGTACTAAATTGTATGTAATTCCTTACTCAAATCCGCAATCGAAGTGCCGAATAGAATATAAATACAAATATTAGGTACAAATATTAGATAGGATAGGAAACATCGTAGGTTTATTAAACATAGAGCTTCAGATTCTGAACATTCGGGCAACCATTAAGAATAATCTAGGAACGTCCGGCGATCAGCGCTGGCCATTAAAACCTCAATTAGGTACCTAATGACAAAGCTTTTAATGAAGCCACTAGGTATCTAGCTAACTACAGGTGTGGCTTGACAACTAAACTATATAAAGTGAGTTAATTCAGATCCCGTTAAAGTAAATTATCGCAGAAGTTTTAATGATGTTTTTAGGCTTACGATGTGTAGCTCGCTACGCTGATAATCTCGTAGCGATTTTAACGAGAAAAGGATGTAAACATGGGAGCGAATAACAACCTAATAATCGTAAGTTAATAATGGTAAAATAACTAAGATGGATGATGTATTTCGTGTGGGAACATCAATCAGGTAACTAAGTATATTAATACGCAGCTGGAATGCACGGATCGCTGGTAGCTTTTGAGGTGGACTTTATTTCTATTTTTTGAGATCAACGTATGTATTAGGTACCTACGAACTACGAACTCTGGATGGAAAACGAGCAAGTGGGTCTCCTGATGGCAAGAGATCACCACCGCCCATAGACACCTGCAACACCAGGGGGATTGCAGATGGCGTTGCCAACCTAGAGGCTAAGATGGGATACCTCAAGTGCCAGTGATTTCACCGGCTGTCTTACTCTTCACGCCGAAACATAACAGTGCAAGCACTGCTGCTTCACGGCAGGATTAGCGAGCAAGATAGTGGTAGCAATCCGGGCGGACCTTGCACAAGGTCCTACCACCTGCAAATTAGGGATAAGATCGTCTTTGCTCTCCACTCTGTGTATTTGTATTTCTTGATATTTTATTTTTATGTGCAATAAAGAGTTTACCTACATACATGTATACTACAGAGACAGCGGGGTGTGTCGAAATGAACGTGCTTAAATGAAAGCGGAGCGTGAGGGCGTAACATGCCTACTCATTTTATTTTGGGACAATACCTGTCTATACATATATTTGTAGGTTGCTCCTTTAATTAAATTTAAACAGATCATTGGATATTGTCACGTAAAGGCGTTTCCACGTCTGTCACTCAGTACCAATTACACAGCATAGAATAAGCAATGTGTCTAACTCAGACGTAACGCCGGCTGCCTCAAGAAAGGGAAACAAACGACTAGTTACTACCATTCGTCTTATTAACTTCAATTTGCCCCTTTTCTACAGAAACGGATGTTTGTTATGTATGAAGTTATATATGAATTTAAGATGAATTACATGCTTTCACTGATATTTTGACGGGAACATCTCGCATTTAATTAAGTTAATGTTTTTTGGGTTCCTTATCCAAAGGGGTGCCAACAGGACCCTATTACTAAACCTCCGCTATCTATCCGTCTGTTACATGGTTGTATCGTATGTTTGAACCCTAATTAGTACTCGCTACTTAGGCACTTGAAAATTCCTGTTTATCACCACGGTTGAAATTTCCTGTTTATCACTATGGTAGTACTATTAGTTATTCTGTGTTATCACTAAGGGCGTTGACTGAATTGACTTGTCAGTACTTATACTATAACGCACAACTCAAAGTACTGGGACTCACTGAGGCCACTAAGGGTGCTCTGACTGAATTGACTTGACTTGTCAGTACTTATATAACGCACAACTCAAAGTAGTTACTGGGACTAGAAGCTTGAACTTTTGCTTTGGGCTTCCTTTTTAACCCCCGACGCAAAAAGAGGGGTGTTATAAGTTTGACCGCTATTGTGTCTGTGGCACCGTAGCTCTTATACAGGTGGACCGATTTGAATGCGGTTTTTTTCATTTCAAGGCAGGTTTTCTAGCGATGGTTCTTATATAGACAGACAGCAAAGTTACCTACTCTATAAGGGTTCCGTTTTTGCCAACTGAGATACGATAACCCTAAACACTTCTTTCTTCAGATCTTTTGCACAGATATAATATGATGAAACCTAACCAACAAAAAGTTGGAAAACCCCTGACGTTGTCACTTAGAAGTTCAATATCTTAAAAACTGCTGAACTGATTTTGAAGAAACATGTCTAAGAACAATCGCTAAAAATCTGATTTCAAATAAAAAAAACCGCATTCACATCGATCTACATGTTCAAGAGCTAACGTGCCACAGACAGACACACATAGCGGTCAAACTTATAACACCCCTCTTGCGTTGGGGGTTAAAAAAGGTAAGTTTAGAGTTCCCTCCTTAACCACAAACAATCTTAACAACACTTAAAATATGTTCATCCGAAACGGAATTCCGAATGTATGTGGCGGCCCTTTCGGAATTCCGTTTCTGAATTTCGATTCGGAATTCCGAACGCCGTAAGTCCATACAAATCTATGGACCTACCACATACAAACAGAAGTTTTCCGTCTGAAGTTTTCTCATTCCGAAACGGAATTCCGAATGTATGTGGCGGCCCTACGGGATAGTTTTTTCTCCGTCTGTCTGTCTGTCCGTCTGTCCGTCCGTCCGTCCGTCAAGACCCTTTTTATCAGGAAAGCTTGAAAGAATATAAAGCTAAAATCAATATCAAATTACTTAGGTCTGCTACCACTTAAGGCAGTGAAAAACTTCTATGACAACGAAATCAAAAATTACAGTCACTGAAAATGACGTTTTCGTACAAATTGCTGTAGGTAACCGAAAAACTTATAGGGTAGGTTAGGTAACTACTTCCGGTTATGCTGGAAACTCTAAATTTGGTAAAAAATTAGCTCTTATAGCACGACCAATAAGAAAAGTATGGAACATACAAATTCATAGAGGTCTGTCTGACATTGTGTTCTGTATTATAGGGTTGATAAATTTAAGTACATGTATTAGGGCGTTTTCAAAAACACGTGCACCTTTTTTTCAAATTAAATTGAAAAATCGATTGTGCTTTTGATTCTGAGTAGGTAAAACCATATTTTTAACAAAATTGAAAAAAAAGGAAAGGGTAAACTTTTTTGTGAAAATGCCCATTAAAGGTTAAAATATATCTAACATTTCACATGCATATTCACAAATTTACTTCCTTCAATAACCTTTGCTTCCGAATGTAGGTAGGTAGGTACGTACGAAAAAAGTGCTGCTTTTTATACCGACACTGGTGGAAGATCAGGTGTAAGGCGCTAGTATTATTTCACCAAAAACTTTCACGAACAACTTTATCACGAAAACTTTACCACTAAAGACTTTATCACGAAAACTTTATCACGAATAGACTATATCACGAAAAGACTACCACGATTAGACTTAATCACGAAAAATCTTAATCACGAAAACTATCACGAATAGACTATAATTATCACGAAGAGACTACCACGAATAGACTTTATCACGAGAAATCTTAATCACGAAAACTTTATCACGAATAGATTAAGTATATCACGAATAGACTTTATCACGAAAAAAGTTTATCGTGAACTAGGAACTTTATGACGCAAAAATGTGGGGGCACGGTAATGCCTGACAACTCGAGAAAAAGAATAGCTGGAAGCAATTCAAGAGGGGCTACTACGAAACTCGAAAATCGAGGTTCGTATCGCACCGGCCCTTTCACTAACGTATTAACCTGTCCTCTCCCAGAGGCACAAATTTGTGCCCAAATTCCTTTGATCCTGTTATTCTAGGAGATGACAGATTAAATGACAAGCGTCAGCGGGACGGCAACATACGAGTTCAAGTTTTGCACTTCGTAGTAAAGGGCCAGTAGGGCTACTACGAACTACGAAACTCGAAACTCGTAGTTCGTATCGCGCGGTCCCTCTGACATTTATACTATTTAATACGAGAGCGAGAGGGACGGTACGATACGAACTTCGAGTTTCGAGTTTCGTAGTAGCCCTGCAGGGCACATCGAGGACGAAAAACGTCATGGGTTTAGTTTCCGACTAATTTGTCGGCGTTTTTAAAGCTTATTTATCTTGCAATGTATGTTTAATGTTTAATTTAATTTAAATATGACTACAGAATGAATACCCAATTACTATACAAGAAAGTAGAACTGTTCAACATAAGACAGTATACACATACTCAACATGCATTTTCGTAAAAAAGAGCCTAGCAAAGAACTCTATATGTTAGGTTAGGTTTGTTTTATAACAATTCTACAATACGAAGTTTCAGAGAAAAAAAGAGATGTCAAACATTACTATCTATTTCTATCACTCTATCAATTTTCTATCAATTATATAATTGACTATCAATTTTCTAGCAGTCGATATAGATCCCTCTGCAGATTTTTAAACTTTCAACTTGTTACGGTTCAAAAAATACGGTCTTTTCCTGTGACAGTTTAACATAACAGCGAAGTCTTAGTAATAGGGTAGGTACTTGGGTTCAGAACCTTAACAAGGCAGAATGTTCCATTGTATATTTATTATAAGACAGGGCTTTCCAATTGAGCCGGGCTTGGGACCGTTAATACGAGGACTATCATTAAAGTCTACCCTTTTAAATATGGGTTATACAAACGGGTCTCACTGCTTAATGAGAGCAAATATCACGGATGATTATATGTTGTAATAGTAACTCGTGGTGAAATGCAATATAGGGTACGTAATTTACTTATAGCGTGCAAGATTTCAGTTGTTACAGCTGAATAATCTAAGCTAACTGTACTTTAATAATAAATCTTTGCAGATTTACGTTGCTTACAACCCTTAAATAATTAAATCAACAGATTTACGCTTCTCTAATAAGTTACCACAAATCAAGCACTACTTTAGGGTTTCGTATGTTTATCGAATATTATTACATTGTTTACTTGCCGTAGTAACTTTAACTACTAACTAACATAAACATTTGGTAGACAGAATAACAGCTACCTTAAATAGCTACCTAGCAATTTGTTACGCCCAGACTAACCTCCACATTTTATGATTATGTGTTTCTATTAGGTTGCTTGGGCTAAAAACAACGAGGGTACAAAATACATCATTCCTTTACGTTTTCCATAATTTTGCCTCGTAGCCAAATAGATGGATGAAGATTAACATAAGTATTTACCTAGCAGAAAATTCAGAACTTGAGTAGGTATTGCATGCTTATTGCTTAGGTTAGGTCAAGTAGAATATGGTTGATCCATTTTTACTTTTGTATTAATTTATCACCTTGACGAACCCGTTTTCAGAAATAACTTCTTTTATCACCACAAAACCCAAGTGAAAAAATATGACTCCCATATACTTGTGTAACTTCACAAAATTCCACAACATTGTTGATGATGTATTATTTTATAAATGGTTATGACCTTTAATAATAATGCTCAATTTAGTATCTCACGTAGTGTATCCCGACATTATCAAGGCACATGAGCCGGCGTTTTATTCTCGTTATATTAACTTTGCGAGGCCGCCCCGCGCGCGAGGACGGTCTCCAAGGATGTTCATATTTCTGCAGGCTACCCGCATTCGTGTAGATACTTTTCACTGAAATTTATGTAGGTAGGGCGCTTCACCAGAAACTTGATAATTCAATACGTCTTTATCGTATTGCATGCTTATAAATATGCTTACACCTTGTAAATACGCTTTTATGTGCATGAAAACCCACTTGTTACTTCGTCTAGGATCAAATATAAATACCCAATCAATTATGCCACGCATTAACATGTAGGTATATCGCGTCGCGTGTAATTTAAAGGCTGCCTTGGTGAAATAATTTGACTACATGCAAACTTGGTGTATTTAATGTCTTTAACTGAAAATTAAACTAAACATACCCGCAGTTTACAGAGTAAGGTCCTTGCTACATCTGTAAACGATGTTACTTCAGTATGCGCTGCAACTTAATAATTAAATTACATTTTACCCGGTTTCATCGGTGAGTACAATCTTAAATTAAGAAAATTGTGTACGCTCTTCATTATTTTCGGTAGATTTCTTCGTCACTGCTTGCAATTTTCTTGCTTATAGGTTTTGTAAAATAAGTAAACGCACATACTTAACAAAACCAGTTTTTAAGTCAAATGATATCTACTCACAACAAGTAATTTTCTTCAACAGTCAATTTCCAATCCAAGACATGCTATAATGCTGAAATGGGGTTTACCATAATATACTTTACTTGGGGTATTATTTATTCAATTCCAAAAAGTAGAGAAGTACCATATTCTTGAATAGGTTATATCAGTACAACCACTCAGAGTTGATTAGTCGGCTTTATTCTATTTCACCAAACGAAATGGTTTATAAACGAGGTTACAATCGCAAATGTGGGGGAGGCTCGAGAGTTCAACTCAACTGCATTAAATATTAACGGAAAATCGTCCAAGTGTTCGAAGTTCAAAATGCTCTCGCCCCATTTCACTGCATCGTCCAATTTATTTTCAGTTTAAATGAAATATCGAATCGTCGTCATCGCGATGCGACCAAGCTCAGGCCTGAAGGTCGAAAGGCAAACGATGTAGTTATGTACCTATATTGTATTATAGTGTAGGTAGGTAGAGAATTATATATATCCGGCCACGACATTTAACACCTATATTTTATTTTGTTGAAATTTGTCGCTCCGATGCTTGCTACACAAGTAGGTATATTAGCCTACTAGGAAATGTAATCTAACAATATTAAAGAGTTCCTATTTACCTACTTTCTTGACACAGCATTAAGTGAGATTTTACCCATTTTAAACAGATAACGATTTTATCTAAATAAAAGATTTATTTTCCTGAGAATCGTCATATTATTTTTTGTTCGAGTCAACTCACCTGAAAACTATAAGTAGGTAGGTAACTTTACTTATGAACCAATTCCAAGCGGCACCGCCGGAAGTTAATCTACAGTTTTCATGGTAACGTACCATATAATTTGTATCTTTCAGTGGCGCACCAAACGACATTTAATTACCTACACCTCTCAACTTTGCTAACGTAACTAGGTAAGTTAAACGGCGGACGGGAAGAGGTATACCCGTACATCTGCGGTACGTCAAAGGGAAAGTTTTACCTGTCCTTTACATAACTCCGACTACTTAAGCGGAGGCTCATAAGCTGATAAAACAGCCAGCACATAAAAACGCTTTACGCGTTGACGTTTCAGACCGCTGAAATTTGGGGAAGTCTAATTAAAAATAATTAACATCGGCTCTATCTGACTGGCTTAAGTAGTCCTCAAAGCGGAGGAGGACTGCTCTGGCTTTTTGTTTAAACGAACTGAGGAAGTAGAAATGATGCTTTGGGGAGTTGAGGGTCGAGTGGTCGGCGTTGTTCATTGTCATAGTATACTTTCACTGGCTCTAAATTTGCTTGGGTTACTTTGCTTGAAAAATGTTAGCCGTTAGACACTCTTGACAGTATTTACGCTAGCTTCCATGTACTTATATATTTTTCAGCATAAGTTTACGCTACAACCTGGAGCACACTTGTTCATGTTTTTGCGACTCTTGTACCTACACAGCCATTTCCCCGGTATTTAGAAAATCATGTTGAGCATATTAGTTCCATTTCGTATGGCTAAACTTATTGAGTTCTTCAAATAAATACCTATGCTACACATAACATAATGTTAACAGTATATTGTGTTAAAAGCATTTTACGAGAGAGCTAAATATGTATAAGTTCTGTTGTATAAATGGAAAAGACTGGTAGCCTTAAAAGCTTTAGGGAGCAACGTGTACATATGTTGGCATTTGTTTCGTTGTAATAATTGGTTGTAATCAACGTTTTATCGGAGGTTGGCCATAATAACGAAAGAGACAATTCAGGAACAAAGCCAATTAAATAGACTGGTATAAAGATAGCAAATAGCAAGGGCAACATTGGAAACGCATCCATGCGGAGAAAACGAGGTTCCTCCTATAGAATGAGAGAGCTTGGGCTGTAATTATTTCACTGGTCTAGTGCAGATTGGGAATTTCACGCACACTATTGGATTACTTTACAATGTGCACGGGTTGCGTCACGATTTCATTGAAATTCATTGTAAAGTTCAAAAGAACAAGCCCCGATTTGAACGCACGACCTTGAGACTGAGATTAAGTCATAGATTAGGACTTTTTTATACTGCCCAGTATTTTTACAAAACAAAGAAATTTTCCGATAAATTTTTTTTTCATTTTTTTAAAGCTAAACGTTATACTTCTTACTATAAAAAAGAAAGTATTTGAAATTATACCTATTCTATTTTGCAATATAAGTTTTATTAAAAAAAAGTCTTGGAATTATTTTCTATTATTCCGTTTTAAAGCGAAGCGTGTAATGAGTTAAAAAAATATCTTGGGATGTAGGTTAGTAGATAAAGGTACCATTAATGTTAAATCGCTTGAACACAAAAAGTTGACTTTGGTGACTTAAGTATTTGTAAATTTAGCCTAGAGTCTAGCTATCGATCGTACCTTTACGTGTACGTACCTTTAAGATAATCTGCTTAAGGATTTGGATTAGTGTTCTCGTCTCGGCACAATAAGTTTCCCGCGTTCTATTGTTACGCTTTTGATCATTGTTGGTTTAGGGCTAGGCGCTCGCTCAACTCTAGATTTGAGCGTTATAACTTTGTTCTCTTTATGTCTCCGATTTTAATGAAAATGCCTGAATTTTTCTACATTTTATTTAGTCCTGCCTAAAGGTAGTTTAGCTATTTTTGACATTTTTGGGTTCCGGAGCCAAAATGGCAAAAACGGAGCCCTTATAGTTTCGCCATGTCTGTCTGTCCGTCCGTCCGTGGCTAAGGCTCAGGGACTATCAATGCTAGAAAGCTGTAATTTTGCACGGATATATATATTATGTAAACTATGCCGAAAAAATGGTACAATAAAAAATTAAAAAAAATTTTTTTAGGGTAGGTACCTATATACCTACCATAGACGTAAAGTGGGGGTGATTTTTTTTTCTTATCCAACCCTATAGTGTGGGGTATCGTTGGATAGGTCTTTTCGATTTCTTGTTTTTATTGCGAAATATTCAACCTTAAAGTGCAAATTTTCATTAAAATCGAGCGTCCTCCCCCTCCCCTCTAAAATTTAAACCGGTGAGTGGAAAAATTAGAAAAAAATCAGGATGGTAGTAAGTATATCAGACTTTAAAGGAAAACTATAACGGCTAAGTTTGCTTGAGAATTATTAGTAGTTTCACTCTTAAATAGCAGCCTAAGGTTTAAAATATACCTAAACTTAGAAGATTCCGTATTAAATACGAAATTCTAAGAAAAATATTACTTAATTTTTACTTAATGGTTACGGAAACCTATTTTGGGCGTGTTTGGCTCTTGGCCGGTTTTTTAGTTAGGTCTGATCCTGTCATGCCCGGTACCTAGATATCTATAAGTTACACGACTGCTTTCGAACTTACGATTTATCTAAAATAGATCACCATTTGAATAGTCATTTCCATTTTAAACTAAAAACATAAGTAGGATCTAGACTAACATTGCCAGGGGTGTAAAAAACAGCAATTTATTTAAGTGCCGGTAGCGCGGTAGCGCTAGAGATAAGATGCATTTAGAACTTTTTATACGTTAACCTGCAGTGCCTTGTAGGTGCTAGTGGATCCATTTTTATAGCAGCACTTGAAAGAGTACCTACACTGAAAGAGACGGGTTTACTTTACGAGATATGCTTTCTCTCCTGCGTGTAATTAGGTTTCAGCACAGAGTTTAGTAGTGTTGCTGCAAAACTTTGTAAAGTAACTCATTGTTTCCCACTTGTTTAAATTACTGCCATTGTGATACTGACACTACGAAAGAACAGGAATTCGATTTACTTGTAAGGCTTGTCGCAAAATATGCTTGCAAAAGTATGAAACAACAGTTTTAGTGTTAGTATGAAACATGCTTCATAAATAACTATGACCACGACAACACTTCCATGTTTTGTTTTGATGAACCAATGTCGACGCAAAATTGTTCGCTGTAAGTATAGCAAAACGTGCTAGAGCTTCAGATTTATGGTAGTAAAATATAAGGTGTATTTATATAGACTAAAAGTATCATGTTGTATGCTTTGTCACAATGATCAGAGATACCGGCCGAGGTCCTAAATAAATAAAGCTTCCACCAATTTATGTGTGCATATAGGCGGTAAATCGCATGTTAAGACTACTTGTCTTACTTTACTGTTCTTATCAAGCAAATGTTTTTCTTATTTAGTTTACAAATTCTATACTTCAGGCTATCAGCATTGGGCCATGCCTTAAATATACCAAAGGTTGTCCGAAATAACGATGTAAGAACTCAGGAGGATACACTGGAATTTGAAGAGTTTGAACCCTAAATAACCCTAATTCATATGTGTGGTATTATTCTTGTCTATTGTATTAGGTATACTAGCCTGTTGTCCGCGACTCCGTCCGCGTAGAACTCGTTTATCGCTATCCCGCGGGAACTATGCAATTAACCGGGATAAAAACTATCCTACGTCCTTTCCCGGCACTCAAATTATCTGTACATAACGAATTCATCTAAATTGGTTCAGCGATTTATACGTGATGAGGAGACAAAAAAATACTCTTTATTAGTACATTACTGTAGAGGCCATGTAAAACGAGTCCAGCAAAGGCTTGTATATCTCAAACATTTCATCCATTGCAATCCATCCGTCCATTCATCCGCGTCCATCCGTCCGTCCATCCATCCGTCCGTCCATCCATCCGTCCGTCCGTCCACGTCCGTCCATCCATCCGTCCGTCCATCCAATCCAATCCATCCAATCCATCCGTCCGTCCATCCGTCCGTCCAATCCATCCGTCCGTCCGTCCATCCATCCGTCCGTCCATCCATCCGTCCGTCCATCCGTCCGTCCATCCGTCCGTCCATCCGTCCGTCCATCCATCCGTCCATCCATCCATCCATCCATCCGTCCATCCATCCATCCATCCGTCCGTCCGTCCACATCCGTCCGTCCATCCATTCGTCCGTCCGCCCATCCGTCCGTCCATCCATCCGTCCGTCCATCCGTCCGTCCATCCATCCGTCCGTCCATCCATCCGTCCGTCCATCCATCCGTCCGTCCGTCCATCCATCCGTCCGTCCGTCCATCCGTCAGTCCATCCGTCCGTCCATCCATCCGTCCATCCATCCATCCATCCATCCGTCCATCCATCCATCCATCCGTCCATCCATCCATCCGTCCGTCCGTCCGTCCGTCCGTCCGTCCGTCCATCCATCCATCCGTCCGTCCGTCCGTCCGTCCATCCATCCATCCATCCATCAGTCCGTCCATCCATCCATCCGTCCGTCCATCCATCCGTCCGTCCATCCATCCGTCCGTCCATCCATCCGTCCGTCCATCCATCCGTCCGTCCATCCATCCATCCATCAGTCCGTCCATCCATCCATCCGTCCGTCCATCCATCCGTCCGTCCATCCATCCGTCCGTCCATCCATCCGTCCGTCCATCCATCCGTCCGTCCATCCATCCATCCATCCATCCATCCATCCATCCATCCATCCATCCATCCATCCATCCATCCATCCATCCATCCATCCATATATCACATCGCATCGCATCGCAGTATCGCAAATGCTTACAGAGTAGTGGTGGTTGGCTGTTCGTAATTTTTCCTTTATCAGTTTAATGTTAATAAGCAAAATTAAAAAGTTAGAGCAGCGGACAATAATGGATTTTCATACATACTTCATGGCCTAGGCCAAGAAGTTATGTAGGGAGGTGGTCGGGAGCCATAAATGAGAAACTTCATGTCTCCATTTCGTGACATTAACGCATACATTTCCGAGCATGTTTTGAGAAAAAGATATTTATTTACTTTTTTAAAATATTTAGGGTTCAAAGTTCAAACGTGTGAAGTTCCTACATTGTTATTTCGGACACTCTATAATGCTACAACAAATCAAGATCATCCGGACTACATAGGTATTAAATTATCCTTACTAATATAGCTAGTAGCTAATAAATGGTAATAACTAGTAAGTATAATTCAAAGCAAGCCTTTAATTGTTAGCCAATTGATTGCCTTTCTTTCACGTTTTGATGGCTGAAGAAAATTTAACTTCAAGTATGTCTCGATCGTTTGAAGGAACAAACCAGATACCTACAGAAAATGTCGAGTCCAACATCAAAAAGCGACGCGACGTTAAAAGGTTTCTTTAATAAAATTTAAAATTGTACCTACTAGAGTTGCGAGCTGTGAAGTGAAAAGTTCAGTCGCCAAAGTACCCGGCTTTCTTTTACTCTTTTCTTTGCCGACACTAGAAAATATAATTGAAAGCAATATGAAACCCCTCCACCTAGTTATTGTCACGGCAATAATTCAGACGCGGCCGGAAGTGCCGGTATAATTCGTAAAAGCAAGCGTAAAGTACGCGTAGCTCTTTTAAAGGAAGGATTATAACGAGTTTTACTGACGGAAGAAAAGTAGTTTCTTACTGTTTCTACATATTATATTAAATACTCCTCCTTACAAAGGCCGCATGTGTATCATACAGTCTGAATAAATCACGTCTATATTTGCAAATTGAATTACCACAACAAAGCGTGTGAAACATGATGTATTCATTCACCGAAAAAAGTAAGTAGGCAATAAATTTTGTACGTGATTCCCGTAAGGTACAGGTTGCCTGGCCGCCCCGGCAGAATGGGGCTCCGCATGCGAGAACACAGGATAAGCTCGTCTCCTATTGTAGCTGGATGGCTGGATATTTATTCCTATTTTCCTCCGAACATTTCATATGAAAAACGCGTGAGAATAAGACGAAATAAGGGCAAAACACTTGTATTCAAAGGGATTCATTTTTCACGGACCGTTAGATCTTAAAAAGCTCTGTGAATTTCAGTGGCAATCATGTGAGCGCCAAATCCTATAGGTACATAGTATCGTAAAGTGGCAGGTTTCTTTCTGAAAAAGCATATGTGGCTTACTATTCTATCGAAATTGAACATTAAATAATTCGTTCAATAGACGAAAGATATTTGGCAGATAATGTATGTATGTATGTAAACACTTTACTGTACATCATCATCATCATCATCCCAGCCTATATACGTCCCACTGCTGGGCACAGGCCTCCTCTTAGAACAAGAGGGCTTGGGCCATAGTTCCCACGCGGGCCCAGTGCGGATTGGGAACTTTGCACGCACCATTGAATCGCTTCGCAGGTTTGTGCAGGTTTCCTCACGATGTTTTCCTTCACCGCAAAGCTCGTGGTAAATTTCAAATGTAATTCCGCACATGAATTTCGAAAAACTCAGAGGTGCGAGCCGGGGTTCGAACCCACGACCCTCTGCTTGAGAGGCGATAGGTCGAACCACTAGGCCACCACGGCTTTACTGTACATAAAACACAAAAATAATATAAAAAAAAAACAACAAAAAAAAGAGTACAGTCGCCATTAGATATTCGGAGCGGCCAACGTGGTCAAAAATATAGATACATGAACTCTAATACCTTAATAATAGAGTGCAGGTGCCGATATTTTAGACCACCTTGGCTGCTCTGAAATATCTGGTGGCGACTGTACAAAGGCAGAGGTAAAGGGAAAGGTACAGAGTATATATAATCAAGTTGAAGTTGCTTAATATTTGATAGCAAAATTCTTAGGTACTCCATATTTAAGAGCATTTTTTAGATCAGTTGATGACAGCAAGCATTGGCATCTATACGTATATAGCATCTAGCGACCTATCGCAAAGTATGGATTTTGAAAAAAACCGCTTAAAAGAAATACCTAGGTTAGGTACTTTTCGTTTTGCATGTCAATATGGCTTGAAGTGTAGAAAAATCGTAAAGTATTTATTTAAAATCGATATTTTACGCTGTTACTATGCTAGCTGAAGTAAAGTTTTCACACAGCGAACAGTATTTAATTATTCTGACCTGATACAGTTAACCTAAATAACTGCGCTTCCGCTTTGCATATATTTTCTTTTTTTATCAAGCGCTGGCTGCATTTTACGTACAGGTCTTTAACCTGGCTACGGGGTTTTTAGAACTCAACGTGGAAATGCCGCAAGTGTTGAGTTATTTGACTAGGTTAAGTTATTATGAATACAGTAAATACATATTCAAATTGTACAGTTTTTTTAGAACTTAGTTAAGTATGTTAATATAATAATATAGAATAATAGACTTGACTAGTGTTTTAAATCCATTTTGACAGACTTCAAAAAAGAAAGAAGAAAGTTATCAATTCGGTAGTATTATTTACGTGTTAAATTTAACAAATCCTACCATAAAATTGTGAGGTACGAGCACAATATCACTCAGGTTTCCACCTACATATAAATAAATTCTTTATTTAGCTATTGCCTCCTTTGCTTACATTTCGGCACGTGTATTGACTTATCCGTTTGTCCGCAAACACGGCAAATAATATTTGGAAGTAATACTTGCCTCATAAATTATCACTTAGAAATTAACGGAGTTGTTCGTAAGCCGCTTCGGTGTAACAGATTTTCCCTCACCTTTCGGCTTGGCTCGTGAAACTGCGATTATTGTGTTCTACTGAAAACAGTCTGATCCTTCCTTATTGCTTTATTCAAATGAAGAACTAGTTAATATGTTTCATTCAGAGAAGCTTGGCATTGAACATTCATTGGTGCCTCATTAAGAATTAAAATGAGCATGAATATTTTATAAGTTGGCTAGTTTTATAAATAGTAAGTACCTATCTCGTAAGTACCTACTGTGCCCTTAGTGTAAGATTTCAGTTACAAAATACGTCCCGATCGCGTTCGCGTTAAAACCTCAATTTGTACGGAAACACGAACATCGCAAACGTTCCGCTGGAGGCGCTGTTCGTGTTTGCATACAAATTGAGATTTTAACGCGAACGCGATCGAGACGTATTTTGTAACCGAAAACTTACACTAAGGGCACTGAAGTGGGTCACACACTGACCGGCGTGCGAGTCGATAGGTAAGGGGCGGCATTTCACAAGTCGCACCGGCCATTACACTTCACTTGTGCTGTTTATTATGTTTACATTGTGCCATTAATCGAGTTTATGTTCCACTCGCTTGTTAGATACTTCCGCGACTAAAATAATACGGTCATTCATCCACCCTTGAACTTTTTCAATATCTAATCATAGTAAGTAATCATTACACTTGATAAGCACTAAGTATATTTTATGATTGTTTGGAATCTAATAAATTTCAGAATATTTCTCTAGTTTTTCATATTTTTACGATCGAACGAGCTATACGAAAGAATGTTATTGCTTGAAATTAATACCACTCATAACAAACAAATGTGCTACAACGCTGTTAAATTATTTGCGTATGATGATACCATAAAGAAATGATGGTTTATAAAACAGCGCACGGGGGAGTAATTTTTACTCTGATTATATGTAGGTATTAATAAGGGCATTATATACAATGCCAGCCAGCGGCCGGCGAGTGCCAGAATAAAATTCTACAAATAAGATAAACTACTTTACAGATTTTGAGAGATACTTATAGATTCATTATTTTTTACGTAAAAATAAAAAAATAGTAATGAGACATGTTTATTTTTATCACTTTGCCCAATAGGGGATAGACTTATGTATAATGCCCGGGCAATGTAATAAATTGCATAGATTTTATCAAATTGCTATCTCATATTGGTTATTTTTCATAATGCCCGGGCAATAACCGATAACCGAAAAAATAACCGATTTATCACTTGAATGGTCCACAACATATACATTATAATAGTAAATACATTGGTATAACTTGTTAAAATAATGTTGGAAAAATGTATTATGGTTGTAATGTAAATATATCAAATTAATAAGGAAAACTATTACGGCTAAGTATGCTTGAACATTATAAGTTGGTAGTTTAAGAGTAAGTAGGTACAATAGCAGCCTAACTTGTAAAATGTACCTAAATACTTGGAAAATTCCGTACAAAATCCTTAGAAAAATATTACAAGATTGATAATGTCTACGGAACGATCCCTGTCCTGAGCATGTCGGACACGCTATTGGCCGGGTTTATTTTTGAGTTTTAGTACTTGTACATTTCGAGTGATAAAACGACGGCGCTGCACGGTACTAGCTTCTTAGTAAAACAAAAATCGTTAGGTACCGTTTCATTTTCACTAAGTGCGTATGTATTTCAACAAAATGTAAATTGTACATGAAGTCTATTAAATTAAAGCATATTAAAAAGCGCGGTGACCCCACGTTGAAGCCAAAAAAATATTTAATGCCTACCGTTAGATAATCCACCAAAGAGGAGCAGGTCGGTCAACGTACGATTTAGGTATTCCTGGCGGATATCGCTCTACCAGCCAGTACGTAATAGAGACTTAATTATGTCATCACAGTGTTGCCAGCATACATTGACTCTCGGTTACCCGACCACCGGCAAGATATTAAAAGAAGAGGTAATGATTATAACAGCCCATGTCTTAAACACGGTTGTGATGAGGATAATTGCTATAACCTCCTAAGGCCCAGCGAAAAATTCGGCATGTAGTCACTACAGCCCGTAGCCAGTAGTAAATACTCATTCAGACCCAAGTACTTAGAAGACTATTTTATGTAATTGTACTTATACGCCATTTCCGATTAGTGTGAAATTGGAAACCAAAATGGCGGGTTTTCTATTAAGTCCTACTGGTAGGACCGTGGTACGCTATGACTACACAACTGTTGAAGGAGCTGGGTCTGAATATCGAACTATGAGTAGGACCTTGGAGGATAAATACCTACACAGTGACTTTTGCAGATACGTCGGTTGGATTTAGTATAATTTTATTCATTTAGTTTCGATTTTCAAGTGAACCCTACATTTGCGACCTACTAAATTAAAATTAAATCATTTACCTACACTGTCAAGGCAGGGTTTATCAGGGTTCAAAACATTGAGATACATGGTCTAATTACAATCACAAATACGTAATATACATACATAATACATATTCTGTATTTAAAAATACATAATATTTTCCAATCAACAAAGTATAGGTATACTTCCTTTTTTTCGGACCGTATAATATAAATCTAGCGGAAGCTAGATTCTATAAACGCCTTTCCACACAATTTGAGAATAAGAGTCTACTTTTTAAACTATGGAGTATAAACAAGAATGAGAACAGTGGGATCTATTTTCAAAGATCAAACGTTAAGACTTTACTTACGGTCCGTCCTTTGATATCGAGCGCCTGAAGTAATGTCGGGACAAAGGCGAAAATCATTTATTAAAACAACACAAAAAGCGGCCACCACTTACGAGATAATTGCACTGACAAATCTATTGACAACATTATTGATAAACACACACACACACAAACATCACGCCTGTATTCCCAAATCGGGTAGGCGAGCACACGAAACGCTACCGCTTCGGAATCACTAAACGAAACGAATCGAAACTAAAATGAAATGGTTAATAATATGGAAATGAGTTTACAATTTACAAAGTAAACTCTGAAAGCCCATAAGTAAACTAACCGTAGCGTTCAATTTAAATTATAAACATAGATACCTAGAGCTTAGAGCAAAGGTACCACCATTACCTAAGTAAATAATAATTTCACCAATCAACATGGCCAGGGTCACCCCGTATTCGTCTGAAAAAGTTCCTTTCTTACAATTCTGCAAATTATTTCCAAGTTTACTACAGAAATGTTTTCGACGTTATATTATAAGACTAGGTATTATTGAAGTCAAATTTGTTGGAATCATAACCTTGACTTGACTATTTGCTTCGGTCACCCACCATCTACCAACTCGAGGTAAAGTTATTAATATTTCTTTGCATGGAGTTTGTTTGAAATAACTTTAATGCCTACGGTACGATGTAACAGCGATGTGACCTTACAAAATATATTAAATCTTTGCTTAACTTTGTCTGAGCTTGCTTAAAGGGGAGAAGAATTATGTAGAATCCGGTCTTTTCAAAACTCCTTTCAGAAATTCACCACTGAAAGTATTACTTTGGCGACTCTGCCGGGAAACTCTGAGGCGCGGAAGTGCACTAGATATATTAAATATAAAGGGTATTTGATACACAGTTCCCTCTCGTTGTCCCGGATCTGTTTGCTTATCGAAATTTTACAAAGACCCCTGTTGTTCCACACCGATTGTTTTAGCGGCTCGGAAATTTGAGCCTCTACCGAAGGAAATTAAATTAAATTCCAGTAAGCCGCGCCGATCTGTTTATCAAGTTTCAGTCACTAAAGCGAAGCGTGGATCTGGATCTGTGACGTATATAGAACCCGCTTCAATGAAGATAAGCCCAAACGAAAAGAAGTGTTGGTTAAACGGCAAACAAATTTTGATTGGTTATGACTATGAATTAAATAAAAAGCTTTATCGAAAAACGGTTTAGTTCAAACGGCTCTTGCACTGAGGGTTCCGTATGCATGTAAATTGGCAATGAAATAGTTGTGACAGACGACAGACGAACAGTCACAAGTCGCTATAGGATTTAGTTTTATCTATGATGATAGACCGAGAATATAACTATAGATAATATACATACACGGACAATAATTGAGTTTGACGACACCATTTTGAAATACTTCGTTCGTATTCTCAATACTCTCAATCTGTTGAAGTATTTATCTTTATTTTGCTTAGATTATTTATTTTGTATCTGTGATTGACGTATTAGCAATGTCAATTCTCTCTTCCTCTTCTGGTGCAAGATGGCTCTTGACTTGACTGCAATTGGCATTGGTCTCAAAAAAATAATGTTTATTTTTATTTTATTGTTTTATTAAATAGGCGAATTTAATTTAAGACACTATTTGAAGGATTTCGGTTTTAGTTGGGTTTTTTTTTTATCCTATTTATAGGTTACCGGAATTATAGCTAACCATAGTTACCATGGGGTTAAAAACTGCGTTTATCTTTGCCCGTCACAATTATTTTAAAAAACGTAGTGTCTTCTGTCACCTGGCAGTATTATGATTACATGAAATGATGAAAGTCAAACAAAGGTCATACGTTATTTTGCAAATATACACACGATCATTGAGTATTTTTCAACTAAAATTTTATAAAACGATTTAATAAACCTATTCCTCGAAATGGTTTTGGAATTATTAGACCATATTGTAAAAAAGTGACCAATGCCAATTGTGCGATGCGTTTATTAAATAAATGATTAGAGCACAGAAACATTTATTATTAAAGTCCGTGAAGTTCTCATACAACAATCAACGGGGATATAAAAATAAATAATTTCAATGAACACCTGATAATTCCATTTTACTGCTTTGTCAATTATTCACTGTTTCTTCCACTTCAATTATTGGAAAGGATTAGTCCCTCAGGAAACTTGGATGAAAGTAACTCGCAAATACCTGCACCTGGTAAGCATCCGTTCGAATAAACATTGATTAAATATTCCCACAGGCTTTGCATAAAAATGCTAGCTGATGTCCTGGATTTTGCGTACAATTGGCATTGTTCATATTTTACCAATGTACCCTGACTCGAAAACCATTTGGAGGGATAGGGTTCTTAAACAATTTTGTCCTATTCTGATCCAAGAATACTTAAGGGTTACGAATATACATATAGGCAAAAATATGTTTGACCTTAGTTTGGCCTTCGTATTTTCATTAAGGGATCAATCTCTTTACCTTAAAAGTAAATCCATAAGTATCTAGGTTTATCTATGGTGTCTGTCACCCAGGGCCCGTATTACGAAGTGCGAAATTCGAACTTCGTTTCTTGCCGTCCCGCTGACGCTTTCATTATTTAATACGAGAGTGAGAAGGATGGAACGACACGAATTTCGACAGGCGCCGGCAGACATTGATGTCAGTCAGTTGTCACATACATGTTTGACATTAGCCAAAGAGTAGGTATTGACATGAAAAAAAAACAGAATTTACTCTAGCAGGTTTCTGCCTAATGAGTACTTAATCAAAACATAATATTATATAAATGTAAGAGATAAGTCATTAATGATATGAACCTGAAGAGATTAAGTCCCTACTCACACCTATTACAACTACTGACGTAGAAAGATCGTTCAGTTCGTTGAAATGGATGTTTACAAAAAGACGCCGTAGCTTAACTGTTCCAAATATAAAAAAAAATATTAATAGATTATTCTGAAAATCGTGTTAACTGCTAAATTTATCTCAGGTAATTTTTAATGTTATTTTTATTATTATGTCATGAGGATTGATAGTAAGGCTAAAGTGTTTAGTTTTTATTTGTGTAGTCCTCCCTTATTTTCTGTGACAATCAATGATTTTATTATTATTATTGAAAAACCCCCTACATGAGTTGAAATAAAATTGTATCTTAGTTTGTATACAATTCGCAGAGAGGTAGTTATTCAATAGGCATAATATGATTCGTTTCAGACTAACCTCTTCTCTTTTAAAATATGGCTTTTCGGTCCTAATTAATAGGACAATTTCGCCAGTGTCAAGGTAAACTCTCTTTGAGAGGGACGTTGTACGGTAATTGTAGTTTTTTGCAACTTGATAGTAAAATTCCAGAAACCACGTGGAGACCACTTGCGCATTAAAAAATGTTAGACACGAGAGCAATATAGAATTTTGGGATCACTGTTCACTGTTAAGGTTAATCGCCGCATAAAACACTACCAAAATTATACTTCAACTAGCCAAAGAAACAGAAATAGCAAAATTAGATATTGTCTACATCCGCCATCTTCGAATGCTACAAATCGAATCCAGACTTCCTACATAGGTACTTATACTCTTTGATCCAGACGAACCTCGCAAAACAATATCCGATTGAATGTGTGTGACACAGACAGTTAGCATCTATTGACATTGACAACTAGCTCTTTTTTTATTTAACATTATTAACCGACTTCAAAAAAAGGAGGAGGTTCTATGTTCCAATGTTTGTATTTTTTTTATGTATGTTCACCGATTAGTCAGTCAATTATGGACCGATTTTCAAAATTATTTTTTTATTCGAAAGGATACTCTACTGAGGTGGTCTCATTTGTTGTTTTAGGGTTGTCTGCAAAAGTAACCAAATATCCGTCATATTTAATAGGTGCTTGCGCAGTACTTAATGCACTAAAGAATAAAATCATTTCGTGTCAACAACATAAGTAGGGGGGTTATTGTATGGAGTGACGCGGACAACTGGCAGTGGTTACACAGGGCGCCCCAAGAAAAAAAAATTGCTTGCCACAGCACTTGTGATAAATTGAGTTTCATACTATAACTTAGTCATTTACTTAAGTTTTGGCGACCTAAATACAGGACGAAGCCATGAATAGCGATGTTTCTATTATTTCTCGCCAGATGAAGGTAAACACGGATAGGCATTGTGTTTCTATGGCTCGGGAGATGAAAGGCACCTCTGAAATACTTGACACCTATTTATACATTTCTGTTTGTTCTTCGCAAAAGGCTTCTTTATTTTCCTGGAGAAAGCGAATCGAAAAATATGTACTTAAATTCTATTGCGTTTTTATTTCGGTCACGCTCTACAAATTTGGTTTATTATCAGCGCCTCAAGTTAGCGTTGAATGAAAATTGATTTAAATTAGCTTTTCATCATCGTTACTGACGGAGACAAGAAAGATTGAAAAAGTTTATGTATGAATTCTGAAAAAAAATAGAAATAATATTTTTACCCGTCTTAAAAGAGGTCCGTACGCGACACAAACGGTTTACTTGGAAAAATAAAACTGAATATCTAATTAATAAATTAATGAATTATTAATAAATGTATTTTCTTTCTTTCTTTCTTTAATCCTATCCTATTGTTAATGTTTACTAGGGAAGTAACGCGGTAAAGTAATCGACGAACTTTACCTTTATAATGTTTGTTACTTGAAACACAATTTTGTTGCTTAAATATTGTAGCTCCTTGTTCTCTATTACAGCGTTTAATATTACTTATTTTATTATACAGCAGAAAACAATAGACCTACTCCCCTGAGCCGGCACTTCAGCCGTATCGTATCATTAGGTACTAAGGGTTTAATTTTCCGTTGACAGCTTAGGCCGTAACCTTAGACATTGCGGGGACAGTTCTGGGCTCAAGATAGCCACTCTCTATAGAAATTAAACCGCTTTGAATGGGAAACATGACGCTCTACAATTTCTATTCAAAATGGTAGATCTCTCCCCTGTTATCGGATGACACAGGTAGGCGAGGCGCCGCGGAGCCTGGCACTCGAACCGCACACTGGAAACTTCCGTTTGATTTATTTTTAAATTGCTTTAGTAGGTACCTAATCATCCTTTAATTTTTAAATTTGCGTCATCTTGAAATGAAAATATTACTTACATTATATAACCAGTACTTTCCTTTGCAAATAAGAAACAATTTAACGAATGATATTGTTTGTATAGCTTAGCTTCCTACGTGTACATTTTCAATTATTTATGTGTAAGTAATTTCAGGTTACCAGCCTACGATGATACCCTACAACTACATACTTACTTAGCTAACTTATTTTCTCGCTAATACCTACAGCCGACGCAAATTCGTTTAAGAACAAACAGGGTCTCAAGGTAAGTGAACCAATTAACTTTTTATTAGATTTGTTATCAAAATATATTTTAGGGTTCCTATTTAGCCTGGCAAGGCAACAGTAACTGAGTTTAATAAATTGTTTTCATTTCAAAGAGGGTCCTGAAAGTTTTTGTTTCGTTTAACTTGTTTCATTCGTCAGACTAATGTGAAAGTATTATAAATGTTACACAAGGGGATACGCTTCAAATTATTGGGCATATTTTGTGTACGTGTGTTGAATTTAATTCACCCTACGTGTCTGGCTAGGCTGTAAAATACTCGTAAAATTTAAGGCATGACAAAAATGACAATAATAATGCTTCAAACAGTAACGGCTTGTGTAAACATGATCTTAGCCAATCTCTACGAGTAAGGGATAAAGTTAAAGCTGTCAGTTGTTATGCTCTACGTCTATGCGTACCAGCAATATTCAGAAAAACTTAAGGTTAAGAGTCTATTGTATAGGCGCATCTGCATTTATTGGCAATCTGGGTGGTTATTGTGATCCGAGAAGAATGTATTGGAAAGTAATGTGAATCCATTTATAAACCCGATTTTATGAGCTATAAAACCTGAATTTGAAAAATTGAAGAATGAGGCTCGTAAGTAGGGGAATGAAATACGTAGCTGCGGAGAACAAAACTAAGAGAAACATACACAAAGAATATTTGAAAAATGGGAAAAGAGATAAAATCGATTTTATCGGGAACAAAGAACTTACTGTAACATTTTCATCATCTGTATACGAGAAGGGATTAAGTATATCTTTAAAAGAATAATTCTTGTATGTAGGTACATTTGTTTATATTTACATGGGGGATCTCGAAAACGACTCTAACGTTTTCGGCGAAATATACTTAGTGAGGAGTATCCAATCATTTGGAAACAAACGTTTCAATAAAATATTCATTTAACAAACAACGTTTCGCAAACATTTGCTTCACAAATTAATCGTTTTATAACTCAACATTTCACAAATTGAGCATTTCACAAACTCTCTATGTGACAAACCATCATAATAATGAATCATTATTTGGCAAACTATTAATTTATTATTTTCGTCATTTGGCAAAACCACGTTTGTCAAATCAACGTTTGGCAAAAAATGTTTTCAAAATGCAGCATTTGGTAAACACTTTATTAAGGCTAGCGTCGTGGGATGGGAACCCTGCCACAGGCAGATCTTTTAATTTATATAATTTTATTTTTTATAGTTAGTTAAGATATCTTAGGTTAGTTCGTTGCTTAGTACCCATAACACAAGCTTTGCTAAGCTTACTTTGGGACTAGGTCAATTGGTGTGAATTGTCCCGTGATATTAATTTATTTATTAAGAAAAATAAGAGGTGGCTGTAGCTCAGGTTAACTTGGTTAAGAATTAGGTTAGGTTAGAATTGAGATCCTAAGAAAAAATAACTTCTGTAGTAAAGTTGGTTAGGTTAGGTTAGGACTGCGACTGAGAAAAAGCGACCCATAGAAAAACTAACTAAACTACTGTCAGTACCTATCTAGTTGGTTAGGTTAGAACTGCGACCTTAACGCATTCACTGCCACCTGACTTCCACAGGTGCCACCGCCGCACATTTTTATATTGATGTTTTGTAAAATAACTAGTTTTAAAAATGAGTGTTTTTGGGTATTGGACATTTTTTAAATGATGATTTATCGTAGTGTTTGTAAAGTGACAAGTTTGTTAAAAGTATATTTATCAAATGATCATTTGTGATATGGAGCAGTTTGTGGTATGAATTAGTGGTTGTAAAACGAATAGTTTGCGAAACGTTATTTGTGAAATGATCATTTATTAAACGTGGTCTGTTAAATTATAGTAACTTAGGTAAACCTATGTGAGGGCTTTCGGGGACGAACAATCGATCTGTAGCTGTACTTTCGATGACTCTGTCATCAGCGTGGTAGTTTAGCGGTATAGCGGACTTGCAAACTGGAGGTCTAAGGTTCAAGTTTCGGTTGAACACTACTTTTCATTTATAAATTGACTAGCTTTTGCCCGCGGCTTCTTCCGCGTGGAATTCGGTTATCATGCGCTGTTCCCTCGGGAAACTGCATTTTTCGAGATAAAAAGTAGCCTATGCCAGTCTCTGGCCCATAAACTATATCTATGCCAAAAATCACGTCGATCCGTCGCTCTGTTTCGACGTGAAAGACGAACAAACATACAAACACACTCGCATTTATAATTTTAGTATGGATTTAGTTAACTTTTAAAGCTTATTTAAATACGTATCTAACACAAAAAATACCTCCGAGCATACTCGTACTTCGCTTGGTAGTACAGGTACTTTCTCCTTAATTGATAATTTCTGTCCCCTCACGGTTGAGATCAAACAGCCTCGACTCTGACAGTCTAAGTAGCCTATATGTAGGTGCTTACCTGTCAATTGATAGCCGAGGTAACGCAATTTGTGCATCAGGACAGGCAATCGACGTACCTGACGGCACACAATATAAACAAATTGCTCGGAAAATGTAATACCCGAGCACAGTCTAGATATCTAATAAGGATTGATGTTCTCAAAGCTAACGGGCTATACCTACTCGTTGATAAGTTTGTAGTTACTTTGACTTTGGGTATACATTGGGTACAATGGCACGCTTTGAATGATATGTAAAAGCAAGCATACCCAATTTTCGTAGATAGAAATATAGTTTATTCAATTTGCATACGATTCCAATTAGTTGAGAAGACTGTCTGTATGCATCCCTGTAGTATTCAAACTCACTTTACTATCGTATTAGAATCGAATATAGCTTTAAGACATCCACCAACGAAATGGACGGAGGTTATAGCCGCGGATTCACGGTGGATGCAGGCCGCTTCCAACCCAAGCAACTGGAGGCATATGACGGAGTCTATGTCCAACAGTAGACGTCCTACGGCATATACGATGATGATGATAGGTGAAGACTTTCTGTATGCGTCCCTATAGAATTCAAACTCACTTACTAACGTGTTAGAGCTGAGAACAGCTTTAAAAAAGATTAACGGCCACTTAGAATACAGGATTTTTTATATAACTGCTTCTGGTGCTTTCTTTTGTACATAACATAACGTATTCACAACGCCCTGCATGCTAATTTTATTACTTTGTGCTTTTACATTCGCGTCAGCGAAACTGCTGATTACAGACTACTTAACTGGATTTGCATTTCAGTTTCATTAAATTAGCAAAGTTTTGCTGCAGTGTTAGCTTTTCTGCGTAAAAAGTTCCTTGATACCGGCTTAATAGCTATTACCTATTTTAAGCTGCGTATTTAAATCCTCCTCGGCGTAGGTAATACGGTACTTGACTAGGTACTCCTAAATTGCCATTATTATAAAAATATAGATAAGCAACTAACGTTTAGTGAAGAAAAATAATAATTCAGTTGAAAATAGAATAAACCTACAGTGTTTTTTTTTTTTAAATCAATGTATGTGTCTCTTTTTAAAACGCTTTTCTCTATGGAGTTCAAATGGCGCCATCTCATGTGCATATGTACCTAGGTCTTTCTCTGTTTTAACTTGAATTCCAATCTTATATTAGGTACACTGTTTTAAGTAAAGGTAGCATGAACAATGATTTTCTTTTTGATGAACACGCTGACATGCTGTGATTTATAAAACAAATAAATAATAATTAAGTACGTATAAAATAAAATAAATTTAAATAATTAGTGCAATTTCCCAGGAGTACGTACATATTTTCGTAAATGAAATATGCTTGATTTTTTAAATAGGGGTCGCTAAGATTATTAATAAAATTTTGAAACATTGCTCGTGTATGAACAGAACACCTCCACTGAATAATACTGAATAGCCGGTCAATTTCTAGTCTTTACTTGTTATTTTTGGTTTGGTTACTAGAGGTATTTCTTTGAAAATTGAGCGAATGAAACCCGTAATATATGAAGACCTCGTAAGTCAGTAATTTCCCCAGATGTTTTACACTTCACGCCGGAACTACAATGCAAATACTGCTGTTTGGCAGCAGGATTAGCGAGTAAAATGGTGGTACCGATCCGGGCGAGCCATATAGTCCTTCCAGATTTTTGGCTAGAACGAAATGAAAAAAACAAAAGCAATCACCAAATAAACACGAAAGATACGTAGATTAACTCGATGCAGCAATGAACGCCTCACATGTTCGATACTTATTAACTGTAATACTACCAATCCAATTACTCCTTAACGAGTTCCCCAGAGAAAACTAAAACAGACCATTAATAGAACTCTCTCGCAACTTGAACGTCCCTAGACGCTAGAACCTTTGTAAGGGAAGTATCATCTTACTTACTGGCATTGTGAAGCGGCAGGATGCGTCCTGATTGTCCTAGTCCCGTCGCGCGGAACATCTCTAGCTTTATAAGAGTATCCCGGCTGAAGGAACATCAGTGTACCAGTGCCACCTACAACGCTATAGACCTTCGCTAAGTTTCAACTGTTTAGTGCGTGTTCTATTTTAATTGGTTTTTTAAAAAAGATGAGTTATTTTATTACCTGTAATGTGTTATGAACGTAAGCCTCTGCCGTCACTGTATTTTTTACCTAAAGGAATAAAAAATCGTCAGACCGATATCACTGCGGTAGAAAGCGGAAATCTAATATCGGATTACTTATACGCGGCAGTGCGGCATCCGCCACCTTTTCCCATCAAATATTTCTGATAACTTATAGATTAAAATACCACGCATAGGACTTATCACGCTAACACACACGAGTAATATTTACTTTACTAGTATTTGAGTAGTCTACTCGTGACCACGGCCACTGTAATGTTGCCGAAACGTCGAGGTAAATATTACCTACTCGTGTGTTTTAGCGTGATAAGTCCTGTGCGTGGTATTTTGACTATGAGTCAAAATCACGAAAGTTTAAAACGTATAGGTTTCTTCCAATAGCAGATACAAAATGTATTCTTATTCTTACCTCGATTCTAAATTCCAAGCGGCGACAACACTAACCGAACTCACAAGTAACATTGAGTAAAAGCAGATGGGTTGGGTACCTCTAATCACGACATCTTTTTATCCTATTGTTCGTTGTAAACTATTTACAATGTACACAACAAGCCTCAATACTAATTACGGCCGCTGTAAACCTTAACGGAACGTATTGGAGTGCTATTTTGCGATAAAGCCGTCCTTTGTGGCGTACTGTATCTATTAAGAGTGTTTAACTAGAAGGCCGAGTACGCGGAACCCACAGTACAAACTCGGAATAAGACAACTTTAATCAATTTATGATTCCTTTACGAAGCCATAGCGATGGGAAAATGATCTATAAAATATTCAATAACTTGGTCCATCCATAACATATACATAGAATTAATTATGCACAGAAGCTACAGCTAAGGTATCTTTATTCCCATAAAAATACTAATTAAAACGTTTGAAGTTTAGGCAGGCATCAAGTAAATAAATCGGTAACAAACTTTGCCATCCAAATTTTTTTTTTGGGGTGTCTGAGGTTTTCAGTTATTTAATTAACACCTAATATCCACAAAATGTAATAAACAATACAATAATAATTTATTAAAAACAGTTATACAATAAAATAAAATAAAAAATGTATTTATTAATTACATATCATTCTATAAAAGGATTCTTCGATTTTTATACGCCTTTAAAGAAAAGTAAAGGTTGCTATTAATAATAATGCGATCCAATATGGTCTTTTTCATTGAAAAGGTATCTAACAATGATTTATACAGTAGCCACATGTCTGGAAATAGGTAAGTATATATATTTTAATTATTAGCTACCGTTTTTGTCTAAATATAGTAAAAGGTATCTACCCAATTCACTTGTAATAATATGCTTACGTATTGGGATTCGCATAAACGGGTTTTCGCCGGAACTCTTCTGGTTATAAATATCTAGCCTTTTGTTTTTTTGGTTTGTTAAGCGAATATTTATAACACATTTTAATCCTCTTTAGGGAACCAGGAAATTAAATACCCTAACTAATTGCTTTTAAATTGAATTTCGACGTTCGGCAGATAGGTCACTAGTTAATCACTCACTGGGAAAAGGTTAAAAACGAGCTCTTTTAACTCGTGAACAGTTTCAAAAGGTACAGTGTAATTTGTTTGTAAGTTGTAAACTTACAAAAGTGCTATTAGAGACGCAATCAATAATTTTCCCCTACCGTTTCTGTTAGTACTTAGTACAACGAGTTAGTAATTAGTTTTCATTTCGTCGTGACAAATTTTAATTACTGTGTAAGTAATTGTTTGAAACCCTTTATTTGTGGTCATATTTATAACGTTTGTTTGAATTTTGCCTCGGCTTTTTGAATTAATTAGTCCTGTAGCGGTAAAGCCGGTAATCTATAGTCCAGTTTAACATAACGCTTTGAGTTCCATACGTACTTATGTGGTGGTGCAATTATGAAATTTACGTATGGAACCTGTTCGGGAGAGCGGCGGGGAGCGGGCAGCGGTCGGATCGATACACCGGACAGGTACTCCACGTAAATAATGAAAGCGTTCAGCGATTCAGGCGGCCCCGTCAAATGTCAATAGCGATTGTACTGTAGGTATGTAACCCACCGCCCTGTACCCTTAGTGTAAGTTTTCGGTTACAAAATACGTCTCGATCGCGTTCGCGTTAAAATCTCAATTTGCATGGAAACACGAACATCGCAAACGTTCCGCTAGAGGCGCTGTTCGTGTTTGCATACAAATTGTGGTTTTAACGCGAACGCGATCGAGACGTATTTTGTAACCGAAAATTTACACTAAGGGCACTGTTCATACCATTATAATACACGTATTTACCGGAAGACGAAGCGTTGGCAGGCCTCCCACCAGGTGGACTGACTACATCGTGAGAGTGGCGGGAAACCGGTGGATGCAAGTGGCGAGTTGTCGTTCATTGTGGCGTTCTAAGGGGGAGGCCTTTGTCCAGCAGTCGACGTCTTCCGGCTGATGATGAATACACCTATTTATTTACTCTGTGCCTGGCCACACACTGATTTTTTCTTCCTTTTTATTTCCAGATGCTGCGAACGTCGAGATGGGATTAGGAGCAGTGATTGCGGAGATTTCCTTGATAGAATTGCAACGGCTGTGGGTTACTAAGCAATCCTTAGTAATAAGATTTGTTATAACGTACTTAGTTAACAATGGGTACTTATCGTATTATATAATTTAGATACATAAACGTATCTACTTTTTCATGCTATACCTAAGTATCTTTATCTGAACGAAATAATGCCGCAGAATGTTACATATGATTCGTGTTATAAATATGTACCTATATAGTAATAATAGCTGTCAATTAACTAAGTTTTTTGCGTTACGGAATTTGAAATTAATTAAATTATTACTTTAATATTAACGGACAACTCCGCTGGGTACGACCGTTAGGTACCTACTCGTAAATAATGTAGATATGTATTTGTCAAATATATTCATCCACATCATCAAGCCAGAAGCATCAGTGCAAGGTCCGCCCGGATCGCTACCACCATCTTGCTCGCTAATCCTGCCGTGAAGCAGCAGCGCTTGCACTGTTGTGTTTCGGCGTGGAGAGTAAGACAGCCGGTGAAATTACTGTGGGTTAGATAGAATCCAGGCTGTATTCAAGGAATTTGGACTATAAATATGTAAGTGGATAGTTACAACTATTACATAAATTACCGCCCACTGACTCGTATTTGTGACTAGGGCCTCCCATTCACCCTTCAATTATCAACCTTAACTAAGAGTCATTCACTATAAATGAACTTTATTATACCGATCAGAAGTAACTTCGTCGAACAGAAAACTTAGTACTTTGATTGGGTGCTTTGAAAACTTTGTTTGCTCAAAATAGAAACCTGGGTCGTTCTAGAATAATATTTTCTCTTCGCAGGCCGGGCTCAATTCAAGTTTGCCGAGAATTCAAGATTCTACCTATTCGAGATGAGATGGCGAAATGCGGCATAACCATGATTTGACAACTGTATTCGAGTGCGTGGGTAGAGTGTTCCTTCTCTAGCACCATTCGAATTCAGTGCTCGAATTTGGTTCCTCTTCAGAATCTTCAATGAGTTCGCGTAATAAAAACTTAATGACTAGGTACACTGAGGTACACTACAATAATAATACTTAATATGAAGCCAATATCGCACCAGCTTGTCATCGATACTGTATCTATCTATGGTTTATGTCAATTCAATTTATGAAAAGTGTAAACAAAGACGCCATTTACGCGACCATAGACATTTAGTGATGTGAAAACCTAGAACCTGTCTACGAACAAATAATAAGTCAGGAATTGTAACTTTCTGCGTTATAAAAATGGAAACTGTGTCCTAAGTGTGTCCTGCGCTATGGTGCGCATGCGTGTCATTTAATTTTGACTGACATTTATTTTGCAAGTTTAGTGAGCTCACGTCAAATTTTCGCATTTTTGATTGTGAACAGGTCTAAATTATCATGCCAACGTGTGTTATGAAGTGGTGCAGAAACAATGCAAAATTAAAATGTCCAGGGATCACTGTCCCCTAGTAAGTACCTAGTCGTAAAATTAGATTTATATTCAAATATGTTCAAATATACATTATCAGTTGGAGATGGTCAGTATCAAGTCTATGGTCTATGGCTCACATAATGTAAATAACAGTTTCCTCACCCCTCTTGATACTTTCTTCTTTCCTGTATCGCCCAAACAATAGGTACAAGTAGTCTGTATATTTCTCACGATTTTAGTGTGAATAATATATGTTACAATAGTTTAATGTCAACTGCACATCACCTTTTACGAAAGATTGCTTTTTGATAATTATGTCTGTGTCTAACGGTAGTTTTAATTCAAATATATAAGCTTTAAATACCTGCCACAATTTTTAAGAGCTTTGGTTCAAAAGAGACGACAATACCTACGATTGTGTCTACAAGTGTGGTTATACGCCTTTGTCATGTTAAACAAAACTTAACATGGTAAACGTAAATAAAAATGAAGCGAAAATAAAACCTTTTATCCATTCCCCTTTTCAAGACAAGTTAGCTGACAACTTGGATCAGCAATTGTAATCAGGTCTTTTGCTAACCGAACCGAGTACACAATAGTTCGAGGGTTGGACGAACAGCTGCAAGAACCAGTTCTACTTATAAACAGCTTATTCGAGCGAGCGAATAGGGGTTGCTAGGCAGGTAATTGATTTTCTATAGTTCGTCGGGCCAAATAAAAGACCCTGAGATTGGTTACTGTGCGAATAGGTAAGTATTAATTGCTTGCACAGCGACAAAAACAGAAGGCGTAGAAGTGACTGAGGTAAATAGGTATCTAGTTACTTGGTATTTTTATGTTTGCTTAACTTTATTTAAAGTTTAGTAAAATTTGGGCGTAAATGGAACAGGAAGACGAAGCGTTGGCAGGCCTCCCACCAGGTGGACTGACGACATCGTGAGAGTTGCGGGAAACCGGTGGTAAGCTAAGCGGGAGGCCTTTGTTCAACAGTAGACGTCTTCCGGCTGATGGATGATGATGATGGGCGTAAGTTCTTGATATGCCAACATTTTCTTTTATTTATTTAATTAGTCCTTCTTCTTTTCTCTTTTTTAACCGACTTCTAAAAAGGAGGAGGTTCTATGTTCCAATGTTTGTATGTTTTTTATGTATGTTCACCGATTACTCAGTCAAATTGTGAACCGATTTTCAAAATTCTTTTTTTTATTCGAAAGAGTACTCTTCTGAGGTGGTCCCATTGTCACCAAATCAATATCTGATGATGGGATCCTAGGGAAATCGAGGGCAAACCTCAAAATTTATCGGCACACCTACGGCGATTTTGGCATTTTTAGCATTAAGATAATCATTTACATTCAGAAAGTATCATTTGGTAAACTGGACCTGATGAAGAAGTCCGTAGATGGCCAATGGAACTCGTCCGTCAAAGCTAAGTAATGCTCGCGCGTCTATGAACGATCATGATTAATAAACCTAGATAAGCGACTAAGGAGAAGCTTTAAGTTAATGACTCTTTCGAACTGATATGATGCTGAAGCCGGAAGGTAGGCAACGGAGCTCTGTTATAAAACAACGTAACTAAGCCGTGTTTGGGCTTAATGGAATCGTTGTGAGATGTACTTTGCCTACAAATCACTAAAAATGGAGAAATAAAGAAAATGTTTAACAAAAAAGTAAAACCGACTCCAAAAAACAATAGTCTACCACACCTAAATACTATTTGTTTCAATCCCTCCTGCTGGGTCATACTGAGTCACCGACTTCGAGCTAGTACCTAGCTTAGGTATCTACCTAGAAAAATATGTTCAAGGGTTTTGTAGTCCGTTCCATTTTTGTTATTTTTTTATTTTTTTTGGAGTCGGTTTTACTTTTTCTAAGTCGCTGCGATCTTGACGTGGTCGTGGTCATCGGTTTACTTCGGTCGGACGACTATGTTGGGAAAATAATGTGGTTACCCCTTGCTTGCCTTCTACTCCGCAGTGGTGGAGCCCGGAGTTCGTAATATAGAACGCTGCAATAGAGAACGCTGCTGCCTACTCTCACATTAAATCCCTTAGTCGCCTTTTACGACACCCACGGGAGGCGATGGGTCCTTCCTATTCTAAAATCGTGACGAACTGTTATGCCCCCAGCTTCTTTTACGTACGTCGAAGTAATTATCATGACTCCGATTTGCAAAGAAATTCTGGTAGGTACCTAAGGAGGATGAACGGTCTATCGACTGGTCGAAAATTGTTTAATATAACTTTTTTTTGTAAAAAAATATTTAGACGTTTTTTTTTCAAAATCGGTTCAGCCATTTTTGAGATATTTAAATTTGAAGTGACAATGTCGGGGGTTTTCTAAGTTTTGTTGGTTAGGTTAGGTTATAGACCAAAAGTGCTTTAGAATAAAAAATGTGTATGCATAAAAATCTTTATGCAAAAAAAGAAGTATGTCATTCAATATTATACCAAACATTTTCGAACAAAAAATTTTAGGACAAAATTTGGGACCATGCGAAGGGCTCGTGGATGAAACTGAGCCCAAGTATTTTTTTTAAGTAGCCTTTGTATATTATATTGCGTCCTACTGCTGGGCAAATGCCTCCCTTCCTGGCTCCCACAACTTGTCTGGCGCCCACCAAGTAACTATGTGAGCCCACTTTTGTGGGTACATGCGAGTAATAAAATATCCCAAAATATCCTAAATTATCTGTATGGAAATATCTTTTTTTGTTACCATTAAATGGCATTAAGTAACCGATGAATTTTGGTACCGACCCTTTTAGTAAAATTATTAAGGTGTTACGTACTTAAGAATAAACATTAGATTAGATGATAGGCAATTTCATACACTCTTTACAAATATGTTAATATACGTAGCATTAAAATCTGTTCAGTAACATGTATTATGAGTCGTATTATCTGCTTCACTGCTATGCAGATCCAACAAAGTTGATGTACCGTTCAAACGAGTTGTCATCCGAAGTCGGCTGTCAGCAAGGTGATCCCCTGGGGCCTGCAATTTTCAGCTTGGCAATAAATCCAATAATTCAAAATTTGACATCAAAATTTAATGTATGGTATTTGGATGACGGGACCTTAGGAGGTGATGCAGACTCTGTACTATCCGACCTTTCTTTAATAATTGACAAATTCAAATCTATTGGTCTTGAACTTAATTTCAACAAATGTGAACTATATATTCCAAATTCCAACACCAATGTCGACAACCTGAAACTAAAATTCAACCAACTTGCACCAAACATTAAAATACTTGATAAGAATACGCTTTGCCTCCTAGGATCCCCATTTTGAAGACAGCTTTCCCGGATATATTCAATTGCAAATCTAAATTCGAAAATCTTTCTCATCGCCTTCTTGAAATTAGCCCACATTACGCATTGTCTGTCATTAAATTTTGCCTTTTCGTTCCTAAATTAACTTACGTGCTACGCTGCTCCCCTCTCTGGAAATATCAAAATCTCTTATCACAAATGGATAATCTGCTCAAAACTAATTTGGAAGCTATCTTTAATTGTCAACTTAGCGAGCAGTCGTGGACCCAAGGATCCCTCCCCATTCGGTACGGTGGTTTAGGGATCCGCAAAATTTCGGATGTCGCGTTACCAGCCTTTTTGTCGTCAGTCCATAGCTCGATCAGTCTCATAGGCAAAATCCTACGCACAAACTATGAGATCTCGGACTTGGAAGACGCCAAAAACGCTTGGTCAATTGCTTGCCCCAGTCAAAATTTTCCGGAAAATCCAAAATCGCAACGGAGCTGGGACGACACTATATCTAAATTGTCCCAAGAATCTCTACTCCGCGAATCCTGCACTGCTGGACGAGCCAGATTATTAGCTGCAGGCACGAGAGAAGCTGGTTACTGGCTCCACGCGCTCCCCTCCCGAAACTTGGGCACCTTCCTAGAACCCAATACCCTGCGACTGTCGGTATGCCTACGCCTCGGGGTCCCGGTCTGCGCCCCACATCGGTGTCCCTGCGGAAACGACGTGGACCAGCTTGGGCATCACGGTCTTTCCTGCCAGAGAAGTGCGGGTCGTTTCTCAAGACATGCTGCCCTTAATGATATTATCCGTCGGTCTCTTGCTACGGTCAATGTGCCGGCTATTTTAGAGCCAACAGGCATATCTAGAAATGACGGCAAGAGACCGGACGGAATGTCGCTGATTCCGTGGAGTATGGGACGTGTGCTAGTATGGGATGCAACTTGTGTTGACACACTGGCCCCGTCTCATCTCCACCGAACATCAATAAGGGCAGCAGCAGCAGCAGAAATGGCGGAAACTGCCAAAGCAGGAAAATATAGTGGTCTCGGTGCTGAATATGATTTTGTACCTTTCGGCGTCGAGACCCTTGGTCCGTGGGGCCCTGGCGCTCTGAGTCTCTTCAAAGATCTATCGAAGAGACTCAGAGATACCACAGGAGACCGAAGAGCTGGCAGTTTCCTCGCTCAACGCATCAGTCTTGCGATCCAGCGGGGAAATGCTGCCAGCATCTTTGGTACCATGCCGCAGGGTCCATTTTTAGATTTAATATAATTTTAGTTTATTTAATTTTATTGTACATAATATACCTTATTTAGTCGAATGAATATTACATGTTACGTACTTAAGAATAAAAAAAAGATTTGAAAACAGGCAAGTTTCAGTAGTTTCTTTTTCGTTCTCTCCATTATTTTCCTAGCACGAACTAGCTGTGTCAGTACCATTAAGTATTATGAGCCGTATTAGAACCCTTCAGTGTACTCGTAAGGATGAAGTATTTGAGATTTTAGGTCAACGGTCGTTGGGCCGTGCACTGACTATTTTATTTAATAATCGTGCCCAAGTGGAAATCTCCGTATTACGTGTACATTACGTGTTTTACGTATCTCTTAACGGTAAGTATGCACTTAATATATAAAAAGAGAAGACCTGAGTCTTCAACTCCAAGACTCGTCATAGTCATCAACACCCAGTCTAAACCTATATAGTATCCACTTTTCTATGCAACTAGGTAGTATGAAAAAGTGAATCCATAAGATAGGCAACCGACCGTACCTTTATTGTCGCATAAATACAATTTCGTTCGTAAATGTGAAAACCACATTTCTAAATTACGTGTTATTCCCCATAAAATTTTGTTACCGGCTTTTTAATGTAGCACTGTGTCGGTATTGAGGAAAAACGTGTAAAATATTTATATATTTATCTTAAGAATCTGCTAAAAAGAGATATAACAAAATACACTGGGACGTATAATTATAGATTATAGACTATGTATTAACGCCTATTTGTAAAAGAAAACTTGTGTTTTAGACTTACTCTTACTTAAGATTGGTTTTTTGGAATCTTTTTGTATTTTTTATTTCAATTCCAAATTTTTACTTTTACGGCCATCCCGTAAAACCGGAATTGAAAATACAAACTGAAATATAGATGCACAGAAAAAACAGAAAAATAAGACCATCACTGGGAATCAAACCCCTCAAAGTTTGAGGGCTTACGGCATAGATGTCGCTAGCGTCGCTACTTAAGAGACTAAGTAAGAAACACAAGCTGAGATATGAGGTGCATAGGGAAATTCGTGTCGGTACCGTTGACCATCAGTGGTGTAGCGGTATAGCACGCGGTACGGATTACCGAGGACCTGGGTTCGATTCCCAGTGATGGTCTTATTTTTCTGTTTTTTCTGTGCATCTATATTTCAGTTTGTATTTTCAATTACTCTTACTTACTCACAAATTTGTG
This sequence comes from Choristoneura fumiferana, assembly GCF_025370935.1. Classification (NCBI taxonomy): domain Eukaryota; kingdom Metazoa; phylum Arthropoda; class Insecta; order Lepidoptera; family Tortricidae; genus Choristoneura; species Choristoneura fumiferana. The sequence continues at coordinate 13,789,606 of NC_133483.1, read as the reverse complement.
GTCCTTGAGTAGGTACCTGCCTACTTCTTACTAGGCACTAGTATGATCACTGTTTGTACAAACTTACAAACTTTACCATTTATACTTAATTAGTACCTAAGGTTTCTATATTCAGTAACACAACACAGATAATGCGTAAATAAAAGTAAAAGTAAGGCATGTAATAGATATATTTTTTATCCCAGTTTCCCATAAAATGCCATAACATGAATAGCCTCATAGATAGGTCTGTCTTGTCTGCGATTATTTTCGAGCCAATGGGCCGATGGAACGTTTTTCTTATAGGAAATAGCAATAAACGGAATGTTGGAGCAGAATGCGGGAAATCGTTAAACGGATTTGCTTCATTCACCTTACCATTTGAGTTATTCAGGTACTAATCTATTTCCAGAAGATTGTTCATTATTAGTCCTGTTTGTACGGGAATAGAGTAGACATACCTACTAATAATATCATAAATTCGAAAGTAACTCTACCTCTTCACATTTAAACCGCTGTACTAATGAAATGGGTAAGGAAATAGTTTCAAAGCCTAGGATGAAAAAGGATAGTTTTTATACTGGAAAACTGCATGGTTCCCGTGGGACAGTAATAAACGAATTCTTCGCAGACGAGGTTGCGGTCAATGGCACTAGTTGTTAATAAAAACTGAACAAATTATAGTTACGCAATGTGTCAGGATTGACTTCCTAGCGGCCGGGCACTAAAGACTAATGTATTTCAATACAGAAATGGAAATGTTTAGATAGTTTAATAGGGGGATTTCAATACATGTACCTATGTATACATATTTAAGACACTAATTGACGTTGTTTTGTTTACATTTAGTTAGTTAAATTACCTAAACCTTTCAAGTATACATAATACCATAACTATAACCTGCGCAAGCATGCGAGGCAATTCAATAATTGTGAATTTCCCAAATCCGCACTAGGCCCGCGCGGGAACGACGATCCAAGCTCTCTCATTCTTAGGGGAGGCCTGTGCCTAGCAGTGAGACGTGCAGGTCGATTCACAAAATCTGGCACGAATGGACTGAATGAACGAAGGAAAGTATAGATGTGCCACGAGAGTTGAAATGAATGATTACACACACATCTACAAAAAGAACTGATTGCACAAAAGGAGTATGAATGAGTAAATTTCAAATGCCTGCTGTCATTACACGACATGTTGTAGCTGTGTGTGTAACCTAATCATTCACTTCAACCCTCGTGGCACTACCTATATATGTGTGTTACCTATTTGAATACACTTCACACAAATATGAAAATATCATATAACAGATATGACACACACAGCACACACACACACACCACAGCACACAGCACAGACAAACAGACAGCACATGGCAGCACTTTCCTTCCTGCAAAAATGTCTAAATAAATGATATAATATTCGTTCAATCCATTCGTGCCACTCTTGTGAATCGACCTGTAAATGGCTAGGATGATTATGATCTAGGTACATAATATTATAGCTGAAGCAAAGGTAATAATTAAAAAAAAAACGTAATTAAACCAGTCTATCTACACAGGTAGGTACTTACTCTTTAATTTCCAGCCATTTAACTACTTGAAAGATCAAACGCTAAACGGTGGTTCCTTAAAGCCCTACGGAAGCCATCACGTAATACCGGAGGCAAAACTAAGTTAAGCCGTTAAGCAGCTGAGGCCAGGCCACACTTCGCTTCGTAAAATGAACCAAGTTTTCAACTTCCATTCTATCTAGAGGGTGAATAAAAGACGGTGTTCCTTCAGGCTTATGTGTATTTCGCGTATGTTCAACGACATCTTACAAGGTAAAGTGCATAAATAGTAAATTATTATTTACATTTTAATTATAATTTATAATTAACCACTTTATTTGTAACCTTTTAATAACAGCCAGTTATAAGTTAGTTTTATTTTGTAGTTGTATTGCAGTTAAAACGTTTTGCTTATTATTATATTAAAGAATTGCTGCATATGCGAATCATTGAAAATCGGAATCGCAATCCAGGTTTGTAGTTTGTTTCTTATCAAATGTACAGAGTTTCGATAGTACCGTTGTTCTATATTATTGTATAATTGTGCTTGATTTAGAAATCCTATTATTTGAAATAATAGTAGGGGAGCCCAAGAGGGGATTTTAGGTATTTACTCGAGAGTGTCAGATTAACTATACCATATATTAGTCTATACATAATAGATAGTTATTTTACATTTTCAAAAATTTGTTACGAGCTTGCGTCACTTCCGAATCGTCAGTCTTTTGAATGGGATCATTTTGAGGGTTCATAATTAATAACAAGCCCTTTGAATAACTGACGCTCTGGATTTAATTTTTTTTTCTTTTCAGCCCTTCCGGATGGCCACCCTCACCATGTAAGGCGGCAGATGATTACTTTTGGTATCAAAGACAAGCCGGGGCATCTAAAAAACAATATCAGACACATTTAAGTATTTCCGTGAACCTATTTTTTTACACAATTAAAAGTCCGTAGATGCTTCCTCCACTGGAACGGAAAACATCATATAAGTTTTTTTCTTTCTATTAACTAATCTAAAAAATTCAACAGGTCCTCACGACGCTCGCGTAAATACCCATTTAGTATCATGGCCTCCCCTACTATAAGGTAAATGTTCCTGTTCTTCACATCAATCCGTTAGCTATATGTCCCCACTTATATAAAAATTAGGTACCTTAAGGTATATTTAGGTCCAATTACTTTAGGAACATTCAATTATTAACACAGTATTCCTTCCAAGCCGCGTTTTTATTAACTTTAGATCAGAGACACGCCAGCAAACATTTACCTTAACACTTTTCGCGACTTCCTTTTCATCAGTTGTCGCGCAACGTTAGTATAGGAGTAACTTTGTTGATTAATTATAATTTAAATATAAATTCACAGAATAATTGTCAATTAAGTTGACTTTGTAATTGCACAACAAACATGTTTTTATCAGCCAATATTATACACCTACGAATTTACCATAGTATTGTTTGGACACATGTATCCAAACACCTATATTTATTACAGCCTCCCCTTCAGTAAAGTTGATACATTTACCCTATCTAACATTGTTTTTATTCTGTACTATGTACCCTTATAACACAATTTATGCTCCCAAATAAGATGAGCTATGAAATCTTTAGCACTTACAATTACTTAAAATTATTTACACGTAGTAGGTACTGACATTCAATTTCGATGGGTACTTCATTGTCGCATATTCGAAGAAGCCACTGAGACCTAACTTACAAACGAAATGAGGAACATTACTGTTACAAGAATAGTTAGACACAATACACCGCTACCCCACCATACGCACGAGCACATCAATATTATAAAGTCCTGAAAAATGACTAATATTTACAACACTTAGTTTATCCTTATCCTAGTACTAGTGAATCGTGCAGAAGCGTTTAAATTGAGGTAATAACTTATATTGTGTAACTGGTGACTACTAATTGACTAAATAACATTACAAAAATACTTCCCAAAGCCTAATAGGTAACAGATTGTCATGGATTCGGACTTTCGAACGTAAACGTAAACGGCGCACCCGCGTTCGTGTTAGACGATAGCTTCCTTAACATTAAACAAGTGGGAATTTATTGATACTCCAATTGGTATCGTGAAATGACTCGTAATGTTCCCGAGCCGTGAACGGAACCGTGGCCGCGGGCGGCTTTATTATATCACGACGCCGCTCCTCGAGATGATTTTCGCTGTCTGATCTTTTTTCTCGTTTTCCGCGTCCAGATTGAGTTTGGGGTTCTGTATTTTTTCCACGTGTTCGCCGAGAGCTTTAGTGAAGTGGTCGTCGACGCCGCCTTTTGTTGCCGTCTGTGTTTTTCTCGTTTTTCTTAGCCTTGACGTTTGTATTTGCCTCCATGTGTCGCCGAGGGCTTTAGCGAAATGATCGTCGACTGACAGACTCGCATCGTCAACCTCCATGGCGATGATCTTAGCGGGTTTGGGGGGTTCCTCTGACTTGAACTGTATGGGGCTGCTTGCACGGTCCTTAGTGTTAGGTTTGGGTCCCGGCTGGCTACTTTCCGTGTTCTTTTTGAACAGATTCATGTAGTCGTCGCCGAGAGAGCGTCTGAAGTGCTCGTCAATCACTGGTCGCACATTGACATTGAACCTGGGAGGCAAACAAGAATTAAAACTTAGCAATTAATATTAACACGCCCAATGTTATTTGCCTAGCTTTAGCTTGCGCTATTATAGCTGAAACTAAAGCTATACCTAAAATATAAATAACATTTCGCATGTTGTGTAACAACAAAGTTGAAATATATGTAGAATCTTATCATTTTGATAAGAATGAAATTCGAAATAACTACTTCAAAACTACTAATATTCTAAAACCTCAGAACCTCAGAAATGCTAACTCGGGGATGGTAGTCAACACTGACCGATCTTAACATTTCAAGAAAGTAACTACTATCTTACCAGGTGGTTGTGTCGCTTTTGGTTGATGACAGACGGTCTGTTTATAGGGCGGAGGCGCCGGTCGAGAGCGTAGCCGCATGTCTATGGGGGCTTCATGCTTGCCAGGGGTATTCGGGCGGAGCACCTGCAGACAAAATAAATAAGTACATTAGTAAATAACAGGTACTTTTGTGTTAGGGACAGGTTGATGGCCGACTCTTGCAGTCTTGGGATACCTTGCATGAGTTGGTAGGGTCATTTATTTA
>NC_133483.1:13776211-13781871 GCF_025370935.1 Choristoneura fumiferana | reverse complement strand
ACTACGACAACCTAATCGATGAACTACTAAGCATAATATACAGCCAATGGTCACTCTCTACCACTTCGACTTGCCCCAATCCCTCCAGGACTTAGGAGGGTGGGCGAACCCCCATTCTATAGAGTGGTTCGAGGATTACGCCAAAATTAGTGTTCCAAAGATACGCAAAGAAAGTTAAATATTGGATAACAGTGAACCAACCGAATTCTGTGTGTGTCAACGAGTACTTTGAGACTCCCGCACCGGAGAGTGTGAAAGGGATAGTCGATTATTGTGTGCTAAAATATTTTGATTGCGCATGCTAAAGTGTATAGGTTGTATGAGAAGGTGTACAAGAAAAGTATGGTGGTAAGTGTTGACTGAATACACTAGTTTTATTATAAAGACAATGTTGCAGATAGTATATCGTTCCTTTATCACCCTAGGACCTTCAATGTCAGCTGTACCTTCCTCTTCTTTGTCGTGTCGCTCTTGGCAGAGCGCTCGTGGTCACATTGAGGCGTCCACGGCGGTGGTAGAGGCGGATAGAGCTCTCCGTACGAACTCCCGCCCGCCATACCCTTCTGTTGGCAGACTGTCTGGCTCAGTCAGATACGCCGTTTCCTCAACGGCCTTCACTTGGCCAGTCCAGCGCATAGGTGATCTGCCGCGCGACCTGGTTCCCTCTTTACCCTGCACGACTAACCGCTCTATGGAGTCGCCATCCCAGCCTGCAGTACCCATATGTGGCCTATAACTTTTTCGATCTGGGGTTCGCGGATACACCTTAAGAAGAGTCAATGTAACTATGAAATACTCTCATAGTTCTTGTGTATGATTAATTTAATGTTTGTTATCAACGTAAAGTTAAGTACGCAGGGTGTTGCCATAGTTATTTATGTCACAAGGGAGCAAAATGGTGTATTTACGGCGAGGGCGTACATTGAATCCAGAATGTAGCGAAGGATTCTACAATAGAATCCTGACCGTAGCGATGGATTCTAAAGTAGAATCCTGAGCGTAATGAGGGATTCAAGTATTAACGCCCAAGATGAAAATAATTTTGCTTCCGAGTGGCTCATACAACTTTTCACACCGAGCATTGAAAAAAATAATTCTAAATATTATTATAAAAAACAACCGGCATAGAAAATGGCGTGCCTTTACAATTATCAACTTCAAAAAAAAAAAAAACACTTAGAAAGCCTTGAACAGAAAAGTTGCACTTTGCTCCCTCTCGCCAGGGAGGAAAAGTTACTTTTCTGAAGGAGAGGTATGAAAAATATTTTTCAAGCCGAGAGGGTGTTTGTTTTGTCTTTCAAAAAGTTTGGAAAACACTAGCCTATAATATCAAAGGCTATTTTCACTTCTTTTTTTTTTATTCGACTGGATGGCAAACGAGCAAGTGGGTCTCCTGATGGTAAGAGATTACCGCCGCCCATAGACACCTGTAAAACCAGGGGGATTGCAGATGCGTTGCCAACCTAGAGGCCTAAGATGGGATACCTCAAGTGCCAGTAATTTCACCGGCTGTCTTACTCTCCACGCCGAAACACAACAGTGCAAGCACTGCTATTTCACGGCACTTATATATCAAGGAGACAATTAGCCTTATTGTTTTTATTCTGATGATAATAATGTCTAAAGCATTTACTTGATCAACTTTACAAAAAGCTAAAAATAATTAGGGATTCACCTACCAGATATTAGCCGTTGAACTCTTAACATCAATCTTGGGCAGTGTTTTTCAATCTCTTTGAATATGCAGCATAAAAAGTAATTTTATGTTGCCTAAATCCTGCATACTAACTTTCCGAGCATCAGAAATGAAAAATTATTTGTCTCACTCAACCATAATGACTACTATATTTTTTAACGTTTAACTTTAATCTTCAGGCTCCGTGGGTATATCCATATCTGCGAACTGGGGGGATCCCTTTACCAACAGTACTGAAAATACAGAGGCGGCGGAAAATTACAGAGCATTTGGAGTGAGTACTTACAGGCTCAGTTTCTTGGTCGATAACTCGGTCGATATACAGCGTGAGGTGCCTCCCCGCTGGCGGAATAATATGTGTTATGGAAATCTCCTGTACCCGCAGCGGGCACTTTCGACTGATGAAAAGGGTTCCCCGAACGCGGGCCCTATGGCACCGTAGCTCTCTAACGGATGAACTGATTTTAATGCGGTTTTTAGGGTTCTGCAGCCAAAATGGCAAAACCGGAACCCTTATAGTTTCGCCATGTCTGTCTGTCTGTCTGTCTGTCTGTCCGTCCGCGGCTATGCTCAGGTACTATCAGTGCTATAAAGCTGTAATTTTGCACAAATATATATGTAAACTATGCCGACAAAATAGTATAATCAAAAATTTAAAAAAATTTTTAGAGTACCTCCCATAGACGTAATGTGGGGGTGATTTTTTTTCTCATCCAATCTTGTAGTGTGGGGTATCGTTGGATAGGTCTCTTAAAACCATTAGGGGGTTGTTGCTAAAACGATTTTTCGATTCAGTGATTAATTTGCAAATTATTCAACTTAAAAGTGCAAATTTTCATTCAAATCGAGCGTTGGTGGAAAAATTAAAAAAAATTCAGGATGGTAGTAAGTATATCAAACTTACAAGGAAAACTATAACGGTTAAGTTTTCTTGAGAATTATTAGTAGTTTAAGAGTAAATAGCAGCCTAAGGTATAAAATATACCTAAACTTGGAATATTCCGTACAAAATACGAAATCCTTAGAAAAAATATGACTTATTTTTTCTTAATGGCTACGTAACCCTATTTCGGGGGCGTGTCCGACACGCTCTTGGCCGGTTTTTACATGAAAAACCGGTTTTCATTCGATTTACCGATGTTAAACCGTTTTTGATACATTTATTAAACGCCATAAAAACATCACAATTAATAACAATGGAAATAGTTTTTGTCGACTTTACTTGCATTGTTACCCAAACTACATTTACATGCCAAATTTCCCAGTCGATGCCATTAACCGTTGAAGAGTTCCGTCCTGCGGAGATGATCCTGGTCGGACTACCAGGGTATCACTAGCAGTTATTGTATTGCCACGCAATACATAAGTATGTCAAATTTCAACTCAATCTGACTACCGGAAGTTGGTTGAATTTAACTTGCAATATTTGACTACAGACAGACAGACAATGGGACAGCTGAAACTAAATAAAAGCTTGTAAAAAAGACAAGACATGACTCAAAACGCATGAGTTGTTGACGTTGCATGAGTTGGTTAACGCATTCACTGCCACTGATGCATATGGTGACAATCCGTAGCGAAAGGGTCCTTATGGCAGGCTGCCATAAGGATCCTTTTGCTACGGATTGTCACATATATGCGTTTCCGAAACTTCGCCTAGTGCCGCTGTCATAATTATTCATACATTTTGAATGCAAATGTGCGTCGGACACCTGTGGAAGTGAATGCGTTAAGTTATTATTGTAGTGAATGTGTTTTTTTTTTCAGTTTGGCATCTTCATGAACCCTATCTGGTCCAAGACCGGAGATTTTCCTAAAAGGCTGAAGGACCGTGTTGCCAAACGAAGCCAGGAGCAGGGGTATAGCAAGTCCAGACTACCCTCCTTTTCGCAGGACGAAATAAAACTTATCAAAGGTTAGTTTTTGATTGTGCCAGTCAGTAGTCCTTGACACGCTGTTTTATCTCTTTCTAATCAGTTGAGTTTGAAAGGGATGCTGTATGCAGTGCTAACGGGTATCTGCTGTCTATACTTCCGTTTATTTGCTACAAAGTTGTATATGCCAAATTTCGTGACTAAGCCAAGCCGTTATTATTTCGAGATTTTATCCCTACCCCGTGGTAAAAAAGTAGAGTACCAGAGTACATTCCATATTTCATCTAAATCCGCGTAGACATTCTAGCGTGAAGAAGTAACAAAAGTCACGAGGGAATTCCTGAAAATAATATTGTGGTTTTCATTGACTTTGCATTAAAAACAAAAACCATGTCAAATTTCATTACTCTAAGCCCAAGGGATGTGTTATTTTGAGATTTTATCCCGATTATTCCCGATCCTGAGAAAATACCGGGATAAAAATTAGCCTATGTGTTATTCTATTCCAGATCTCCAGCTACCTACATTTCATCCAAAACCGTCCAGCCGTTTTAGCGTGAAGGAGTAACAAACATAAAAACACACACACGCACATACTCACAAACTTTTGCATTTATAATATTAGTAGGATTGTACAAATACTTTGCAAAATTTATCAAAAACCAGAAGTTTTAAAAAACAGTCACTTGCACAATTATAATATTACGTACTACGTTTATTTCGAAGGTTCAGCCGATTTCCTTGGCCTCAACCACTACACGACATTCCTGCTGTCTCCCTCTACCAAGAATCACCGCTCTCCCTCTTTCGCCGATGACGTCAGCGTTGACATGACCACCGGCGAGAAGTGGGCTCAGTCCAGGTCTTTATGGTTAAAGGTATAGTTATACCTAACTAGCTGTTATTATTCAACATTATCATCCCGTAGGACGGACGTGCAGAAGGTAGTTTCAATGAACTAAGTCGTCTTTCAAAGTTAACAGAAAACAATAGGTATGTGTCAAAATTCGTTTTACATTCGGTTTGACCGAATTTCGGCAGCTTGTGCCGAACTACGACATTCGCCGTTATTCGGTTTAAATGCCGAACATCCGGCACTAGAAAAAAAAGCTACTTGTACAATTTGACTGAAATTAATAGAAGACCCTGTCTGTCTTATCAATAAAACATGCCCTTACTATTCAACACAAATGAATGAACTTAGTACCTACTTTTTTAATAAACATCTTGATAACAATTCGTAAATTGAATTGAAAAAAAAAAAGCTTCTGGTTCACAATTTTCACTAACTAAACATTGATTAAGGATTTTTTAATTATGAAAGGATGTTTTCAACAATCAAATTCAACAATCTCTTCTTATTTATTTACTCGTATTTAAAATTTACTAGAGGCAGGTTATTGAAACGAATTTCGGCCTGAAATTCTTCCGATTTTTTTATTTTTACCGAATGTTTGCCCGAAGTTCACATTCGGTTCAAACCACATGTGGCCCATCTCTAGAAATCAAGGAAAGCACGGTGTATTTCAATAGTCTATTTTTCTTTCAGAGCGCCCCCTATGGGCTCTACAAAGTATGCTTATACATCAACAAACACTACGACTATCCTCCAATCATCATCACAGAGAACGGCTGGTCTTCCGACCCTGGTCTGGAAGACTCGAGCCGTTCTGACTACATCCAGCAGTATCTGAAGGCTTTATTGCTAGCCATCGAAGATGGTACTGATGTCCTGGGGTATACCTACTGGAGTCTCTTGGATAATGTGGAGTGGATGGGTGGGACCGAGTAAGTTGGAATCACACGTACTATACACAGTATGGAGAGATTGACGGATGACCTCGTTAAGGCCAGGGTTCACGGCGAGGGCTATGTCCAACAGTGGACGGCCTACGGCTGATATGATGATGAGTAATACAAGGGTGACAAAAGTTGCTTTAGACAAAGATAATCAGGGACTGCCACCCTGGTTATCTTTGTCTGAAGCAACATTTAACTTTAGGGTGCAGTAATTTAGTGCTGTGCTATTTTTAATTCTAATTTGGAGCTATGCTAGCTGTGAGCTATACTAACTATGAGCTATTCGTATT